>NC_080832.1:1933409-2255227 GCF_030435755.1 Ochotona princeps | reverse complement strand
GTGTGCGTGGTTTTGTGTGTGTGTGAGTGTTAGTGAGTGTGAGGGTGTGAGGGAGAGGGAGTGTGTGCGTGAGAAGGTGTGTGTGAGTGCATGAGGTGAGTGAGTGAGTGTGTGAGGGTGTAGCGGTAACCTGTCAGGGTCTGGGCTCTTCTGCCTTTTTGCTAAACAATTCCTTACTTGCTTTCATATGCTCAGGCTGTTTATTTCTCTACATTTTGACCTTGATAAACTGCAGGCATGTAGGGATTTCCTTCTAGGCTATCCAATTTATTGGGCTATAATTATTTATAATAGTATCTTAGGATTCTTGATATTTCTATAGTCTCAGTTACAATGTTTCTTTTTTCATTTATGCTTTTATTTCTATCTTCTTTTTCTTCAACTATCTAAAGTTTTTGACTTAGTTTCAGAAAAACCAACTCTTCATTTTGCTCATCTTGTTTTGTAGTCTGCATTTCATTTACTTCTCTGATCTTCATAGCTTTGTTCCTTACCTAAGTTGGGAATCCAGTTTCTTCTGGTTTTTCTGCTTTCTTTAGCTTGTTTATCTGTGGTTTTTTTCCTTTTGAGATGGTCTTTATGATATAAACTTCTCTCTTGGACCTGCTTTGGTTTTATCCCACCTGCTTTGGAGGTTATATTTCTTACGACAGTGCTACAGCTTCCCATGTAATTGCCTCGCTCCTCACTGCTTTGCTGAGAGGTTTGCTATTTAGTTGCCATGTTTTTCTAAAATCTCCAGAGTGTCTCCTTTTACTGATTTCTAGTTTACATCAGTGTAGGCAGAGAAGATGCTTGACATTGTTTTACTCTTTTTACATAAACGAGGACTTATTTCATGGTCCCACACCTGGCCTGACCTCGACACCGCTGCACACGCTGTTAGGGATGGACGCCCTGCAGTCGTGGAATGTTCTGTGTGTCCAAGTCCACTGGAGACAAAGACACAGAAAACTCAGTTTATAAACTCACAGTGAAAGCCTTCCAAATGTAGGAATTGCTACAACTATCCAAGCAAGGAGGACCAAAGCTGACCAACTAGTCAGTCCATGCAAGATGGCTGCTAGATGCACTGTTGTAAGCAAACTGTCAGGACCCAGAGCAATGACAGCATCCTGACAGCGGCAGCCTGCAGCAAGCACGGAGCAGCAGGCTTCCCAGGAGAAACTGCAGCAGCTAGGAGGGAGCATGGGACACCCAAAGTGTCACAAGAACCGTCACCCAGGAATGCAACATCAGACACAGGCGTCCAGGTGTCCCGCAGAAACGGAGCAGGAACACTTGCACAGATGGGCAGAAGCTGGCCGAGGCCAGCAGCATTAGGCCCGCGGTGTCAGAGACGCGAAGTGGAGTCCTTCAGACACACAAACACAGATCCTGAAGATACCCAACTCTGTAGTCAGGAGAGCACACAGTGAGATCCAGAACAGCCTCAGGCAGTGCTGGGCTATAAAAGTACTTACATCATCGGCATGAAGGCTGAAAGCCAAAACTATGAAAAATAAAAACTACAAAAATCTTCACATATATGTTATGGAACTATTCAAATGGTGACATTAAAAACTCAAGTTGTACAGTGTGAGTGGAGTTAATATTTGGAAGATTTTGCATATGATCACAGGTATATTGTGATGTGATTAATATAAAATGCTGTAAGATGCTTTTTTGTAAGCCTTGTGATAACAAAAGGGCAAAAACCTGTAATGAATCAATATGCAGTACTAGAGAAAAAGAAGAAAATCACTTACCCACAAAGGAAGATAGTAACAGGGTTACAAAGGGATAGAAGACAATAAACTGGGCACAGCACGGTAGCCTAGTGGCGAAAGTTCTTGCCTTGCATACCTGGGATCCCATATGGGCACCAGTTCATATCCTGGCTGCTCCACTTCCCTTCTTGCTCGCGGCTTGTAGCCTAGCAAAGCAGTCAAGGATGGTCCAAACCCTTGGGACCCTACACTAGTGGCTTGGGAGACCCTGAAGAAGCTCCTGGCTCCTGGCTTTGCATTGGCTCAGCTCTGGCCATTGCGGCCACCTGGAGAGTGAACCAGCAGACAGAAGATCTTTATCTGTCTCTCCTTCTCTCTGTAAATCTGCCTTTGTAATAAAAATAAATAAATCTCTTTTAAAAAGAAGACAATAAACTAAATGAGTAGTTAAATCCTCACTTGTGAATAATCACCTTGAATGTAACTGGATTTAATTCTCCAAGTCAAACACAAGGCAGCCTAATGGAGCAACAGGCAAAACTCCGGGACCAGCGCTGTGGCACAATGAGTAAGTACTGACATCACAAGTACGCACAGTTTAAGTACTGGCTGCCCTGCTCTCCATCTCTGCTAATACACCTGGGAAAACAGTGGAGGATGACTCAAGTGCTTGGGACACTGTGCGCATGTGGGAGACCTGGAAAAGCTCCCAGCTTCTACCTGGCCCAATCTGATTGGTGTCGTCGTTTGGGGAGTGACCCAATGCACAAAAGATCGTTCTATCGCTCTTTCTCTCTGTTTCAATCTCTATATGTCTGTCTGATGCTAGCTTTCAAATAAATAAAATAAATCTTTTAAAAAAAGACCACATATAACTCAACTGCTGTCTTCAAAAGTGTTATTTTATCTTTCTTACATAGAGAAGGAAAATGAAGACGTGGGAAAGCTGAAGCACACACATAGCACTCCAAACAGCGCAGAAGTAGCCATGCAGAGCGACTCCACAGAGCATAGGAAAAAATGGAATTAAAAGATATTTTTATCATAGAGGCTGGCACAGTGTCTCCCCAGGCTAATCTTCCACCCTGTGGTGCCAGCATCTCATATAGGTACAGGTTCTAGTCCCGGCTGCTCCACTTTCAACACAGTTCCCTGCTTGTGGCCTGGGAAAGCAGTCGAGGCTGACCCAAAGCCTTGGGACCCTGCACCTGCGTGGGAGATCCAGAAGAAATCCCTGGCTCCTGACTTCCGACCAGTTTAGCTTTGTCTGTAGCGGCCATTTGGAGAGTGAAACATTGAATGGAAGATCTCTCTGTCTCTGAAATCTGCCTTTCAACAAAAATAAATAAATCTTTTTTAAAAAAAAAAAAAAGATATTTATCTTAATGCATGAAAACTTGGCATCTGTGCCTATTTTTTAATAAATTACATTCCTCTGGGCTTTTTGAAGGCCTTACAGTAGTCAAATAGATTTAAATACAAAATCTATGAAAGTAGATAGAGAACATCATTCTACAGGCATGAAAAACTGATTAATTCGGCAGGAGGCTACAACAATACACGCACCCAATGGAGCACCTAAACCCTTCAGCAAATACGAAGAGGCCTAAAGGGAGAGTGGTTACTACAGCAAGAGGAAGGCACCATGACACCCCGTTCTCACCAATGCCCAGATCTTCAGTCCAGCCAGCCGGAAATGCCCAATGTGAGTCATTTTCCAAACCATGCGGAGGACCCAACGGGCAGTTTGCATTTCTGACAATGTCCCAGGAGACACCAATACCACCAGCCCAGTATTATGCCCTTACTTCTATGAAACTGTGGTGGAGTTCAACCATTATTTCATACACATTTTTCCTGCTCAAAAAAGCACACTACATACAGGATTCAGCCTGCATTTGTAAGTGCTCTATAGTAGGCTGGCCACGTAGGTAGGATCCGTTCTGGCTGCTAAGTCACCGGAACTGCACACGGGGTGGGTCAGTTTTACAAAGGGATTGTCACTCCTGCCTTACCTGCAGGTGCAGGGGGAGCACAGCTGAGCTCACGGAGATTCTAAGCCAACCCGAAGAGAACGTGCCTGTGTGCATTGTGGTAATGAGTTTACTGTTTCTGAAGCCATTTGTCATGACCAGAGAAAGATGCGCCACCTTCCAGAATGACGAGTGACATTCTGGAAGATGCAGTTTAGCTATAATAAAATTGTCCTACATGGTTCTGGCCTTGGTTTTGACTTGCCGGTCTTCTACCTATCTAGAAAGAAGGCAGATCAGCCTACGGAACTGTATCATGGAATAATTTACTTAAAAAAATTTAAGGAAGAAGACAGATCTGCCAATTGCTCCGAATGCATTCTGCATGTCAGCGCCCTTGCCAAATTCCCACATTGGAACACCACCCCAGGTCTGGCGGTCTGGAAAGTCAGGGAGATGACCAGGCCATGACTGTGGCCCTTCCCAGATGAGACTTGGCACCTCAGGAAGGGACCCTGAGCAAACACACCCAAAAGTGGCTGTGGAGCACCCAGGAAGCAGCTCTGGGCCCATTCTGAAGCTGCTGATGCTGCCAAGATGGCGACTCCCCAGGCTTCATCAGCCTGGGAAAGCCATCTCTGTTGTTGATGAGCCCTTTGAGTTTGCGCAGGTGGACACCTAACCACCTCCGTACCCCCTCCATTGTAGTGTTTAACTGTGTGCATTCTGCCTGGCTCCCTGATTTCGTCCGCTGAAATGGAGAAGTGTTGGGGGTAGGGCAGCTGTGCAGGCACTGCGGTTCTGCAGTTGTCAGCACAGTGCCTACATGTGGTGCCCAGTCATGGGACTATCTGCTGAATGGATGAACGGATGGAAGGCAGGCAGAAAGAGCCGGGATCCAGGCAAGAGTTCACAGGGTGGAATTGTTAGAAGTTTTCAGCAGAAGACAGACACCGCTCTCCAATGACAAATGCAGGCATGCAGTGAAGAGCAGCACGGGCCACGCAGAAAGCATTTAGCCCATGGACCTCCAGGAAAAGCCCAAGCCTAGAGATAGACACCAGGAAGGATGTGGTTGGATGACAACCATAGTAACACACACACTGCTTGGCCATGTCACACACACACACACACACTGCTTGGCTGTGTCTCTCTCTCATATACATACATACACTGCGTTCAGCCATGTCTCACACAGACACACACACCTACTGTGTTCACCCGTGTCTCACACACACACACACTCACATACACACACTGTGCTTGACTGTGTCTCACACACACAATACTCTATCAAGACCTCTGTGAAGCAGTTTCGCAGTTCACTCTATTGTTGCTGCAGTGAGCCTAAATCCCCATGTCAGGGATACTTCACTTTAGAAGTTGCCTAAATAATTCCTCAACATTTTCAGTTGAGTGAAGTGCTGTAATTTTTGAAAATTGTCATTTATTTGTATTTGGGTTGAAAGGGAAGGGGGGGATCTTCAGTCTGTTTATCACTATGCAAATGTTCTCAATAGTTGGGGTGAAGACAGGACCAGGTTTCTCACAGGAGCAGCCTGGACCCTGGGCGTTTGCACCATCATCGTCTGCTGCCTCCCACAGTGCGTGTCGGCAGGAAGCCAGCATCTGGAGCAGGCGAGGGACTGGAACCCAAGCACGCCCCTGTGGGATGCAGGTGTCCACACAACATCATAACTGCTGTGCAACACCTGTCCCTTTGACTTTTACAATGGCCCAGTTTCCAGAGTACGTCACACACCTCCCTGACTTGGCGAATTGAGTTTGCAGAACCCAAGTGTCACTCTTCTTTCGGAGCCCAGGCTGAGAGGCTGGGCCTCCGCAGCAGGGCAGAGAGCTGAGCCTTGGACATCCTCACCGGAAACGCTGCTCCAATCACCTGTGTTTGTCCCATCTGTGACTCCCATCCCACAGCCCTCCCTGAGCTCCCTGTTCACAGTGCACCAGCCTCTCCAACACGCCGACTGTGCAGGCAGGTAGGATGCTCTGAGGCCTGAACCCTTGCTGCTGGCTCCAGCTGGCACATTCCTCACTGGGAGACCTTGTCCTTTGGGATTTCCCAGAATCAGGTATGCGGTGAGGTTTCCAGGGCCACACTGCTCAAGCCCCATGCCGCAGCACTGTCCCTGAGCCCTCTAGCCATTTCTTTCTCTATAACATTTGTCAGACCTCCGTTGTGTTATCTCCTCTGGTTAAGATCCCTGACGGTATGGGGTTTGCATTTCGCTCCCCCCTCCCTGTCCCCGGAATGCAGAGGGGTCTGACGCACAGGGATTCCCTGGAGTGAAGATGTCTGACCCAGGGTCAGCCAATTTCTGCCACATTCCCTGTTCCCCTGCTCATACACCCACACAGTGCAGTCCTGGCACCTCCTTCCTACTTGGGCAGCCCATTCCCATCCCTGCTCCTGGAATCATGGGGTGTTATGGTCTATTCTTCCCCTGGCACTGCATTGTGTGTGTGTGTGTGTGTGTAGTCCTAAAGTCGGGCTTCAGTTTGCAATTTCAAAGCTAATTAAGAGGAAAAGGGACACACTGTGAACTGTGATTGCAAATGAGATCAGGAAGGTCTGCCAGTTCTTCAGCGCTAATTCAGAAACAGAGGAAATGCATTGTGTGGCTTCCCAGAGGGCTGCTGTGCCACGACCTGATCCGTGTCTTCACATCCCCAACCAGGCACGGAACAGCTCCCGACAAGCACCAACCTTACAGCCACCATCCAGGAGGCCTGGGAAGCTAAAGCACCTTCCGCTGGGGCAGCGCTGGTGAGCGCCCCAGGGTTCACCTAGACAGCAGCTCGGGTTAATAACGTGGATCTCCTGACTCACTATTACACCGATCTGGCCAAATGTTAATGGTAGCTATTAAAAACAATAAGAGGAGGAAATTTGGGGCAGCCTGTGGCATCCCTTGTCATGTGCCTGGGTTCCAGTTCCCTCTCCATTCCAGCTGCAGCTCCCTGCTGCTACACTGCCCAGGAAGCAGCAGGGGACAACTCGCGTGGTTGATCCCTGCCACTCACACGGCCCATCTAGACTGAGCTCCCAGCTCCAGCCTTGGGCCTCAGCTCAAGGGCATCTGGGAGTGAATCAGCAGTTGGGTGATCTCCATCTTTCTGTCTTTCAAATAAACAGAAAATGAGGAGGTCCCACCTAGGAGCCTGTTTCTGTGGACATGGTGAGAGGCAGTCATTCCTCCGTTTTGAGAATGTCTTCCTTGAGGATGGGATGGGGTCATCGCAGCAGCACGCAGGCTGCCCTTGAATGAAACATGCTTCCCTGTCCTGGGAGTGCACGGACACTCACCCGCCTGGCTGGGCTGCATCTTCAGCCACACCTGGGTAGCTCGGGGGCCAGTGTCTCCTGCACAGTGCAGTGCAGGTCTGAGATGGTGTGTATTCCAGGTCTCCGCCTAAGTGTTGGGGTCTCCATGAGAAGTTCCCGACTGGATTTTCCTCCAGGTCTGGGTCCGGCTCAAGACCTGCTGTCTTCAGCCTCTGTCTCTAACACCGTGACCAGCACAGGGGCTGCTGGGGACCTCTTGCTTCCAGCTTCAGGTGCAGGCATGCTGGTGTGGCACTCAGAGGGGCTGTGGCTGTGCGCTCAAGGGCAGCGCACTAGTTTTTGCTTAAACTTTAGGAGGGGTGATGAATTCTGGTAGCAGCGATATTTAAAATGACGTACTAGGTAAGCAGAGCATGGCACAAAGGTTCAAGGTGCCAGGGACATTTGTCATGAGATGGACAGCAGTGTTTTTGTCAGATCATGAAAGGTGTTTATATTGGTTCTTTTGTTTCCAACATTTTGTAAGTGCCTTTTATAAAATGCAGAGAACGCAACAGCCAGGGGCCATTTGGTTGAGAGCACAAATGCAAACACAGCCTCGTGGACTCATTTGCTGATTGCTAAAGGGCTGAGTGTCTGCACTCACTGTGGACATTAACTGTCGCATGTGCACCTGCAGGCCCGCCTCCTTCTCCACAAGGAGCTGTTACATCTGCTGCGAGAAGGCTTTGAACAATGAAAGAGTCACACAGGAAGGAGAGTGACACGACTTGGCATCAGCCGAAGCAATCATTCCTTTCCGTCTGAAACTGTGCTCTGCGGAAGACCAGGGAGAGGTGATGAAAGCTTTGTAAACCGACCCCCAAGCCACCAGGAGCACATGCCTCCCACACGCTGCAGCTTCCCTTCTGTCACCCACAAGGTCACCTACGTCCTCAGGAACACATTCTGGCCGGAGCTTCCTCCCAACTTCCTCTTCTATAATCAGGCTCTCCGAGGAACACCCAGACCTGGAAGCCCGCCATTAGTGCGAAAGTTTTCCCTACACTGCTTCGGTAAATCACCTAATGGTAGACTCCATCTTGGCAAATTGAGGGATTTTGAGCTGGGCTTTTAAAATAAACAAAGGATCATGACATCATATTCCACATTGGTGAGGATCGTAGAATCAAAACTGGGAAGACCCTGACATAGAAGGCTTCTGTGACGTGTGGCTGCCTCGTCCAGTGACGCAAGCTTTCGCTCCTGCTGGTTCCACCACCAAGGTGTGAGCTCAGGGTGGACTTCCACTATGTGGATGGTGTTACCAAGGTCCCAGCTGGAAACTGACAACACAAATGGCATCCAATACGTGCATAACGTGCCAGGTTATCTCGCCCCAACTGCTTCCGCACACTTCACACCACACAGCCTATGCTTTGTTGTTCCTGGTTGCTCAGTACAGGTGCATAGTCTCAAGTGCAAGGTTAAGGGTCTTGAAGAGGTTCATACTTTTTTAAACAAACACCATATGGTGCTTGCTGTTGGGCGGATGTTACATTAAGTGCTTCCTAAACACTCACTCACGGCCGCAGCAAACAGCCTGGTGAGGGGGGACCGGGCAATGGGGGCTTCAGAGGCCGAGGAGCTCCTCATTGCCCAGGGAGTCAGTGGCAGAGCTGCACTGTGAGCAAGGCCTGACTTAGCTCACCATTTGCCATGCGGTGGGATAAGTGGACACAGGGCAGCCCCCAGCCCTCGCCTTGCTGTTACAGGAGCAGGCATGAGCCCGGTGCAGCTCTGGGTGAGGGCAGCCCCCAGCCCTCTCCTTGCTCTTACAGGAGCAGGCATGAGCCCGGTGCAGCTCTGGGTGAGGGCAGCCCCTAGCCCTCTCCTTGCTCTTACAGGAGCAGGCATGAGCTCGGTGCAGCTCCGCCTCTTCCTGCTGCGGTAACGCATATTTGTTCAGCTCGACAGGCAGAGAGGCATAGCACCCATGTGCTTATTCACATCTCGGATGCCTACAGCAGTCGGTGGCTCGGCCAGGCCAAAGCCAGGAGCTAGGAACTCCTTCCAGGGCTCCTACACAGGGGCAGAAACCCAAGTACCTGAGCCACCACTGCTGCCTCCCGACTTGCTTCTTACCGGAAGTTGGAATCGAGAGCAAGACTGGGACTCAAAGCCAGGCACGCCTTCACCCTCTGCACCCCCCAACGCTCCCACCAGCCTCTCCACAACACATATTCCTAAACAAGAATCAGTTCATATGCCCTTGAAAAAAAGAAGAAAACGCACACTGAAGAATTAATTTGAGCCTAAATTGTCTTTTTTTAATTTCAAAAAAATTTAAAGATTTATTTCTATTGGAAAGGCAGACCTGCACAGAGAGAGAGAGAGAGAGAGAGAGAGAGAGAGAGAGAAAGTTCACTCCCCACATGGCCTCAATGGCCTGAGCCAAGTTGATCTGAAACCAGGAGTCAGGAGCTTCTTCTGGGTCTCCCACGCATGTGCAGGGGTCCACTGCTTTCCCAGGTCACAAGCAGGGAGTTGGATGAGAAGTGGAGCAGCCGGGACATGAACTGGTGCCCATACGGAATGATGGTACATGCAAGCGCAAGATCAGCCAATAGAGCCACTGTGTGGGCCCTGAGCCTAATTGCGAATGACAGAAAAGACAGCTCTCACCCACTGCGTCACCGGACTGCCTAGAGCTGAGACTCGAATCAAGGCCACCTACAAGGGCAACAGGAAGCACCTGCTGCCTCCCGGGGTCTGCACGGATAGGAAGCTAAAGTCAGGGCAGACCTGGGACTCCAACACAGACACTATGGTGAGAGACACGGAGCCCAGAGCCAAAGGTGTGCAGCCTGCTCTTCTCATTAGGGTCCCAGTGGGAGTGCAGCAAGAGCCCAGCCCAGGAAGCACACTGAGCTGGGTGCTGGGCACCGGGCATTTTTGCAAATCGGAAAGCAGCCAGGTCCAGGGTGGGCAGCCAGCGTGGGTCAGTTAGTGGAGGGGATTTCAAGCATAACCGTGGGTGGAGCCCTGCTGGGGAATGAGATATCACTGACCCATGTACCCATCGAGGCAGACCTCCAGGACACACTGTCTACGGAAGCCAGGAAGGTGAGGAACAGTGACTATACAATGAAATGTTTTGTACAAGCATGGAGAACGGAACTATATAGCTGTATTTGTACATGTTGTGTAAGGAAAATTGGGGAAGTTATGAAAGAAACGGTTCTGTCTTGTCCATCCGTATGTGTACAGATGGTACCAGGATGGTGGAGGGTGGCAGGGGTAAGTATGAGACTGCTCGAAACAGGTCATCTTATGTTCCTTTTATTCAAATCAAGTGAATTTAATTTTAAAAAATTTTAGTCATGTGTTGAGCAGAAGCACAAACCCAAGACATACTGTGCCCTGGTGCAGCTGATGCAGGCTGCGTGTCGGATGCTGTTGGGTTGATCCAGGTGGCCGGATCCCTCCGATTGAGTGGATTGAGTGGAGTGGAGGTCCTGCCTCCCGGAGGCTGTTGCTTGAGTCAGTGACTGCTGTACTGGATTACTGGATTATCCTTGGTAGCTCAAACATGAATGTAAGCACTCCAACCCACACGACCTAGAACCTGGTGACCGTGCAGCAGCCACCCCCTGGTGGACACTGGTGGCTGCATCTAGGACCCAGCTCCCCAGAGCTGCATTTTGCCTGCAAGCACACGTCCATGAAACATGAGAGATTAACTGTGTGACTAAAGTAAAACTCTTGAAACAACATTCTATCATGAAAATCACACAAATGCAGTCACTCTCTGCTCCCAAATCTTTTTACCTTGTTACTTAAAGGAAGCACTTTACGGCTTCTCTTGTCAGATCAGAATGGCCAGCTTCACTACCCTGGGTCTTTGGAGCCCTGGTCAGCTGAAATGGCCACCTGGTTTCACTCAATGTGCCAGTTGAGAGGCTGCTGAGGGAATAACAGACAGGGAGCTTATGCAGTGGGGACATGCTGGACAGGGTGTGGGTGGCACCCTGCAGTGGGGATGCACTGGACAGGGTGTGGGTGGCACCCTGCAGTGTGGACATGCTGGACAGGGTGTGGGTGGCACCCTGCAGTGGGGACGCACTGGACAGGGTGTGGGTGGCACCCTGCAGTGGGGACAGGGTGTGGGTGGCCTATGCAGTGTGGACATGCTGGACAGGGTGTGGGTGGCAACCTGCAGTGTGGACACGCTGGACAGGGTGTGGGTGCACCCAGCAGTGTGGACGTGCTGGACAGGGTGTGGGTGGCACCCTGAAGTGTGGACGTGCTAGACAGGGTGTGGGTGGCCTATGCAGTGTGGACACGCTGGACAGGGTGTGGGTGGCACCCTGCAGTGTGGACACGCTGGACAGGGTGTGGGTGGCACCCTGCAGTGTAGACGTGCTGGATAGGGTGTGGGTGGCACCCTGGGTACAGAGGAGCAGGATAGTATAAGATGTTCCTCAGAATACTGTGCAATTCAACACTCAGAAATGGCGTTTCACCGAGAGTCTTTATTAAAACATCCATTGTGCCCTCTTGCTTGCTTTACCTGTTGAGTGAATGAATCCATGACGTACAGCCTTCACTCAGGGGGAACGTAGGATGAAGTCTTTCACCTCCTCTGGAGCGGCAGTGAATGTTCGAGAACATGAAGAAGAGGCAGGTGGGCTGTTCCAGATGGCCGTCACAGTTCTCCCTGTGCCATCATTCTGAAACCTGTAGCTATGATTAGAGTTGTTCACTAATGGGCTGCAGGACCTGATTTGTACAAGCGTGCCCAGCTGTCTACAAGGACAGCACTGTACTCCCCCCTTCTTGGCACCAATCACATTCTTCTCATTCCAATTTTTTCAGGGGCAATGAACCCCAGGCAAGAAGGTCAAACACGGGTGAGACATCCTCAAGGCCTTCTGTGGCAGTCTGCAGATGATGAGATGACGCCAGCTGCTCCAATACACGCCATGAGCATGTTTGGGGTTTTTTCTACCCAGTTAGCACATAATTTCTAAGAAGTAACCTTACTTTTTTTTCAGGACATTCTGGGTTTCATTATATTTTGCTTTGAATGAATATACACACTGGCCATCACATGAACACCACAACAGCTAGGTGCCAATGTGAGCTGATCCAGGTCCACGGCACACGGAGTGCGGCAGAGCTCAGCTGGCTGTCCGGCAGGTGTGCCTGCTTGGGGCTGTGCACATGCGTAGCTCCTTAAAAGCCAACCAAATGTAAAGACAAACGTACAAAACACAAGATAGGGGAACTCTTCCTTTTGCTCAGGCTGTTCTTGGCTTCACCATTAGGCATCTGTAGGCTGTAGTGAACCACGTTTGGCTGCAGCAAGCTGCTGGCAAGGAAGGGGAGGAAGCAGCAGTGAGACAGTGGGGCTGGCATAACCGAGGCAGTCAGAGGGCTGCCCGTCCTTTGCTCCAGGTCCCAAGGTGCCCTGGGGCTGGAGACCTAGACAGCCTCTCTTCCTTCCTCTCCCCACCTCTGTCTCTCTTCTGGCTGCCCCACGGCTGAGCCATTATAAGCAAAGCGCTTACCCCTGCGGACTTCATTTCCTCATTTATAATACCAGCGGAGACTACTCTCCACGGGCTGGCTGGCTCCAAGTTCCTGCTCAGCTGCAAGCTTCATTGAGTCAAAAAGGCTTGCCCAGTAGGGTTTTGTTTTGTTTATTTTTAAAATATCTGGGACAGGGGACAGATGAGAAGGGAATGTTAATGGTAAAGAGGAGATGCAAAATTAGAAGAAAATCCGGCTCCATAACACAGGAGCAAGCCCTGCTCAGGCAGAGCGTGAGCTCCCTGCGAGGTCGGCATCACCAAGCCAGCGGCTTTCCCCTGTGCTGCATGGCCTTCTAGTCAGTCAGTTATGGGATTTCCACCCCCAGGAGTCAATCAGTGGCTAGAAAATTAAGTCAACAGAAAATTACATGTATTTTGCAGCTGTGTTCTCCAACGCCTTCCCCTGAAGTGAAGAGTTCTGCTGCATGGAAACTTTTTTCTCTAAGGCAGCACTCAGAGGGGCTGCCTGCATCATGTGACCAGCTTCCCGCATGGCTGAGATTCGCTCCCCAGTAAAAGCTGTAAAGACGGTAAGAAAACAACCGCTTGGAGCTCTGGGGATGGTCCTTGGAGTGTGCAGCCAAATAGAAACATCCCTTCCAGAGAATCTACTGAGAGGCGTCTAAAGCAAGAAAACAACCTGTCCCTGGCCCGGGTCAGTAGACTGGGGGGACCATCTAGGCAGATGGCTGCAACCAGCAACTCCTGTCCCTCTCTTTCCAGACTGAGATCATCCCAGCCCCGCACCCAGCAGAGAATTATCTTCCTGGGAACCGAAGCTGCTTGTTGCTGAAACTAAGTCCCAGATGCGCTTGGAGGAGAGGTGATTCTCTTGCCCAAACCCCACTCATAGTCTGGAGATGGCCTCAGACACACTGCTCCGACTCCTGAGATCCCCAGGGGTGCCAGAGTGTTTGGCACCAACCTGAACCTGAAATAGGTAAGCCCCAGCTCTTCCCAGGGGAGCCGCTTACGTTTGATGCTGAGGCTAGAGAGTTTAACTGGGAGGGCACTCTCAGGAACAATGAAGACCATTCATGGTGCCAGGCAACGGGAGGTCTCTGGGCCTCAGGAGGAGCTGGCCTGGGCTGTGGACCAGTGAGCTGGCAGGAGCCCCACCCCACGACAGGAGCAGAACAAAGCACAAAAGCTAACTCCAGAAAGGATCCCTCCACAGGGTGGAATTTGCTTCTAAGGCCATGCATGCCCCAGGGCATTGGGGAAGATAACTGAGCCACCACCCAGAAAGGCAATTAGTGCAATTTAATAGCTGTGTGTGGCTGAATGAGAAGAAACACTTTCACCTCCAGAGTGACTGTACACAGAGCTGGACTCCCCAAGGAGCAATATGAGAGCACAGCTCTGGGGTGTGTGTGGGGTGTGAGGGGAAAACTATCACAATAGTGCAGCTAGAAACAACCAAGTCCACAACAAATGGTGATCACAAACCCTGAGGGTAGTGGGGGACCAGGACCTAGAGTTGCTATAGTGTCTGAAATGCCCAGCGTCCTACCCAACAGATCCTGAAAAATATAAGCAAACAGGGATGCTTGTCCCATTAACACGGCAGAGATGAAAAACAAAGAGGCCACAATGAACAAGTGTCAGATTTAATGGGGAGAGATTTCAAACCAGCCTGTAGAACTGTGTTCACAGAACCAAAAAACCTCCACATGATTAACGAAATAAAGGAAGAAATGATAAGAATGTTGCTTCAAATAGGGAATATCATAAAGAGAAATTATGAAAAAAGCCACATGGAAGTGATAGAGTTGAAAAGTATCATAACTGAAATAAAAAATTCACTGGAGGGGCTCAGCCATGGCTGTGGACCAACAGAGAAGCAAGAAGGGGTGAACTTGGGTGATAGAGATTATGTCAGCTGAACAGCTGACTGAAGACTCAAGGCAAAATGGGAAAATGTTTTGGAATGTGTTTCTTGTCTGCAGTGTGGCAGTGTTGAGAGGTGAACCAATCGGTATCCCTTAGGTGATAAAGGGAGCTATTCATAGAAGCGATTAAGGTAGCTCTTCCGGAATCTGAGTCCTCCAACTCCAAGCTGACCAGGGAGTCAGGCCAACCCTCCAATGGCCCTCTGGCTTTCTCTGTGCAATGTGATCTCTCACTTTAGCCTGAACTCCTGCACCTGCTGCAAGGTCCTTCCCAGAGCCGAGCCAATGCCAATGTCACAGTTCAAACATCTCTTCCTGATAAAGTGAGTTGCCCTCAATATTGTTACAGCAATGAGAAATGAATAGCTACAGCTGGCACTGGGACACGCATAATGATATACAGCAAGGACAGAAAGCATAAAGAAATAAAAGACAAATACAACTTCCTAAATTTATTGAGAAATAAGAGGAATGCAGGAAGCTTAATTTACTTCCACAAGGATTAACTCAAAGAAAGATACATCCTAACAAATAATACTTAAAGTCAAACACATGGAGAAAAATCTCTAAAGAAAACAAAGAAAAATATACACTGTGAAATAGAATCATACTAGGTTAACTGGCCATTTCTCAACAGAAGCACCGGAGGCCAGAAAGCGATGGGACCACATATTCAAAGTTCTAAGAGAAAGGACAAAAGGTTACAATCTTAAACCTAATAACACTGGAATTTGCAACCATAGGGGAATAAAAATGGACTTCTCAGATAAACATAAAATGAGATTATGGGATGTTAGCTTGTCTGCTTTATGTGAAATACTAATGGAAAGTCGTTCCTTTTCCTCCTTCCCATGCTTCATACCTGCGTCCAGTCAACTTGGCTGTAAATCAGACTGGAGCAGAGCTCCTAAATGGAATATTGAATGCTCTGTCCCTAGTAGGTTACAGCAACTCAGTGAAATGCCTCATGTACTCCAAATAGACCATCATAAAGTATCATTGCTTTGTTCTATAGAAAAAGGAACATCTGCCTTCAAAGGCTTGGGAAGAAACTTCTGGAAAAATATCAGAGCTTGCAGAAAAACCTGTGTAGACACCAACTGGCAAAAGACACCCAGTGGACATGGGGAGATGCGCTTCCTTCATCCTCTGAGTGCAGAGTCTAGACAACCAGCGCCACAGCTCATCACTGCCACCGTTCTGGGCTGCTTCAGGAGCACACTGCATGGGCCACTGAGCAGGGCAAGTGTGGGCTGAAACTTGTCTATTGTTCTACAAAAGCTGTTTTGCCCAGTGTTTCACATGTTGCGACACTGTACTAGGCACTCATTACGGGAACAAATAGGATGGCTTCTGCCACCTGCAGTTAGCATGGAAGAGAAGGGTGATGACAATCACTATGGAACAGCAAGGAGTGTTAGAACAAGGCACAAAGGGTGTGTGCATGTGTGTGCACATGTGCCCTGTGTGTGTGTGGAGTAGGATGAGGGATATGAGAAAAGTCTTGAAGGGAGGATAGAGATCCCCCAACCACAGGAACCCCAGGTAATACAAAGAAGAGGTTCCCCAACCACAGGGACCCCAGGTAATACAAAGAAGAGGTTCCCCAGCTACAGGGGTCTCCAGATAATGGGAAGAAGCCAGAGTGCAGAGGACTGGCATGAGCCTGCACCTGCACACTCCAGCTTGGGGTGGCAGGGCTGGGTCAGCTTTCGAGGCTGTTTGCATTCTCCTGTGGGGTCAGGGCTGGGTGAAGCTGGAACAAGCCCTGAGACTAAAAAGGCTGTCTCAGAAGGCTAAGCTCTGGGTGTCATAAATTGCTCAGGAAAGCTGAGAACAGGCTCCTGTTTTTAGCGGTTTTGTGCAAATGCCCTATCTTCATTTCCTCCCACAGAGACCATTATTGCCTTAACACGAAGCCGGCCCTTGTTCCCCAGCTGCTGACGTCAACAGGCTTCTTGCCTAAAGCAGGACCTGGCAGTCCACCCCAAGGGCTTGATCCTAATCTCTGACAGGAGGCCAGGACCTGGTCCCTCATCACCAGCCATTTGATAATGCTGCCCCACAGGGGACGCTCACCCACAGCAGGCATTTCAGAACTCTGAGGACAGAGTGGAACACACCCTGATGACTGGGGTGATCTTCCCAGGTTGAAAGCCCTGGAAGGTGCAGAAAAGGGAGGAGGAACAGGGCACAGTGACACCCCACTCCCATGTCATGCTAGCAGCCAGCCTAAAGCCCTAGAGGGACCCATCTGCAGAGGAGTTTCATGGTCCCCACAAGCAAATCCATACAAGAACCACATCTCTCTTAGAAGTCAAGGACACTCATTGACTCAGCTCCCACGAACACCTCACGTTGCAGAAATGCAGAGTGGTGTGTTGCCAGAACAGGGTCCCAGGGTCTGTCCCTAACCTTGCTGACTGTCATTCTAATTTCAGAAGACAGTGACAACGTTCTACCCAGAATGATGTCATTCAGTATTTGCAGTCACACAGCCCTGACTACAGCTGGTGTGCCACTAGGACACGGGGGGGAGGGGCTGCCCCTTCTCAAGAAAGACCATCTCCAGGGCATCCACCTGCCCCTCGTGAATACACATATGGTCTCACCAGGGCTTCCAGGGTTACAAGGTGCTGGCAGCCCAGTCCTAGGAGCTCCTGGAGAGAAGCCCTGGCCAGGCAGCCTCTGTCAGTCACTCTTGCTGAGAATGCACTTCCCGTCCCACACGAGCCAAGCCTGGGTGGGTTCAGACGGGAAGTGCAGGGGCCACAAAGATGATTCCATGCCGTGTTTCAGAGTGAACATAAGAAACATCATATGCTTGCATGCTCAGTGAACATCCGATCTGCTAACTTACTCCAAAGACCCTGATGCACCTGCTTCCTGCTCTGTAAATTTGGTCTCAGACCAAAAGCGATGAAGCGTGACCTCCCCAGCACTGGCTCTCCCATCCTGCCAACTCCAGCCTGTCTGTCAGAGCCCGTTAGGCGTTGGTCCCTCCTGTCTAGCATCTACCCTGGCCATTTCTGCTCCTTGTCCTCAACCCTCTACTGCCTTGAGGAGAATGTGAGCTGGGCTCCAGGCTGTGGCCAAGACCGTGTCTCCCATTTCTCATCCCATGGGGGAATGTGGAGCCCACTGGAGCAGGTGCCACCACTGTCGGGATGTCAGGAAAGCAGATTGCGAGGATGAATGGATTGAGCCACCAGTGGCAGCTTCCAGCATCTTCTCTCCCCACACATCGTCAGGCCTGCCAGACACACCCAAACACCTTCGCAGGCATTCACCGAGGCGGGGGCTGATGAGCTGTCGTAGTGTCACATACAGCAGCAAGTTGTGTCCTAACAGAGATTCTGTGTGTGTTTGGGAACTGGCCCAAGTTCCCAGGCTCAGGGCCAGCACAAACTGTGGGTGTTGTTGGCAGCAGTCCTTGAACAATGCCCACAGCCAGATGAACCGGCTTGCACAATGGCTATGTCTGGGGGAAGGATCGGTTGTGCTCCCTGTTGGAGATGGGAGCATAGCAGGTGTTCATTTCAGCTCCACAACAAACCCACGGCACTACGACCCAGCCCAGTGGGCTGGGGAGGAACAGGTGCCTCAGATAACGTCAGGAACCACAGACGGCAAGAACAGGGATGTAAACTTCACCACAACCTTGAATTTCTTTCTCAGGAGTCTTTTCCCAGAAAGGTTCAGAGTTCACGCACATTACCCCCCATTACCACCTAGAACCCTCAGAGGCTTCTTGGTCCTTCCCATAAACCTGCAAAGATGCCAGTGAGGGAAGAACATCAGTGTGATGTCTCTGATGCCCCAGACAAAGCCCTGGTGATTAGGTTTTGTGAACAGCTGTCCATGAAAAAACAAACCACCCCTTTTTGTGGTTCTCTTTGAGAAGAGCGAAAGATGAAAATAAACAGATGCGAAACTAAGCGCATAAATAAAATATTCCTCCTTAAGATGAGTTTGAATCATTTGATACTTCTTTGTCAAAAGGGGAAAAAGGTGTATTTAAAATATTTTTTTAAAATTCGACCATCAGATCCACAGGCAGACAGTCCACAGTGAGACGCTCATGGCAATGAGGGTGTCCATTTCTTCTGCACCACCCTCAGATCTGCTGGTCATGCCAACTAAGACGCCAGGCCCCCTACATGGCAGACCTGACTCTTCCTGTGTGACAGCACATCCCACAGGCAAGCTTTGTTCCTGCGGTAGGCTGTACACACTGCCAGCACCCAGCTCTGCTACTCAGGGGCACCCAACACCAGACATGGAGTGGAGCACATGGGCTCAGGGTAACGTTTTCCAGCACCCACTTGCAGGGGTCTAAGTCCATGTTTGCTCCAGAAGCAGGTGAGGTTAAGAACGGGTCACACCCACCTCACCTGTGAATGGTTGGCCAGATCTTCTGCCTCACAAAGAAAGGAATGAGTTTTCCAAGTGTGCAGGGGTGCTAGCTGGCTGAGAAGTCACCAAACCCAGGTGTCTCGTCCAAGCTGCCAAGATGGCGTGGGGGGATTGCTGGGAAGCCACCTGGGATAAGCCACTGAGACTCCACATGTGTCCCTCAACATCCTGCCTATGTTGAATGCAGAGCAGGTCTTCAAACAAGCCTTATTGGAGCGCTCAGGCCAAGGACCCAAACTCAGGGTCTGTGCGAGCTACGCTCTGTCCAGCACACTGACAATGCGCATGCCTGCAGCAGCCCTTGTCTCAGGCAGCTTTTGCTGGGAATTCTTTGGATAGATATGAGGGTTATTTTGAAACTATTTTAAAAATATTTAGACACATTTGTTAAACTTGGAAAGGCAGATTCCAGAGGTTGACGGAGGCAGAGAGCGCTCGTCCATGTACTGTTTCACTCCCTCAACAGTCATGACGGCCGAGTCTGTGCCAGGACAAAGACATGAGACAGGAACTCCTGGGGACATCTTAACATGCTACACAAAAACTGCTTGGCCAGAAATGGCTATTTAAAAAAAAAAGACAGAGAGAGAGAGAGACCCAGAGAAAATGCTCTTCTATCCATTGGTTCACTTCCCAAATGCCTGCGAATACAAGTCAGAAGCCAGAAAGTCCCTACTAGTCTCCCTAGGCCACCATCTGCTGCCCTCCCAGACACACGAGCAAAAAGCTGGATCACAAATGGAGCAGCCAGGCCTGGAACTGGCACTCCAATCTGGCATGTGAGCATTCCAAGCGGCAGTTCAGCTTGCTGCACAACTCCAACTCCGGCCCTGAAGACTGCTGTTGTAAGTTAGGTGATAATTTGGCGGGGGGGGGGGGGGGCGGAGGGGCAAACTGTGGAGTCTATTTTTAGAAAAGATGCCTTTTCCTTGCCTAATGGTTCTGGCTACAACTTGCAGAACTACATTTTTGCCTGGTTCTGGTTCTTAGTGGAAATGCTTCCAGCTTTTCCCCACTCAATATCAAATTGGCTATGAGTCTGTAACCTGTTGCCTTGATGGCACTGAGCAATGTTCCCTCCATTCCCAATTTGCTTAAAGTTTTTAACATGCAGAGATGTTGCATTTTACCAAATGCTTTCTCTGAACCTTTGAGATAATGATATGCATTTTATTCTTCAATTTGCTAATGTAACATATCACATTTATTGATTTACATGCGCTGAGCCATCCCTGCATTCCAGGGATAAATCCCACTTGGGCCAGGTGAATAAGCTTGCGATATGTTCTTGTATATGATTAGCTAGTGTTTTGATCTATGTTCATCAGAGATATTCATCTATAGTTCTCTTCCTTTGTTGCATTTTTCTGATGTTGGAATAAAGTGATGCTGGCTTCATTAAAAGAGTTTGGGAAGACTCCGTTTGAATTGTTTTAAACACTTTGAAAAGAATCAGAATCAGTTCTTTTTGAAAAGTTTGGTGGAATTCAGCAGTGAGGCCAGTTGGTCCTGGGCTTGTCAATGTTGGGAGGGTCTTTATTTCTGATTCAATCTCTGTCTTGGTCTACTGGTCTGCTTAGGTTTTATAAAATCACCATTCTGTATAGAAACAATGTCATGGTTAAGAAAGTACATGCAACATCAATACATTCACAATAGCTACAAAAAATTTAAATGCCTTGAAATAAGTTTAACCACAATAAAAAAGATTTTTACAATTAAAATTACAAAACATTGAAGAAATTAATAGGAGACAAAAAATCTTCAAATTTTCAAGGATTGGAAGAATTAATATCATTGAAATATCTCTACTATTCACTGCAATTTCAACATTCAATAACATTCAAATCAAAACTGCAGAGACCTTCTCAGATCCAGAAAATTAAAAAATGATGCTACAATTCATACAGAAGCACAGGAGACACAATTGCTAAAGCAATCCTAGACAACAAGAAGAAAGTCAGATCTACTACAGGGAAGTTATAAAGTAACCTGGTGTTGGCACGAAAATAGACACAGAGCAATGCAACCGAACATCAGCCAATATGCCTTCAAGCAACTCCTCTTTGACAAGCATGCTGAAGGCAATGCCCAGGGAAAGGACGGTCTCTCCAAGGGTCCTGGAAAAACTGGATCTATGTAGGCAGAAGTCCCGAACAAGACCCCCACTTTACAGCCCACACAATATTCAGATCAAAATGGTCCAAACCCTACGTCATGATATCAACAAATTACCAAAGGAAAACATTGAGGAAACTCCTCAAGACATTGGCAAAGGTAAGGACTTTTTAGGAATGACCCCTGAAGCCCAGGCTCGCGCTCGCCTGCTCTCTCTCTCTCTCTCTCTCTCTCTCTCTCTCTCTCTCTCCTCTCTTCTCTATATAAGTCTTTCACAATTGAAAAAAAAATCTTCAAAAAGAACAGGGATTGTTTATACTAGTGATGCAGGTACAACAGCGGAGATGGAGTACTCTGACCAACTCCCAAGCTGTTGTGCTTCCTGCCCTCAGCTCCGGCAGGAACGTGGAAGAAAAGGAAATGCTTGCCCTCTGGAAGACCAGTGACCTCCAGACAGAGCTCAAAACACTGGGATTGCAACCATTCCAGAAACAGGGGACAGGCACAGTTTTCACAGCTGGGAGAGGAAGCCCAAGCCTGAATCCCAGAAAAGGGTTTCCAGTTGGGCACCAGGAGCGGTTCAGTGATGTGACAGCAGGGTAGGTGAAGTGGCCTTCAAGATCATTTTGTGGGGCAGACACCCCAGCATGACTGGGTAGGCTGCCTCCTGGGATTCCAGTATCCCATGTGTGCACCAGCTCAAGTTCCAAGTCCCTGATGCTCCATTTCCAATCCGGCTCCCTCCAATGACCTTGGAAAACCTGTGGAAGATGGCTCAAGTGCTTGGGCCTTGCCACCCACAAAGGAGACCCAGATGGGGCTCCTTAACTTCAGCCTAGCCCAGCCCTGACTGTTGTGGCCTTTTGGGGAATGAGCCAGCAACATGTCCCATGTCCCTCCTTACGTCTCTGTCTCTCTCTGTAACTGTTTTTCCAAATATTTCAAATACATATATATTTAGAAAAAGATCATTTCCTTTTGCCTCATCCTCACTTGCTGAGCAAAGTTCTGAATCGTGTTTTGGCCTCCTGAGTAGCTTGGAACCAGTCCTGAATAGCTTCTGGTCGCTGGACAGAAGTAGCCCTTGAGCACCAGCAGCCTGTGCTCTGACGAAAGCATAAGGTAGCAATCTGATACCAGGTAGATTACCAGGGCGCAGCCAGTGTCCAACAGAACTGGTCACCTGCCCTCCTCTGGCTTCCCACTCCTGCACTGTGTGATCTCTGACCTCGACCAGAACGCGTTTCCCACCGTAACTGCAGTTTTGACCAAGTCAATGCATCTTGGTAGGAGTTTACAGCAGCCAAGACAAGAGGAGCATTTTGGAGACTAATTCGTTTCCATCACCACAGTCAATGCTGGAAGGTGTTAAATTCCACTTCGTGAGAAAAGACGTAAGAAAAATAACTTTGCACAGTTCATCTCCAGGTACAGCAAGTTTTTAAAAGAGAAAACGTTCTTAGCCTCCAGCCCAGGGCCCTCCACATCAGAATTTCAATGAACAGAACAAACCACCATCTTGTGTTCGCACGATCAGCCCATTATCCCTTCTAGCGATGTTAGTAGGCAATAGTTGGGTGTAAGTCAGTTGTTTAAGATGCAGGACATTCAAAGCACTTTTAACTATGGTGAGAAATTCTAGGGGACGCTCCCCCAGCCCTACCTGACCTAGAGAGTGACTGGAGTGGTTTGGTGCTGTGGACAGTTGCTGGAAGAGGGGATGACTGACAGCATGGACAGATGACGGACGCGGCCCTGCTGGATGGTCAGATCATCGGGGATAGCCGTCGTTGATGGACAGCTCCAGAGGCCACTGGAGGCCCCTGTGACGGCCTGATGGAGGCTTGTGATCCCCCTCCTGGGAATCAATCAGACGCTCTCCCCCGCCCATGTTCAGGCCAGGCCTCTCTTTCTGAGTATATGCAGACCCAGTCCCCACATGCCAGCATCCTGCCGTGGAGCTGGAGTCACACAAATGACAAATTCCTACCGCACTGTGAACCAGAGCCAGCTGGGAATATCCGACATGACCTCAGGATACCATGGGCGCATGCCCACTCCCATCACACACCTGATGTCGCAACACCTGCACTATTTCCTAAGAACAACGCAAATGTGGGTGGAACTGGACCTCTTACCCAAGTCCACCCCCCTCGAACATCTGCTAGGGCTCTACTGTCCACATCCCCGACAAGGCCTCCAGGTCCTGTAAAGGGTGGGCGGGAGCTTGCCGAGCAGACTATCCGCTCGGTCCCTTGCGGTGTGTTTTCACCTCTGGTGGTTTTTCCCTGGAGAGGGGCTTTTCTCTGGGGCTGTTTGCATTTTGAGCTTTTTGGAGCATGAGCTCAGGACCTTGACTGTGCGTGAACAAGACAGCTCCCACCACCCTGAGCAATTCTCAGCGTCCACCTTTGAGCTTTTTATGTGTGGAAGGAAGAACCGATAGGAAGTTTAGCAGGAACCCCAGTCACACACCTGTGTTTGATCCTGGTTGCTCCGAGACGCAAGTTCTGAGCTGCGGAACTGAATTACAGCAAAAGCATAATCTGACATGGCGATGGTTGGAGCTTTTACTTTCACTGTTTTGTGTTGTATATGCTCTTTAACTCAACTCTGATTAGTAGCCATGGGTTTAGGGCACTCCCTAGGTCCCCATGGGAGGCCCAAGAATGTGGGTTTCCTAAGTCTTCAAAGATGTCACCTCACTCTTACCAGTTTTGCTTGCATCATGTTTGGGTCCCAGGGGTCTCAGCTTGCTCCCTTTAGTAAACACCTGTTCCTTATCCATGCTAAGACTCCTACCCTCCAGGCCTGACAGCTGTGCTGGCCAATGGCCCCTTGGGTGGCGATGGGCACATCCCCGCCCTGAGTGCTTCCTGGAGTATCCACCTTGCATGTAAGTGTTGCTGAGCACTTGAGCTGCATGTGTGATGGAGAAACTGAAGGTCTAATCTACTGGGTTTTAATTACCTTAACTTACAACAGCCGCAGGTGGCCAGTTGTTACTGTCAAGTAAGAACATTTTCATGGCTTTTCACGGAATTGAATTTGACACACACGTACGTGTCTGCTGCGGCTACCTGGGGCCTCTTTTTCCTCTAGGGCTCTTGAATGCAGGCATAAGTGGTGCTTTGCCTGTGTGCCAAACTGGAAATTGAGGTCCTGATTTCTTGCTGTGTTTTCCTACAGATCAGAGAACTCTCCTTGGCTGCAATCCCATCACTCATACAGCTCATGGAATGCATACAATCTATACCATATTTTAAAGAAACCAAATAGCCAGCACACCCTCTTGACTCCCACCTCCCTTGCCCATGATAGTTCCACTTTGCTCTGAAAACAAAACTGATTGGACAGGCAAGCAATCAGGCTGTGTCTCCGGGAATCTGTTGTGACTCAGCTGTGCATTGGTGCTACGCCCTGGCGGATCATGCCATGTTGATGACACCACGCACCAACTTCTGCTGCATGACCTCCAAGTCTGCACCTTCCGCTCCCACCTGCCGCCTCAGCTCCAGAATCCCATGTGTTCCCATCCCGAGACTTACATGAGGGATGGTTGAGTCTCCTCACTCTGAACACATCCAATACAATTCTCCCTGTCTCTGGTCCCTACGTCTTCATCTTGCCTACTCTGCTCCATTGCAGCCCAGGGGCCCTGAGCAAGAACCGCAACACAAATCTTGCCTGCTCTGCTCCATTGCAGCCCAGGGGCCCTGAGCAAGAACCACAACACAAACACAGGAAGATTCCTTCTCTTCTCTAGTTCTTCCTCTCCCACCTGACGCACCCAACACCTGCCATCCTGACCCAGCCGTGGAGTCGCCTTCATTTCCCGTACCTGCTCAGTTTTGCTCTCTCCTTGTGCCAGCCCAGACTGTTTCTAGGACCCTTACGGCATCGCCTCACTCTTGGCTTCCCGCATGCTCAGGCTCATTCCGTCCAAGGATTGTATCTTTCCATGGCGGCGGGGAGCAAGGGGCGGCCTCCTCTTCCCCACTCTCCTCTTGCTTACTCTTTCTTGGCCAACTTGGAGCTTCACGCAGCTTCTGACAACACCAGCTCCAAGTTGCCCTCATCCCTGTGAGGAACGCTGATTGTCACCAGCAGCTCACCTCTGCCCGCTTCCATGAGACCTGGGCCACTGCTCTCGTCTCACAGGTAGCAGCTTCTTGCCCAGGCTACCTTGCTCCTCACGCACCCACTGTTCTCTGAAACAATCGCAGCTGTCCTCTGGCTTGGCTTCTGCTTCCCCAGGGGTGTCAGGGAGCATTTCCTGGTCCTAATTGGATGGCCAGGGCCAAAGCCTGCCTTGCCAGATTCTACTCTGAGCGGACACTGGGGCTTGCACAGTGCTATCACTAAACGGAGCCCTCCAGGGGCCATGTGCAAAATCCTTTTGTTTGTGAGCATATCAAAGCTTTCCTGCCATGTAGGCCATGTCTGCACCCCCAGGCACTATCCTGACATCAGCATCCCCGTGTCTTTCCTAGTCATGGCATTCTCTTGCCACACTGTTCGTGAGGTCCCAGCACAGCACGGTGAGGATGCCAGGGAAGGGCAGGCACAGTCCCCAGGGAGATGGACGAAGCCGTGGAATTCCCCGTACCTGTGGCTTGGCAGGAGTCCAGGGCACCTTCCGCTGGGTCATTGCTCATCAGCTCCCGGGAGTCAGTCCGGCTTCTCAGGGCAAGCAGGGAAGGTCCTTTACTCCCACTCCTGAGAGCGAAGGGGAGACAGCTGGCTGAGAGAACAAAGGATTGGGCGTTAGAGCGAGGGACTGTGAGCAGCTGCCCTCCACAAGCCCCAGGTGGGTCTCCCTGGGCGTTTCTGGCCTTGGATGGCGCACACGGAGGGGGAGAACTGTGTGACTGGGGTTCCAGTGCCCTCCAGGTGGGGCCCTCTAACACTACCACAGATGGTGCAGGCCGACCCTCAGCCAAATGAGACACACATACAGCATCCCAGCATGCTACAAACCCATAAACCCATGCTCACAAATTCATACAACCTCCCACAACCCCTCACAAACACACACACACAAACCTCTCACATATAACCTCCCAACACAAAATCTCTTTCTTTCTCTCTCTCTCTCTCTCACACACACACAACCCCACAGACAACCCTGTGACACAAGGCAAGGCCAGGACAACACTGCAGTCCTGGAGCAATGAGGTCTTAGGTGTGTGGCTCCTGGTGCTGGTGAGGGACTCTGAGTGGGGCTGTGCGAGCCACCCTGTGCATGGCAGGGTTCTGTGGGGATCTCAGTTCAGAGTCTCTCCACGCAGAGCCCACGGCGGGCACATGCATGCACACAGGCTCAGCAGGAGGGTCCAAGCACAGAGCCCAGGTCCGCATGCGGGTCCCATCCTGTGCTACCGCGTGCTCAGCTGAAGGTGCGGCCTCGCAAGGACAGGAGCTGTGCCCATTCGTCCCTCAGACGCATGGCGAGCACTGCCTGGTGTACAGCACTGTTTCGTAAGTGCCTTCGTACACATGGCCAATTTCCATCTACACTACAGAGCTGGCTAGTCGGCCCATGGGACCCTGACAGATGACACACTTAAGAGGTGTTCAGTGTTTGAAAGGAGCATCTCCTTGAGTGTCACAGGTGGCCACCTGAGTTCTTCGTCTCCATGCACCATTGGTCTGCGTCAGGGGGTGTGCTCGGCAGCACAGATGAAGCCATGGCTCTCAGAGGCAAGGTGAGAGAAGTTAGGAAATGTGGACATGCCAGCACCAGGGTCGGCCATCCCTTCCCCTTCAGAGGGCTGCCTGTGGTGGCATTTGCATCTCGCAGGGCTGCCTGATGGGCAGGATGCTGCCACCCTGGAAGGGAGGTGTGGTGAGGAGTGACAGAGTGCCCAGGAAGCAGAAGGGTCGTCCCAGCCTGGGCTGTGTGCCTGCTGTCACTATGGCCTGTCCTGCAGGACTTCACTAAGACTAAGTGCATCTAGACGGTTCCATCAGGAGGAAGGCTGTTGGCATCAGCTTGCCAAACAGAAAGCTGTGAAGCGCGGAAGTGACTGGGGTCAGTTTGCAACTTCTGCTTTTCCACAGTTGCAAGGCAATTTGTTCCAGGAAATGTGAGTTTAAAAGCTGAAGCATGGGGGAAGTTTTTGCTGTTCTGAAGAAAAAATTAGAATGAGTCATCTATCCCCTGTGCAATGTGAAATGCTTTCTAGCAACAGGGTGAGACAGGATGGGGTTTCAAGTACTCAGTGGGACTGGCCACCAGCCTTGGTTATCTGAGACCAAGAGCACCACACAGTGAGCGCTATCCTATCCTTATGGCAAACACGGCACAGGAGCTACTCTCCAGGTGCCCAGGCTGCGGTGAAGCCACCAAGCAGCCAACGGGTGTTTTAAGGGCCCAGCCCTTGCTTGCAGATGGCATGCCCCAGGGCAGAAGGCAGAAGCAGTGGCTGAGGGTGGACTGAGGGAGGCAGTGGCTGCAGGTGGGCTGAGAGGGACAAGCATGGAGAGGGGTGTTGTCATGCAGAGATGGTGCCTCAGCTCTCACAGGGAATGGCCAGAGATTTAAGGACCATCCTCCAGGTGATAGTGGGGTTAATCTGGACAATGGGAAGAGGCAGGAGTGTGTAGAGGACACGGGAATGCTGTAGAGCTGGGCTGCCCTGTGCTTGAAGGGCGTAGTCAGCCAGGGAACTCAGTTCAGCCATCAGGAGGATCAAGCCAGCATGGATGGAGGAAGTCTGATGGTGGGTGGGGGGATGATGGTGGGAGTGAGGGGCGGGAGTAGGGTGCATCTGAGGAGGTCATGCCAGAGGTGCCCAGATGCCAGGCTGCTGTATTGGTGGGAAGTAAAGGCAGGGCTCTGCATGTAGACACAGAATCTGTGAACACGGGTTGCAGCTAACCATGAAGTGGCAGGGGCCAACCTGTGTCCCTTAGTCACACATTTGTGCACAGTGGCCAGAGCACAGCCGAGGTCACGGAAGCTGGGAATGAGACACCGTAGGCCAAGTGGCTACACACACATCCTAAGTCGTGCACACAGAAGTCATGAGGTCTTGGTTATGTAACGAGTAACTCCCACAGAACCGTGTCCTCTGATATTGTGGAATACTCTGAGACCACATCAATGGCTGCCATGTACACAGCTCCTGTCCCTGTGTAAGGACAATGTGGGGCACAGCCCTAGCCCCTGAGCATGGCATTGAGACCCTCATCAGCAGAGCTTGTGAGACATGCAAACAGTGGGGATGCTGACGGTGGCCTGGAGTCTGGAACTTATATGCTCATTGCTTTGGTGACTCCTGGTGGTACCACACAGCTCCCCTTGCCCGAAACCTCATGGCGCAAGCAGCCAGGACCTCCACTCTCCTGTTGGCCCGACCAATGCGGAGCCGCAGCATCAGGTGCCATGGGCCAGCCTCTTCCATGCTTGTTGCACCCGCAGTCCCCAGCCGTGGTGTGAGTGACCATGCAAGCCTCCTCCACAGCACAGTACGTTCCCATCATCTCCGGATCTCAGGCTCAAAGCCAACCTGTCTCGATCAACAGGAATAGACATTGAGGACTGGGATCCAGCCAGAGGCTGTAGATACAGGTGAAGGTAAGGACGGTGAGCGGTGTGTCACAGCACAGGGAGCTTGGTGGAGGAGCCCTGCCCATATCTCCACTCCCAGAGCACTGGTGAGTGTCTCAAGGACAGAACCTGAAGAGTACCAAGCCGGGATTGCGGGAAAATGGATCAAAACTGCAAAGGGAACCTTTGACCCTCAAGAGCACAGGAAAGGTGCAGGAGTCTTTCCTGTGCCGGGAGTTGCCGTGAGCTGGAGTCTGCCCCCTGACCTGAGGGTGGGTGGGGTCATCCTGTTTGCAAAGTGATGGCCCTCTGGGACTCAATCCTGACTCAGGGCACAGAAGCTCTGGGGCCAGAGCAGCAGGTCATACCAACCTCCCTCAACCAAATGCCCCTGGATGTGCAATGCTACCTTCTGCAAAGCTGTGTTCAGCAGCCATAGCCATGGGGAACTCAAAGGGATGGGCTGCAGAGGGCAGGATGGACATGACCAGGGCCATGCTCAGGCCCACACAGTGGCAGGCTCAAGGCCTGGGGGCTGGTGACCCCCGTGGACAAACACCCCTTGGCAAGCAGGTGGTGGCCATGCTGGAGACATGCCCGTGGCTTTATGTGCTGGGGACAGCCTACATGCTGACCGCCCCTGGAAGGCTGAGCTCAGGGACACGTGGATTAGAAATGACTCTGAGATAACCAACCATTTCACACTGGCAAAAATCAGGACACACAAAATGTTCAGTAGCAAGATCAAAACCTTCACCCCAGAGCCGAACACTGTCCATGCACTCCAGGCCAGCAAGCAGAGGGGGTGTGTCTCAGTGTCACCATCGAAATCTGAGCTGGGGTCGCATCTGAGATGCTTTTCCCCAACCACACTATGCTTGAAGGGGATTTTTTCCCTGACCGTTCAGCAGGTTTCTGGAATGCTGTGTTGTGGGTCAGCGCAGACAGTGCAATTCCCTAAAGGAGAAAACCTCTAGGAAACTATCAAATTCCAAGGGAATGAAGAGGATGAAGAGGCGAAGAGCGATATTCACGTACAAGTCATGCTCTCTCACACACGGTTGTATACAGACACACTTGTACAATCCACACAGCACACAGTCATATATGACATTCATACATGCAGCCATGCAATATATACCCACACACACAAGAAACATTTAAATCCACACAACACGTGCATTCACATGAACTCTCACATGCAGAAACATAGTCCACACACATGCACACATACACACTGACATGAATGCACAAACATTATACACTTACATGCATATACACACATGCAATTACAAGCATGTGCACATATTCACACATATGCCTGAGTGCATGCTTGCACAATATGCACACATATTCACACACAATATACATACATACCTTCACACCTACACACATGCACACACAATATATACCCTCACACCTACACACAGTATACACACATACACTCACCTGCACACACAACATATACTTACACATTCACATGTATACATGATACACAGACCTGCACACACACAGTGTAGACACACACACACCCCTACACTGAGCCTCTTTCAGCATGTGAGTGGTCAGCAGTTTAGAAGACTAAGCAGGTGGCTCGGGGCAGCCCGCCACCCGCCACCCGCCATGTTGCTCTAGAAGAGTTAACTCCCTTTCCCGTCACCGTAACAGTGAGTCCAGTACACAGTGAACCCCAGCTTATTTCTCCCGAAAGGCCCCCACTTTGGCCCTGGTGTCACAGCTCAAGGCCATCTGCTGAGGAAGAAGTGTTAGGACACAGAGACTAGTACTCGCCAAAGCTTGGGAGCAGGCTCCTGCATGCATGCCGGTGGAGCCCTAGCTACTGCACCTTCACCCTTGCCTCCCAGCGTGAGGCCCACAGACACTGGACACGGCAGGTGACCATTCACAAGTCGAGGTCATTTCTGACACAGATGGAGACTGGACTGTGAGTCTCTAAGCACAGCCTTCATACGTGATTTGTGACTAGCTGGCTTGGCTGGTGGAACACACAACAGGGTGGCTTTACACACTTGCTCCTCCCTTTTCCCTGCGTGTACTCATGCTCCCTGCAGGACGGCACAGAGTGAATGCTTCCAGATTGGACTCAGGCCACCTGGACTTCCCAGGGAGGCAGGAGCCATGGACAAGGCCTGGGACAGAGTGGCTTGCCTTATCTGCTTGCCTTATCTTAGAAGATAGAAGCAACTGTATTATTGATGATAAGCAGGATCCCAAGCATCGGATCATAGGAAAAAAGACACTACATTGGGACATGGGCGTCACTTGTGGCCGCTGGAAGAGTCCCAGTGGAAAATGAGGAGCAGGGACTGGGCTGTGAGGGTGCAGGGGTGCTGGCATTGGAAGGAGAGATGAAGAGTGTGAAAACCCCAGGAAAGACGCAGGCTGTTCTAGTTGTTTGTGTTCAGGAGAATGGGGCAGGTGGGTGTTGACAGAGAGAACTTCACCATGAACAAAGTTGACAGAAGGGGCTGGGTGCACTTTTGAACGTGTGTGAAATGAAACTCCTGGGTTCTTTTGGGTGATCCTACTTAATTAAAAATATATGTATAATTTGTCATTACTAAAGTATAGTTCTTCATACACAGTCATATGTCCATCATTGCGGGCATGGACAATGGCAGAAAGTCCAGCATCCTATTGTCAAGATATGGTAAACAGTTTCATTGGGAGTCCATCTTTGTTTGGAAGTAGAGATGCATACTGCATTGTATCCTCACATCTGGATATGATAGTCGCCATCACACAGTTACTATACATCCCCTTAAATCAAAAGCCACAAAACAAAATCAACATCAGGAAGAAAAAACAGTCTTACAATGCCATGAAGTTAAATAACATGTTACTGAATCACTAGTGTGACTCTGAAGAAATGAAAAAGAAAATCAAGAACCTTCTTGAAGAAAATGATGTTACTGTATGATCTATGAGTCATTGAAGAATTTAATGAGAAGAAAGTGTTTTGAAGAGGTGAAATTAACAAAAAAAAATCAAAATCCACGTGACATAGTTTCTGCTGATCTTTGATGGTGAAATGATGTCTCCTGTAGGCAACACATACATAGGTTTTGTTTTTTAATCCAGTCTACTAATCTATACTCTTTGATTGAGTGTGAAGAACTGTACTTCAGTAATGGTATAGGGAAACTCAATGAGGGGGGAAGGAATTGGGAAGGGGATAAGGGAAATCCCAGGGCCAATGGAACTGTATCAGAAAATAATAATAATAAAAAGCAGAAGAAGTAAAATTTAAAACATACATATATATATAATTTTTTTAAAGATTTATTCGTTTTATTACAGCCAGATATACACAGAGGAGGAGAGACAGAGAGGAAGATCTTCCGTCCGATGATTCACTCCCCAAGTGAGCCGCAACGGGCCGATGCACGCCGATCCAAGCCGATCCGAAGCCGGGAACCTGGAACCTCTTCCGGGTCTCCCACACGGGGGTGCAATGTCCCAATGCATTGGGCCGTCCTCCACTGTTTTCCCAGGCCACAAGCAGGGAGCTGGATGGGAAGTGGAGCTGCTGGGATTAGAACCGGCGCCCATATGGGATCCCGGGGCTTTCAAGGCAAGGACTTTAGCCGCTAGGCCACACCGCCGGGCCCCATATATATATAATTTTAAACTCACACTGAGATATGCAAAGTGTAAAACTTGCTGGAGTAGCAATTTTAAAGTCTGGGTCCTTTGGCACTAAGTGCCTTCATGCACTCCTCTCCAAAATTCATCTCCAGAGCACCCCTCCTCTAGTGCTAATCTCAGCCCCACCCTCAGTCCTGACAAGCACTCTACTCCTAGTTCTGCAAAGGCAGGCACCTTGCATAGGTAGTCTCAGTCTGCAACCTTTCCAGAATGGCCCATGTTGTAGCTTCTGTAAGGCTGTCCTAGCTGTCCGATGCGGGATGACATCCCACTGTACGCACAGACCGTGCCTGCATCTACTGAGGAATGCCGCAGCTCCTGCCACCCTTCAGTGGACCCCGGGACACAAAAATCCCTTTTTTTCCCTGCTTTCACTTCTTCAGGGTGTGTAGCCAGAAGTAGAGCTGCTGGATCATGTGGTAATTCTAAATGTAATCGTTTGCAGGAGTCACCATACCCTTTCTTCTCTCTTCTCTCTCTCTCTCTCTCTCTCTCTCTCTCTCTCTCTCTCTCTCTCTCTTTCTCTCACCCTTGCCCTCTCTCTCTCTGCTCAATGGCTTTAAGCATTATTTTATTTGAGAGGCAAGGAAGGAGGCATGGAAGCAGAGGATGGGAGAAAGAGAGAGGGAGAGGGAGAGAGGGAGAGAGATGGTCGGACAGAGCTCTCACCCATCGGTTTACCACCCAAGCACCCACAGCATCTGAAGTGGCCCAAAGCTGAAGCCAGGAGCTGGAAACTAGCTCAGTCCAGGTCTTCCAGATTGGTGCTGGGACCCGTCACTGTTGCCTCCCAGGATCTGCACTGATGGGAAGTAAGTCAGGAGCTGGGACTGGCAACTGGGTCCCTTAGGAAACTACTCTAGGCTACAGCCACGTTGGGTTGCAAGATGCCTTAGCAGCTGGGCTCCCCACCCACTCCCCACCATATTGCTTCTCCTCGGTCTTCCCCCAGGTCTCACCAGCAATACACCAGTGTTCCAACTGTCCAAGCTTGAGTGTCTCAGTCCACGGTTTCGCTCTGGTTTCATCTTGTCTTTTTGACTTGACGATAGCCATACTAACGGCAGTGCCCTGGGGTCTGCATTTTCCTAAGCAGAGAGGTGTAGCACCTTTTCATGTGAATGTAGCTGCTTGCGAATTATGTGTGGAGAAATGTCCCTTCAAGGCCGTTTGGTTTTGTTGTTCATTGTTGAGTTGCAGGAGTTCTCTCTGTAGTCTGGATAGCAGTCCCCTACCAGGTAATCGATTTGCAAACATCTTCTCCCATTTGATGGGCTGCTCTTTCTTGATGCTAACTTTGTTGTTTGTCAAACAAATGTCTTTTTATTTTTTTTAGATTTGTTTTAATTTTTATTAGAAAGTCATATATACAGAGCAGAGGAGAGACAGAGAGGAAGATCTTCTGTCCACTGAGTCACTCCTCAAGTGGCTGCAATAGCCGGGGCTGCGCCAATCTGAAGCCAGGAGCCCAGAGCCTCTTCCCACAGACAGATATGTTTTAATTTCCAAGAACTATGCCCCATCTCTTCTTTCTTTTGTGTTTTTCATGTCATATTGAAGAAATTGTTGCAAGTTCAGTGTTATACAGCTTTGTCCCATATTTTCTTCTGAGATCTCTGTAATTTTAGATTTCTTTCAGGTCTTCGACACACTCTCACTTTTTCTTTAATGTCATCAATTTGCCTGTCATTCCTGTGCTAAACCTCCCTGAATAGTTTTATCATTGTGCTGATGAAGTGACTACTAAAAGAAAATCATGGAATTAAAGATGTTATCCTAAGTAAACGAAAGTGATTTTGGCTTACGATACTACTCATCTGCAGCAGTAGCGCAGGTGTTTGGCTTGGAGTCACTGAATCAACAGGATGAAGGACCCAGCATGCCGTACACAGCGCAGGGTGCAAGTCACAACGCTAGACCAGGACATGCTCCCGTCTTCCCTGCAGGGGCCAGCTCCTCTTCCTGGCCTGCCCACGGCTGCGTGTTCCAGGCACATACCACAGCCGCCCTGTGCCCCTGCCACGGAGAGGAACGCATTTCCTGGAGAGCTGATCCGGGATGAAGAACAGAGCTTGTGTATCTGGCCATGGAGGGCTCACCTCCCGCACAGTGAGCTTCCTGGCCTGCCCAGTCTCCATCTCCACGAGTTGTTCTTATGCAGAAAAAGACAACAGATGATAGGCTAGGCAAAGACATTGTTGGGAGGGCATTTTAAAGACATCTAGGTACAACTAAAAATAAGCCCATGATAAAACAAGGCTAATATTAACTGCGAAGAAAGTAAAATGCACAAGAGAAAAAAATAGAATTCAAGTCCTACTTGGTTCAGGCATGTGAGACGTTGACAAGGACTAAATAATTCAAATGCTGCAGCTTGCAGTGGTCATGGTTAGGACTTCACAGTGCATGCCTAAGTGTGCAAAGCTGGTGCCGAGAGGCAGAGACCGCCCAGAGAACTCAATCTCCCCTTTTCTAGCAAAGACTCAGCAGATGACATCTAGAAGATGAAGAGACCACCCAGAACCACTGATGTGATTTCTGGCCTAGAAGAATGTCGGTGTGACAGTGCAAGCAGGAGGCCGGGGTGGTTGCTTCTTGGCTGGGAGAAGGGAGGGGAGAAGGCGCAAGGTGCATTTGTGCTTCGTTCTAAGTGCTTCAGAACTGCTGCTTCTTCTGTTTCAGATTATCACATGCCATCCTGGGCTGATTGTGCAACTGATCCATACTCCTGTGAAATCTCCGCTGTGCCCCCTACTCTTGGGGTCTCCTCTAGTTTACACAATCCCTAATGTGTGAGTTGACGAAAGGTGTTCACTCTGGGGGATAGGGCGGTGCAGAGGCAGCCTGGGGCTGGCGCACAAGTTGGCAGAGGGCAAGTTGGACTGGATTTCAGCTCTATTTGCTCAGAACCCAACAGGAAACCACCCAGCAGCCCTGTTATTAAACATAAACCCTGCTATTTAGACAGTGCAAATTAAAGGTGGTGGCGGCGGTTGGGGGGAAGCATGGCAGACACAGGACCAAGGAAAACTTATCTGAAATCCTCCTCAGATCCCATTTCAAGTCTCCCTGTGAGGGTCTCAGCTTGCGGCTGGCATACGCACAGCTGTGATGATAAGGCTCAGAGGAAAGGCCTGCCATCGGCAACAGCCTCAAAGCCCTTGGGGTAATTGAACCTTCCAAAGGAAGGCGCAGGCAGCTACCACAGGGGCCTGTGGTCCACGAGGAACCTCGGAGCCGCGAGGACTGCTGAGCAGCACGGAGAAAGACAAGGACAGGCTTCACCTTTGTCCTCTGCTCAGGTCTGCGCCCGTGCAGCACGGTTGGTTCTCAGGCCCTAGCTGCCGGGCCCCACAGAGGGCGTTGGCTGTGCCCGAGGAGGAGGCATGTGGGGTTCAGGGATTGGGAAGTCATTTGCAGCAGCAGAGAGAGATCACCTGCAGAGCAGGCGCGAGTTAGCTGCAAGGACATTTCAACATGAAGAACATCAGGCATAAATGGGAGTTAAACAGTGAAACAGAGGGAAGTAACCAACCCATGTAAGGAAGAACTCACTTCTTCAAACAGGGATTTAATCTACCTTTCCAAAAAAAAAAAAAAATAACTAAAATCTTAAAGAAAAAAAGGTGTTGGCCCTGCATTGTTGGCATTGGGGCTGGCTCTGTGGCCCTGCATTGTTGGCACTGGGGCTGGCTCTGTGGCACAGCAGCCTAAGCCACTACTTGCCATGCTGGCATCCAGTATCAGAGTGCTGGTCAAAAACCCTGCTATTCCTCTTCCCATCCAGTTCCGTGTTAACCCTCCTGGGAAAGCAGCAGAGGATGGTTCAAGTGCTTGAACCCTTGCCACCCACACAGCAGGCCCCAAAGGAATTCCTGGCTCCCAGATTTGGGCTGGGCCCACGTGGTTGTTGTGGCCGACTAAACCAGCAGATGGAAGATCTTTCTCACTCTCGCTAACCCCCCACTCTGTCTGCAGCTTTGCCTTTCATATAAATAAATAACTCTTAAGAACGACAACAGAGCACCACAGGCCCCTCGTGCTATAGGACAGGAAGCTGAAGTCTACACGGCCTTCCTGACCTGGCGGAGGGAAAGTTCCAGTACAGACCTTTGAAAATCTATGTTTGGTATACGCTTGCAATGGGGGAATCTCAACTGAACTTGAGCTGTGGTTATGCAACAAGGTGGAGGAATCCACCATGGTGGGAGGGTTTGGGGAGGGGTGGGGAGAACCCAAGTATCTATGTAATTGTGTCACATAATACAATGTAATTACTGAAGTTAAATAATAAATATAAAAAAAAAAGAAAAAAAAAAAAAAAAAAGAAAATCTATACAGTTGGATTGCAGCATTTATTAGGAATGATGTCAACTCAAGCCCAGTCAATCATGCCCCTCTTGCTAGTTTCCAGTGCAAGGATCACCGTGGTGTGAGCTGAGACCCAAGGGAGCTCCCAGAGAAGAAGGGCAGACTCACAGTTCCTGAGCTGCTTGGGAGAGGCTTGTCACCCCTCTGCTGTCCGCACACTGACAGCCACGTGCAGGTGGTGACGTCCTGAACAATGCCAGGCCCCCAGTGGCCCACGCGCAGGAAGGATCGTGGCATCCAGCATTTCCTGCCTCTGCCCTAAAACGTTCCTGGGTGCGGGAGGGAGGTCTGTGTGTCAGTGCCTAGCCCCCACGTGTGCACGAGCCCTTCGGATGAATCCGTTGCTTCTAAAGTTTTATGTTGCCTAAATCAAGTATAGTGTAAGGGAAAAGGTACTGACATATGCACTACAGGATGCTGCGACACTAACTGTTAAGACGACTAAAACTTCCATCTGAGAACTCCTTGGAAGCATCTTCCCACATCTGGCTACAAACCATGGGGACCAGAATCCTGTGCCTCACAGCATCCCATGGTCGTCTGATCCCGGGAACTCCAGGGCGAGTCCTTCGATGACAGCTGAGCAGTTCTGTGTAATGAATCAAGTTGGCATTTCCCTTATTTTTTCAAGGGGCATAGAACTATTTCTGTGATTCTGTCAGGTGTTTTTTGCTGATCACTTTCACCTTCGGAGTAGATAAACTGAAGGGAAATGTGACGTCACGGTGCCCTGGAGCTGATGGCAGCTGCGCAGCCGTGAGCACCCAGGGCAGACACGCCCAGGCTGTGCAGCTCTGCCTTGGAGCAGAATTCAAACTCCAAGCTTTGCTCTGGACAGTTCCTAGTGGTCTGATGTTTTTCCTCTGGTTCGTTTCCCCCTTTCTTTCTCTTTCTCTTTCCCACTTTTACTCTCTCTTATTATTTCTTTGGTAAGCAGAGTGTAGATCTGGGTGGGTGGTGGGAAGGTAGATACAGCAAGAGTTTCTTCCAACAACCAGGAGCCCACAAACTTACTCAGGGTGTCTCGTGTGGCTGGCAAAGGCCCCAGGACTGGAGCCATCACTGCTGCATCCCAGGGAGTGCAGTAATAAGATGTTGCATTTGGAGGTGGCGTCAGGATTCAAAAGCAGGCACACCAACCTGGGAGGCTGGTAGCCCAGGGTGAAGCGTAGCTGCTGTGCCACATGCCCGTTCTGTCTGCCCTTTGTTTTTCTACGGTTGGCCAGGAAGAGCTCCTGCCAGGAAGCGTACGTATAAAGATCTCCAAGTCCTTCATACAAGAGCACTTCAAAAGTTGTGTGGAAAATGGAATTGAAACATACATCCGTTCCAGTACAAAAATGTAGACATTCATGCATAGTTTTTTCATACTATGCATTTTCCACAAACTTTGCTCATTGACAATGTCCCATAAGCTATAAAAAAGTTAAGTTTCCTTTTCCTGTTTCGCATGAAATTCTGCGTGTTCACGCCCAGAAGAGGTTTGGTGCCGCTGCCGCAGGCCAACAGCAGTGAGGCTGAGGGGCCGTGGCTCTCGGCACACAGGGAGCCCTGCAATACTCCACTCAGCACGTCTCCCCTGTCGCCAATGCTTAAACGCTAGAGAAGGCTGGGAAATGAGCTAGCCCTGGCTTTTCCTGGAGCACTAAGGTAGGATATGAATTTTAACAATCTCATTGGGAGCTTTGTTTATCATACGAATTCCGTGTGTCTGATGAGCTGCTCACTCAAACATTGTTAAGCCAATTTCGAGGGTCTGGGTCCAAACAAGGGAGCTGATTATTTCTTTGTTTTCCTAGGGAGGTTGGTCAAGGAACTTTATTCAAATGAGAAAATCCCTCCTTGGGAAAGATGCTGACAGAAAACGGACAAGGTCACGGCAAAGTTCAAGCCGTGAGTTATGTAAGCGTTGGAGAATTAGAGCTGTTCCCAACTTCTCTCGGGTGCAGTAGGCTTAGTGTTGTAGGCGTGTATTCCACCAACATCAAGATAAAGGAATGAGCATTAGTCAGTCAACCACCACGTGTAATTGCCTTCCTGTGCACCTCCTGGCAGGGTTCTCACTGAGCAGGGTCTGCCAGGGCACACGGCAGAGTGGACTCCCACACTCACAGACACGAACAGGTCAAGAGGACAGCACGAGTCACCTACTCTAACTTCCTAGGGGCTTTCCTCTCTCCGCAGGCTCACTGTGAGACCAGGAAGTGTGCCCTGTCCACAAGGGGCAGTGAGAGAGCATCAGAAGAATTCTACCGAGGCAGAACTAAATTGTTTCTGCTCCTCTCATGCTTATTCATGCCCAAAGGAAGACAGGTAAACTCTCGGCATAGGACAAGCTGCACAGCAGGCGGAGAGCCTGCGCTGGTGGCCTCTGGCTTGGCAGCCACAACCCCAGTGGGCTGCTGTGATGGGGAGGACCCACCGAGGAAGGCGCCCTCGGCTCCCGTGGACAAGGATGGACAAGCCAGCAAACAAAGCACGGTTCAGTAAAGACAGAACCCTGCTGCCGCAAGCATCAGAAGAAATTCCAGAAGAAAACCTCAAACTCTGCTCCAGTGGCCTCTTTCAAGCATGATTCTTTAGGGTGGGGGAAGGATTGGGGGGCATAGAATAGTAGCTAACAGTCAGTTTAGAGGGTGGGGACGTGGCTCTTCAAAGGGCCCAGATGGGAATCCTGTGTCGCCAGCATCAGCAGGGCGGGACTGGTAGCTGCTTGGTTGTGTTCTCTTGAAAGCCCAGAAGGGGAAGTGGGAAGTGCTTACTGCAGAGACTCAAGACCAGAGGAAGGGGGAGGGTTAGAGGCGGCCCTTCCTCTTAAGCTTCCCTTCTTCCCCCTTCCAGTCGGAACCCCATCTCACCACCTACTAGTTCATCCATTGACAAACCTCAGCATCAAAATCCCAACCATTTGTTCATGGCTCATTGCTACTAAGAAACTGTGTGAGCTTGTAGGCCAAACAGCCTAGATGACCTTTAGCACTGATGGGCCCCAATTCTTATGAATCAAGGCCCACCTAAGTCTGGTTATCTCACAGATGGCTCCAAGTAATTAAGTGGGTGCTTCCCTTAGTTGCTGGAGGCTTGGGCTGTCCAGCCGAGATAGGAAGGCAATGTGTGGTATTTCCCCACACCTTGTAGACTACTGTGAATTGCCCTTTTTCAAGCTATCCTGGACTGCCCCTATAAAAACCCTAGGAATGTGCTGTTCGAGGCCACGCTCCAGTAAGGGGTGTCGGTCAGCCAGCTGCCTGCTCTCAACCAAGAACGCAGGCTCGGCTGTGCTGAGCTTGAATAAACCATCCTTGTGCACTTGGATAGACCTCAGACTCCTGGGGATTCTGGGGAGCTCGAGATCTGGGCTCAGCAGCATTCTCCTCCACTAACAGATAGGGCTTGCTTGTTTCGCCAGCGTTTCAGGAGAAGAAAACACGAAGAGAAGCTGGCCTAGCGCTGCCGTGGCAGGGACACGCCCCAAGTCCAGCCACACCAAGGGCCACCACTGGTCCAGTGTGCCCGGGAAGCTGTCCAGGGAGTGTTCATGCCTCCAAAAACGGATGGTTGGAAGAAAGAGACGTTGTGCAATTCCAGAGTAGCAGCCAGCAGCACGCCAAATGTTGCCTTTGAGACAGCGGTGTGGGAGCGCCTGCAAAGGCCCGAGAGGGAGAGCCAGCAGGGCAGGTGGAAGTGGTGTTCTCGTTCTAGGCTTCAGCAAAAAACCATTTTAACCTGTCTGAAGTCTAGATGAGACTGGCCAGGCGCCACACCCTGGGGCACAGTCACCCACCCAAAAGGTGGCAGCACTGGGACACCCGTGCAGGCCAGGAGCTGGCTGGAGCTGCAGCTCTGCTGGCCTTCCTTACCAACTCCTTTCTCTGACGGGAGAGTTACAGCCCAGAAAGAATCTTCATTTGAAAGGAAACGGATTAGAGAGAGATTGGTGAGGAGGGGAGGACCCATTTAAAGTTCCCCAGCGAGATCAGATACTTTCCCAGTGAAGTTGAATCCTAACCTTCAGAAGGGGAATCGCACACATAGAACAAAAGCTTTTGAAACTTTTGACTTATCCTCTAACTTGCAAAGAGGTGCAAAGGAAAAGTAACAAACACTTTAGTAAGTTGCTTGAAACAGTCTTCTCCGCTATGGTGAGTCTTGGAAATCTATTTTTTAAGATGACTGTGCTGAGAGGTATTTGGAGATAATGCTAAACTCATAATACTCCCTGCTCCTACCACGGAGTGGCAGCAAACCTCAAACGCCCATGTGGTGACCTTGGGGCCCGGCCAGAGGGGTGGAATGTTCTGGAGGGCCATGATTCCCAGTGCTCCTACAAGACGTGCGTGCTGACAGCTGTTGGCCTGGCCAGGGTACACAGTGACCCTCTAAGGGCAACCTCTTGAAGACCTGGGAAGGCAAGTACTGAGAACCCTTCCGTCTGCTGGCCCTCGGATAACGACAGCAGTGTGGAATACTAAGCAGAAACAGGAAGCACCTGAGTGATTCAAAGCGCAAAAACCAGGCCAGCTTCAGACTTCCGGGCAGAGCCACAAGCGGTAAAGCAGTGGGGTCGTCTCCACCATTTCAAACACAAGAGTCATCTACAGTCACTGACTTCTGTGTCTATAAATATTCACACCTCCAGGAAGCACGCCACCAAATATCTTTCCTGAAAAGTGACTAGCAGATGCCGTCCTGTCAAAAGAAGACGGGAAAAAAGGAAAAGCAAAGCAGTGCACACGCTCAGGACGGCAGGTGTCTTGGCAGGTGGTACTGAGCCCAGGTAAACACAGGGCTAAGGAACAACAATCTGTTCTCTGAGCTCCGTGTCCAGCGGCCATCTTGCTGAGGCCCAGCTCAGAAGCTCCTGTCTCAGGTCGCCCCTTCTGGTTCCTCAGGCCAGACAAACAACTCCCTGGCTTTGAGCCTTCTAGACCGCCTGAGCTGTGTTGTTCACATGCAAATACAAGCACACATCCAGGTTGAAGAGAGGCCACAATGTGCCCACATCCCCCGTCAAGCCCCAAAGCACCGCCACCGCCCCAGCTGCTGCCACTGTCCCTTGTCGTAGCCCCAGGACCCCCAGAAGGAATGACGGCTGCAGATACTGCTGATGCCGCCTGGAGCACATCTGGCAAAAGCAGGAGCAGGTAAGCAGTGATGCTGAGAGCCAAGGGACCAGCCTTGGCAGCGGAACTGAGGTGCCACAGGGTGGGGTCCCACACATTGTGCCTGGAGGCATCAGCAGGTGCACGCATGGAGGCTCCAGGAAGCCCAGGAGGAGCCCTCGGCAGGTCTGGGGAAGAGCAGCCAGGCAGGAGTTTCCAGACTAAAGGTGCCAAGGTGGGAGAGTGCCTGCACCCAGAGGACTGAGGAGCAGGTGGCTGGAGGGGAAGCAGGAGGCCCTGCGGTGGGACCCAGGACAATGGCATCCAGCCACTCCCAAGGCGGTTGTATAAGGAGAAAGCCTGACAGCTGCTTTAAAACAATTACTGGTCAGAATATAAATATGGCTTTGAGATCAGAAACCATAGTGGTGTCTTCAACCACTATGCTACAGCACCAGCCCAGAAGGCTCAGTGGTTTATACTTTCACCTGGAAATTCAAGAAGTAAGCAAGTAGAGAGTTGGGTAAGTTCTGTAAAATCGCTAGTGAGGACATGACTGTGCTCAGGTCCCTTTACATGGAACTCTCAGAATAAACGTATCTGGGAGAGCTTTTGGCAGCAATACCAACAGTGTTCTTATCAGAAAGTTGCAGTGCCATCAGCTATAAGGGGCCAGGATGAGCCCCAACCAGAACCTTCTTTGTGAAGCAATGAGCTCCAGCTGTGTTGGTGTTTGCCGAGACAAGCAGGAAGCTTAGCTGGAGTCCCTGAAAGCAGAGTCAGTTTTCTGACAATAACGACCCGCCTTTTCAGTACTTCCTGCTCGGTGACTCTCGTGGTTCCTGTTAACTCAACTGGAGAATCAGGTAATCTCTGGTATACTGTGCCCTCCGTCCCCATGACATCCAGTGATGTACCAGGAAGTCAGAACCAAAAGCCCACGAGCCTTTCTCCCTTCTCTGTAGGGGTGTGGCCTGGCCATGCCCACGTGTCAATTTCTAGAACCCTCACTGAAGCCTCCTCCCTCCCAAGGTATCTACAAGTTACACCAGCAGCCTATCTCCATTGAAGCTGCTGGTGGTAGGCAGACACCACCCAGGTGGCATGCCTGGTCAGCAGCAGCAGCCAAGACCCCCAGCCCGAGCTGAGCCCAACAGATTTGATGGGATGAGCTTGTCTCTGGCAGTGGCAGTAGTAAGAGCAAAGTCCCTGTTAATCTGATGAACCTGATGGTCTGTCCATTTCCAAGCAATAACGAGCCCAGCCTCCAATCCATTGCCTCTCCTAGTGGCAGCGGCCCCACTTCCAGCCCAGCTCTTCCACACTGGGACACCCCTGGGAACCTGAGCCCGGTCGGCACCATGGCTGCTGGTCACCCAGTGCAGCCGGCCTCTGCATACAGGATGCGTCCCCTTCCTTCCAGTGCCGTCTCGGAGCTCTCGGCCTCTCCGCTCCCCGTGTGGGCTGCTGTCGCCTGCCCCAGCTCCCAGAGGTTTCCATCAGTCTGCGGGGTGCCAGAGACGCCATGTTGGCGAGCACTGTGTTCTGTTTCCGGCCATCTTTCCAGAGGCAGCGATCCTCCTGAGGCATCAAGCGGAGAAAAGGCTCGCCCCGCCCTTCTTTGCTCCGAGTTACAGGGGAGAGCCTGGGATGCAAACCGGCTTGCTTTGTTCCCCACTGTGGATGGGAACAGCTGCTTACATAAGCGGAAGGGCCCTTCCTGTTTCCTGCAGCTTGAACTTGTCACTCGCAGGCTACTCTGCTGCTGTCTCGCAGCAGGGGACGTTGCTGGCAGTGGGGACGCCTGGTCCCAGGGCTCAGTCAGGCAGATTTCCCGCAAAGTGGCACCACAGCACACAAAGGTGTTGTGAGGCTAAATGGCAGTGCGTTGCTCTGAGTAAAAAGCACAGCAGAAGAACAGAGCATTAGCACCTTATTATTCTCATCAGGAGTGGGTGGAATTGCAAAGAGAAATCATGTCAAAGATGTAAAGAAACTTAAAAGTCTCCGACTTTAAAAGGCTGAGATGATTAAAACACCCCTTGTTTGACAGGAGAAAATTAAACTGTTCTCTCTCTCGAAAGCTGTAATGCCACTTTCTCATTACTCACTGTACCCCACAGTCCCTTCTTCCTGCACCAACCTGTCACCAACATCAAGAAGGTTCCATATAGATATGTATGTAAACTGCTCCTTCGTCAATATCAGCACTAGAGTTACGACTACATATAGGATTCAAACTGAATCAGCCTCGTGCTCGGGCAACTTTGAATTCCTCCTTACGGACAGGGTGGGGAGATGGGATGAGCCGCTGCACAGCACCAGGACATTTGGAGGGAACCCTCTCCATGGGTACCCAGACAGACTGCCAAGGACGGCCCCTCCCTGGTCTCATGTCTGCACCCAGCCTAGGCCTGGGATGTATACACACTGCACGCATGATGTCGGAGCCGAGGGGCGATAGAGCCAGCTTCCAGCAGCAGACACAGGCTCCTGCAGAGGGATCCTCTCACCACCTGAGCTGCACGTGCATCCCATAGGAACAGATGTCAGCGTGAGAAGGGAGAGTCTAACTTACAAGTACCCAGTGAGCAGCACTCCCCAAGCGTCAGAAGAGCAGGCAAGACATCTACGGGCACATCTGAAGTGCTCTGGCAGGCGGGACTCAGAATCACAAACAATGAAACATTATGAGACGGTGGAGGGACACATCCGAGAGGGAACCAAACAATAGCTTCAGAAACCAAACTGCAGTCACTGAACGCTGAAGAACTATCAACACCATACTGCTGAAATTCGTGAGACTTCACGAGCAGGAAGCTAAACCAAGGCCAAATCGGAGCACAGACCGAGGGTCAAGAGCTAGAGAATGGAAAGGCAAGGGTCGAGGGACGCAGGGGGAGACATCCAGTGAATTGAGGGAGAAGCTAGGGACAGCCACAATGCTTTGCAAGAGACCATGGCAGAGGGTTCAACCCCCAGACTGGCAAAATGAGAGTGCTCGGAGCAGCATGAATATCCCCACTGGAGTTCTGTGTCCATCAGGGATCAGTAAATACGGAATCGGCAGGAGGTTAGACAGACAGACTGATAAACATCGACAGATTCACATGCAACCTATCATATAGAGACAAGCAGAAACAGGGCCACAGCCAGAGACAGATGATAGATAGATGATAGATAGATAGATAGATAGATAGATAGATAGATAGATAGATAGACGATAGAGACGTACAGAGACATATCACATGGAATTGGTGCTGTGGTGAGAAGCTGGAAAGTCTTAGTGTTACAGAAACTCTATCTCCGTTTGGTCTGAAGGCTGGAAGTTGCTATGGAGCCAGGCAGACAAATCCTCTCTCCCTTAGTGCAGAGGCCATTTTTTTGTCCCATGCATGGCTTCAGCTAATCAGAGGAAGCAGCCCACAGCGCAGAGTGTAGTCTGCTGCCCCCACCCACTCACCTAGGTATTAATGTCACCCCAACGCACCCTGCCAGAAACACTCAGAACAACATGTGATCCAACCTCGGGACACTGTGTGGCCCAGCCAGGTTGACACACAAACTCAACCATCATGCTTAGTGAGCATGCAGAACACCGAGCCTCTAACACCGGAAGCAAAGCTACCTGACTTATGGAAACGTGAACATTGGGCCTGTAGGCATTCTTCAAAGATCAAAAAATAAGTAAATAATATCTTCAAAATTCTGAAGAGAAATGAGTTTTACTTAGATTTTTCCCCATTCAACTTATTGTTTAAGAGAAAGGATCAGATAAACATTACTTCAGGAAAACTAGGGCCCACTTATACACAACCCTAGATCTCAGATGCGGGATATTTTTCAGGGAGGAACAGGTGGCAGACACAGCCAGGGCAGTCTAAAGAAGGTAGCAAGAGATGACATCATGAAAACGGCAGAACGGGGGTTCCCAGCACGTCACAGCACAAAGAGGAACATGATCTGAACCAGCACGTGAGCACAACCACCTCCACAAGAGTCAGAAATCCAGCTGAGAGGCAGCAGCACTCGGGGGAGCACAGAACTAAGAAAGAAGCTAGCGAACAGCAGGAAGGAAATTCCAAATGGAGCACCGAGCTGGGTGCTCAGTGGGTGTGGAGGGACGGGAGAGGGAGCACAGGAGACAGGACAATGATTCACCTCTTCCAGGAGGAGCGGGAGTGAGTCCCCTCTCCTGCGGGCACAGCACCACAGCCTCTCCAGGGCACCCTGGCGCCAGGCTCTGACAAGCGACTCGCAGAAGAAATAAGCACATATCCTGAAATGAACGAAATGGAAACACCACGCATCACGACACTGAGAATTTAGTGATAATTGTTTACATTAAGAAAGCAGAAAGGACTTGAAAAAGCAACCTCAAGGAACCAGCATCTGCAGAACAAAGCCCAGCGGTAGCGGAATGATGGAAATCATGAAGATTGGAGCAGAAATATACAAAAGTGGGAAAAGATAAACAATGTGAATGATCAATGAAATGTAAGTTGATTTCTTTGAAGTAATAAACCAAGCCGACAAATCTTTATCTAGACTAAGGATGAAAAGACCAGTAACTCAAACAAAACAATGCATATTCAAGAGACATTACAACAGATACCACAGAAATAGCTACTGTAATAAGAGACTACTGTATACAATTGTTTTATCAAGCTAGATAATTCACAAGAAACAGGTAAATTCCTAGAAACAAGGCTGAATATGAGGAAAAAAAAAATTGAGCAGACCAGTGAGTGAGGAGATCAAATCAGAAACTCCCCAAGAACTAAGTCCATCACCCAATACTTCACTGCCGGCATCCTCCAAACATCTAAGCAACAATGAATGTAAGCCCAGCATCACTATGACGCAGAGATCAGAAAAGGACACTACAAGAAAACTCCAAGTCAGTATCTTCGGTGAACATGACTGTAAATATCTTCAAAAAGGGCTACAGGGCCCAAAGTCCTGGGATGCTGCACCCATGTGGGAGACATGAAGGAGGTTCCTGGCTCCTGGCTCCTGACTTCAGATCAGCTCAGCTCTGGCCATTGTGGTCACTTGTGGAGTGAAGCAGAAAATGAAGATCTTTCTCTCTGTCTCTCCTCTCTGAAAATCTTCCTTCCCAATAAAAATAAATAAAATCCTAAAAATAAATAAACACACAAATAAAAGCACACAAAACTGAATTTAATAGCACATTAAATGAATCATCGACCAGGATCAAGTGTGATTTATCCTATATAAGCAGGGATGGATAAACATATGTGAATCTATACATCTGATACACTCCATTCATAAAATGAAAGACAAACACCATAGGATGCCCAAAAAAGCATTTGATGAAATTCAATATCCTTCATGACAAAAACCCTCAATTATAGATGGGAGAAATACCACACTTTGGGTGCGAATTACAAGCCCATGGCTAATGTCACACTCAGTGAGGAAAAACAGAAAGACCTTTCTCCAAGTTCAGAAACAAGACACAGATGTCCATTCTGCCCAATATGACATCAGAAGTCCAACACGGGACAGTTAAACAAGAAAAAGCATTAGGGGCCGGCGGCATGGCCTAGCGGCTAAAGTCCTCGCCTTGAAAGCCCCGGGATCCCATATGGGCGCCGGTTCTAATCCCGGCAGCTCCACTTCCCATCCAGCTCCCTGCTTGTGGCCTGGGAAAGCAGTTGAGGACGGCCCAAATCCTTGGGACACTGCACCCGCGTGGGAGACCCGGAAGAGGTTCCAGGTTCCCGGCTTCGGATCAGCGCGCATCGGCCCGTTGCGGCTCACTTGGGGAGTGAATCATCGGACGGAAGATCTTCCTCTCTGTCTCTCCTCTGTATATATCTGGCTGTAATAAAATGAATAAATCTTTAAAAAAAAAAAAAAGAAAAAAGAAAAAGCATTAAAGGGCATGTAAACGAGAAAGAAGTAAAATTATTTCTACTTAGAAAGCATGAAAGACACCGTGGACTTAAACAGATGTGAGAATGCACAAAGGTGTCTGGTACAGTTAAACATGCAAAATTAGTATAGACCCCAGGAGAGGCCCTCAAAACCAGACAACGAAAGCAAAAGTAGACACACAGTTTGGATGGCATCAACGTGAAAGCCTATGCCCAGCAAAGGAAGCAGCCGCAGGGAGAAAGCAGCTATAAAATAGATGTTGGACAAGGGTTACCATCCAAACCGCACAAGACACTCAACCAGCTGAGTAGTGAGGAAGTAGCTTACAAGAGGGCAATAGTAGGAATTTCCCCCAAGGAGGCATCCACATGACCAATAGATACGTGAGAAATGCTTGATCGCCAGGGAAATGCAAGTCAAAATGACACGGGAACATCCACTCGCAGACAGATTGGCTCTCAGCGAGTCAAAGAGAACACACATATGCAAGGACATGGAGAAAAGGGATGCCTTGCTCACTGTTGGTGACCGACCGTATGTTGGCACAGCCATCACAGAAAACAATACAGAGCTTCCTCAAAAAATGAAAAAGAGGGACCCGGTGCAGTAACCTAGTAGCTACAGTCCTCACCTTGCATGTGCCGGGATCCCATACGGGCGCCAGTTCTAACCCTAGTGGCCCTGCTTCCCATCCAGCTCCCTGCTTGTGGCCTGGGAAAGCAGTCGAGCACAGCCCAAAGCCTTGGGACCCTGTGCTTATGTAGTGGACCTGGAAGAGGCTCCTGGCTCCTAGCTTCGGATCGGCTCAGCTCTGGGCACTGAGGCCATTTGAGGAGTGAACCATCTGACAGAAGACCATCCTCTTTGCTTCTTCTTCTCTCTATATATCTGACTATCCAATGAAAATAAATAAGTCTTTTTTTTTTAATGAAAAATGAGAACTACCACAGCACACAGCAATGCCACTATCTGGTAAACATCGAAAGAACTCAAGTCAGTGTCTTGAAGAGACATTTGCATCGCCGTGTTGATGACAACCTTCTCACAGTAGCTAAGAGCTGCGATGAAGCTAAGTGTCCCTGTGACAGATGAGCGGATAAGAAGGCGTGACGAACATGGGCTCATGCGCACATGTGACTACGATGCAGCTTCAAGATGAAGGAAGTGCTGCCGCTGGACACAAGGTGGGTGAGCTCACTGGCTGCCTTTCTAATGGAAAAGCTCAGGCAGGGGAAGGTGACTGCCATGTGACTTCACTCACATGTGGGATCTGAGAGTTACTCTATGTGGGTACTGAGCCTTGCACGAGGGACAGGGACAGGTCACAGCATTACCGAGCTTGGGAGATGTGATACACAGAGGGCTGATTGGTGTTAACAGACTTACCGTGTATACTGGAAATCTGACAAGAAATTATGTGTCCTACACACAAAGGTAACCATGTGAGAAGATGGATGCATTTGACAGTGGTAACTGATGCATATATATAGAATAGATAGTACATGTAATATGTATGTATGGATTTGTATTTATCCATATAGCAAAAGATCATGTGTGAGTCTCAAATGTGCATTAATTTTTAAACTGTTTTTAATTATCAATTATACTTATTTGAAATGGAAAGAGAGGAAAAGAGATAAAGAGAGGAGATGAATCTGCTGCTGTACTGGTCGAATTCTGCAATAACCAGGGACAGACCAAGCTGCCGTCAGAAGCCAGGGGCACCCAGGGGTCTCCCACGTGAATGGCAGAGGCCCACATGCCTGGGGTATCTTCTGCTGCTGTACCTGGCGCACAAACGGGGAGCTGGCTCTCACATGCAATGCCCATGGCACAGGCAGTGGCAGAATCCGCTGACGCACAGCAATGGTGACCTCTGATTCACTTCTTGAAAAAAGAAAAAAAAATCTGCAGAGCCTGAGTTTCAGATACAAGATCACAACCAGAGGCAAAAGGGGTCCTCCTAGGGCTTTAGCTGCAATCTTCCGGTATTTCCTTTACACGAGTGACATACCGAGACAGCAAGATGCACGCTGCAATTAAATATTGGCAGTCAGGCGGGAACAAAGAGCAGGAGTTAAAGTGATGCTTATTTTGATTCAGGGCATAAAGAAGTCCCAGTAGTGGCTGATGAATCTTCCTGGGCCCTCACTGGCCACTGCCCCACTGAGCTACCACACTGGTCTGCCAGGTGTACTCAAATGCAGTCTCAGAAGTGCTTCTCAGTGCACCAGGCGACCCAAGCAGAATTGTGTTGGTCTATGTGCAATGAGAACCCACGCTGACATCTAACTCGGTGAGAAACTGGCCTGGAGCGTTTGGTGCTGAAGGCAGCCAACATCTGTCATCGTGGGGACAGTGTCCCTATGTCCGCACACAGGTGACTGTACAAACAACCTGCTGCCTGAGGCCCGAAGCACTGTGTCCAGCAATTTGCCCGACGGGAGGAGCTCCGCTCTTCCCACATCATCCAGCCACGAACGAGCCAACTTCCTTCAGGTAGGTCTCCAGAATCAGGAAGAACTCTCGGTGGGCCTCTGGTGACCGACTGCTCTTTTCAGAAATGCCCGACAGAAGTGCACCTAACTAAAGACTCCATGTTTTTCTATTTTCTTTTTTAAGGTATTACATTTTGAGTCCCGGCTGCTCTGCTGCTTATCTAGCTCCCTCCTAATTCGAAGTAGAGATGCATACTGCACTGTGTCCTCACATCTCTGTATCATACTCTGTATTAGACAGTTCCTCTAGATGACTAGATGTACACGCATGTTTACCTATATGTCTATTGATGTTGCATTTTGCATACAGGTTGCCTTATATCAGAGAGAACATATGATACTTTTCGTTTGGGGGTTGGCTTATTTTACTGAGCATAATGGCCTCTCTAGTGGGGATCATTTTGTTGCAAATGGTAGCGTTTCACTCTGTTTAATTCCACAGAGTAGAAGTATCACAACTTCTTTATCAACTCCTCTTTCTGCTATGTCTGAGTCGTTTCTGTGTCTTTGCTGGTGTAGATTTCACTGCTGCTGTAAATGTAAGATTACAGGTTATTTTCTCACATGCAACTTTCATTTTCTTTTTAAAAAATGTTATTATCGGGCCCGACGGCGTGGCCTAGCGGCTAAAGTCCTCGCCTTGAAAGCCCCGGGACCCCATATGGGCGCCGGTTCTAATCCCGGCAGCTCCACTTCCCATCCAGCTCCCTGCTTGTGGCCTGGGAAAGCAGTTGAGGACGGCCCAAATCCTTGGGACACTGCACCCGCGTGGGAGACCCGGAAGAGGTTCCCAGGTTCTCGGCTTCGGATCGGCGCGCATCGTCCCGTTGCGGCTCACTTGGGGAGTGAATCATCGGACGGAAGATCTTCCTGTCTGTCTCTCCTCCTCTGTGTATATCTGGCTGTAATAAAATGAATAAATCTTTTTAAAAAATGTTATTATCATTTTATGATACAGTTCCACAGGCCCTGGGATTTTCCTTACCCCCTTCCTAAATCCCCTTCCCCACCCAGAGTTCCCCTATATTATTAAAATAGTATCATTTTTCATAAAAGTCATAACTCCATCATTGCAGGCATGGATGATGGCAGAGCCCAGCATCCTATTGTCAACAATAGTAAACAGTTTCATTGGGAGTCCATCTTTGTCTGGAAGTAGAGATGTATACTGCACTGTATCCTCATTTCTGGTACAATAGTCTCCATTACACATTCACTATACATCCCCTTAAACGAAAAGCCACAAAACAAAATCAACAACAGGAAGAAAAATTGAAATTTACAACACCATGAAGTTAAATAACATGCTAGTGAATGACTAATGTGTTTCTGAAGAAAAGGAAAAGTAAATAAACCTTCTTGAAGAAAATGATGCCACTGTATGACCTATGAGTCAGTGAAGAATTTATTATGAGAAAAAAAATTGTTTTGAAGAAAGGAAACTAAAAATAAAAGCACCAAAATCTATGAGACACAGTTTCCGCTGATCCTCGTGAGATGTGTCTCCTGTAGGCAACAAATAGATGGGTTTTGTTTTAAAATCCAGTCTACTAATCTATGATATTTGATTGATTAGTTTAAACCATTTACATTCAGGGTTAATAGGAATAGGTGGTAATTTAGTCCTGTTATTTTAGCAATGGTTTGTTCATTGATTTAGTCTTCTGTTGTTATTTTGCTGGGATGTTCTTCACATTTGCCTTTGGTTTTCGTGGGTGCTATTCCTCTTCTCTGTCAAGAGAACATCTTTAAGTATCATTTGTAGGGCAGGTTTGAAATAGGCATATTCTCTTTTCTTTACTGTGGAAGTATTTTATTTCTTTTTCAAAGACAAAGGAAAATTTTATTTATGTTATTCTGGCCCACAGTTTTTTGCTTTTAGAATGTGGAATATTTCACTCCATTCACTTCTGACCTGTAGTGTTTCCTGTGAGAAGTCAGGTGTGAATTTAATTCCCATTCCTCTGAATGTCAATTGATTTTTTTTTCCATGTGCACATTTAAGGATCTTTTCCTTATGTTCAGTTGAAGAGAGCTTGATTATCATGTGTCTTGGTGAAGATTGCTTTTGATAAACCCTGTTGGGAGTCCTGTGCCCCTCCTGGATGTTGTTTCCCAAATCTTTCCCCAATTAGGGAAATTTTCCTTTATTATTTCATTAAACACATTTGTAACCTAGCTTGTCTTTCTACTCCTTCTGGAACTCCCATAAGTCTTATATTTGGCCTCTTAATAGTGTCTTTCAATTCCTGAATACTTTTTTTAAAACTTGACCCAGCTCTGCTTCCAGCTTTTTGATTGTTTCCCCATTGTGACAAGAAATAGCTTCCAGTTTTGAGATTCTTTCTTCTACCTCATTCATTCTATTATGGAGACTTTTCACTGAATTTTTAATTTGCTTTATTGCATCCTTCATTCCCAACTCAGCTTGATTTTGTTTTAGTGTTGCTATTTCCTGTGTGACATACCCCTATTATTCCTTGAACTCCTGTATGTGCTTCTTGTTATTGATAAGAAGTTTTATAACAAGTGTTTTGAATTCTGTGTGTCCCATTTTCTTGATGTCTTCCTCAGTGAACTCTGAGGTTGGCAAAGGATTTTGCTCCTTTGCAGGGGAGTCTTCAGTAACATTCATTGTGCCTCTGTCTCTTCTTTTGCTCTTGGTCATTGTACTTCTGGTTATCAGATTCTTCTCCTTGGGGCAGGTTTCTGAGCTGTGTCACCCATAGGTCTACAATTTGATTTTACTTGCTGTGGTTGGTACACAGCTCTTTGTTTGCAGTCATTTGTGCCACTCCCTCTAGCGAGTGGTGACCAGTACAATGCACTGAACTCAGTGAGTTTACTTCCAACTTGGCGCATGTGCAGCTCACTGTTGTCCCTGCAGTCTCAAAGCCTTTGCCACCCTGTACAAGATAGTGCCTGATAAGCCACTTGTAGAGTTCTTGCTCAGCTGGTTATTAGATCTGGGGGCTCCCTGGATCTATTTTGGGTGGAATCTGTAAGATGCCACGTCATTGCAATTCACTGAGCCAGAAATCAGCTCACTCCCAGCTTAGTGGATGCATGGTCCTATCCCATAGCCTTTGTCTCCCTACACAAAATGGCATCTGATTTGGCTCTATTGGGCACTGCCTGTTTGAGATCTGCTGCTCTGTCTCTGATCCTGGTCAAGTCAAACAAACCAGCAGGACAAGCAGCTCTTTGCCTGGGTTCACCTCCTGAGCTCCTGATGAATTCCGCTTCCCATCTGGTTGCTGGTGGAGTTCCAGCCACTGGTGGAGCTCAGATCGCCACTGGCTGAATGGTGCTGGGATATCTGGTCACTGCAACAACACAGTACTGTTTTCGCTGCTTTCCTCTGTCCATCAATCTCCAGGTGCCCCTCTGCCTTCAGGCTGTCCTGTCCTATTTCCCGGAATTTGTCTTGGTCGCTTCACGCTGGCCAATGTTTCTCCATCTGTTTAAATGTGTTCTTACTGTATTCTGCCATTTTGATTCTCTCAGCTTTCATTTTCTTTGGATATATTTCCAGCAGTGGGATAGCCTGATCATGTAGCATATCAATTTTCAGTTCTCTTACACTCTCCATACTGAGTTCCATAGCATTTATTCTAGCCTATACTCCCACCAACAGTGACATAGGGTACCTTTCTCCCCACATGCCAGCAGGTATTCCTGGTAGATTTCCGAATATTGGCCAATCTCACTGCAATTATGTGGAATTTCCATGTGATTTTTATTTATATTCCCGATAGAGAGTTTGAGCATTTTCTCATATGTCTATTAACCATTTGAACTTGACCATACTTTAGCACAGATATTTTTTAATAATGTTTTTCACAGCATTTATATTCAGTTGTGTTGCTTTTTATTGTTCAAAAGTCATGATTTTCTTCTTTTACTTTGCAATTCCCTTAAATTGCTCCAATTATTAGAAAATTGTTAGTTCTAAGCATGAATACTATTTTTCAGAGCTAACTGAAAATACCTTTGCTGCTTCTTGGCTTAAAAACAGATTTGGGACTGGCATAATACACTAAGTTGCTACCTGCAAGGTCAGTGTCCCATAAGGGCACTGGTTTGGGAGATGCTTCTCCATTTCCCATCCATCACCCTGCTAATGTGTCTGCAGGGAGAACATTTTGTCCAAGGGTTGGGACTCTGCATCCACATGGGAGACTTGGAAGAATCCCCTGGCTTTTGGCTTCAGCTTATTGCAGCCCCAGTTGTGGCCATTTGAGGAGTGAAGCAGTGGATGGAAGATCTCTCTCTCTCTCTCTCTCTCTCTCTAACTATGTCTTTCTAATAAAAATAAAATAAATCATTTTAAATGGTTTGATCTGGGGAGAAAACATTTGGGTTAGTGATGAAGATCCTAGTTGGGTTACTCATACGCCACACGGAGTACCTGGGTTTGAATCCCAGTTCCCCTGCAATACCTGTTGATGCACGTTCTGAAAGGCAGCAGGTGGTTCAAGCAACTGAGTCCCTGACATGGACACAGGAGACCCGAACAGAGTTCCCAGCTTTTTGATTGATTCCAAATGCCTGCCTGCTGAGGGCATCTGAAGCTTGGATCAGTGAATGGAATTCTCTCTCTCTCTCTCTCTCTCATTTACATAAAGCACACAAATAAGCTAAAGAAGTTCATAAATTTTGTCCGATATGGTCAAGACTGAAATGTGCCTGTTGGCTCGATTGCTGTTGAGCTCTGTATTCCTTTCATTAAGGACCTGGCAGCATTGGGCTTACTGCCTCCTTGCATGTTCTCCAAGCTCTGCTTCGTGTCTTACACAAGGTCGGGGATGTTGGCTCTTCCACCCAGCTGCCTTTGTAGCATGAAGGAAGAGGAAGGGGCTGTTAGAACTGATCCTCACACTCAACACTTCACAGCACGTTGGGGGCTAGCGTGTTTGAAGCGTCCATGGGTGAAGCAGATGTTCCATGTCTAGTGAAGAAAGAGCAGAGCTTCCTGCTAGATGCCACGTCAGACACTCTGCTAACTGGAGCCTGGCATCTGGTCATCCCTCTAAGGTTCATTTTTTCAGAACATTTTTAATAAAATGCTCAGCAAAACAAACTGACACAGGATTAATCTAAGCAGCATCTGAGGCTTAGGAAGTATCCCTAAGAACAAAAGAAAAGTCAGGTAAAACTGAGATTGTGAGAGTTGAAGGTTGTTTATAGCCCTTGTCTACAATCCAACAGGAATAGGACAGGACAGGAAGTCAGGCAGGAAGTAGCACTGGCCTCATGGTGCATAGACCACCCATCACAGTCACGGGCTGGGAGAAACCCTGCTGTTCTCAACTCTGACTCACTTCGTGCCCCCTGCCTGGACAGGGAACACCTTTCCAGAACACAAGACAAGGGCACAATCTAGGGGTGCTCTACTTCTTATCTAGCTCCCTCCTAATTCGAAGTAGAGATGCATACTGCACTGTGTCTTCACATCTCTGTATCATACTCTGTATTAGACAGTTCCTCTAGATGACTAGATGTACACGCATGTTTACCTATATGTCTATTGATGTTGCATTTTGCATACAGGTTGCCTTATATCAGAGAGAACATATGATTCTTTTCGTTTGGGGGTTGGCTTATTTTACTGAGCATAATGGCCTCTCTAGTGGGGATCATTTTGTTGCAAATGGTAGCGTTTCACTCTGTTTAATTCCACAGAGTAGAAGTACCACAACTTCTTTATCAACTCCTCTTTCTGCTATGTCTGAGTCGTTTCTGTGTCTTTGCTGGTGTAGATTTCACTGCTGCTGTAAATGTAAGATTACAGGTTATTTTCTCACATGCAACTTTCATTTTATTTGGACATATTCCTAGCAGCAGGATAACTGGGTCATGCCAGGGTATCTAGCTATATGAAACAAGTATTAATGGATTTAAAGGAGAAATAGACTCTAATATAATAATAGTGGTGGAGCTTACCACCCTGTTAGTCTTAATGGATACATCAATGAGACAGAAACTCAGCAAGAAACAGTTTCACTCACTCAGACACTGAAACAAATGTACATAAAAGCTTTCTCCAGGAATGACCAATTTATGGACCATAAAACAAGCCTCCTAAAATTCTAAAACTCGGGCCCGGCGGCATGGCCTAGCGGCTAAACTCCTCTCCTTGAATGCCCCAGGATCCCATTTGGGCGCCGGTTCTAATCCCGGCAGCTCCAGTTCCCATCCAGCTCCCTGCTTGTGGCCTGGGAAAGCAGCCGAGGACAGCCCAATGCTTTGGGACCCTGCACCCATGTGGAAGACCTGGAGGAGGTTCCAGGTTCCCAGCTTCGGATCAGCACAGCACCGGCCGTTGCGGCTCACTTGGGGAGTGAATCATCAGGTGGAAGATCTTCCTCTCTGTCTCTTTGTATATCTGACTTTGTAATACAAATAAATAAATCTTAAAAAAATTCTAATCAAATTCATACCATGCATCTTCTCAGATCATAACCGTGCAAAACTAGAGACCAATAGTCAAATTTCCCCAGAAGACATGTTGATACCTGGAGACTGAGTAATATGTTGCTAAATGAGCAATGGGTTATAAAAGAAATCGAAAGGGAATTTAAAAATTGCTTGCAACAAATGATGGCATCAACACAGCAAATCAAAACTTATGGGACATGATCAAAGCAGTGTTAACAGGAAAGGTCATTTCAGTCAATCCTTATGTCAAGAAATTGGAAAAAGCACCAAGTAAATGATCTAACCATACATTTGAAAGAGCTAGAAAAACAGCAGCAAGGCAATCCCAACATTGGCAGGAAAAAGGAAATACCCAAAATAATGGAGGAAATAAACCAAATAGAAACCAAAAGAACAATACACAGGCTCAATGAATCAAACATCTGGTTCTTTGAGAAAATCAACAAAATAGATTCTTCACTAGCCCAACTGATCAATAAAAGGAGGGAGAAGATACAAATCAATAGGATCAAAGATGAAAAAGGAAATATAACCAGCCATACATAGAATAATCAGGAACTATCACAAGCAACTATATGCCTACAAATCAGAAAACCTAGAAGAAATGGATACTTTTTTGGACACATAACATATCATTGAATCATGAAGGAATTAATAATCTAAACAGACCTATAACAAGGACTGAGTAATCAGTAATTAAATCCCTCCCAACTACAAGAAGTCCCGGACCAGACGGCTTCACTGCAGAGTATAACCAAATGTTTCAAGAGGAACTCTTCTGGATCCTCCACCAGCTGTTCTGAATGACAGAAAGGGAGGCCATCCTTCCACACTTTTTCCATACAGCCAATCTCACCTTTACACCAAAGCCAGATAGAGATACAAGCAAAAAAGAGAACTATAGACCAATCCCTGATGAACACAGATGCAAAGATCCTCAACAAAATACTAGCCAACAGAATCCACAGGAACCCGTCTTAATGTTAAAAGGGGGGAAAAAGCACCTCAGAATACCTCAGAATAGTAGCTAATTTAAGAGAAGGTTTCTGGGTTCTAGGAGCAGAAATCATAAAATAATTACTGATAAACGACAACTCTTAAAAACTTTCATCAAAAGACACAAGTATTAAGACTAATCAAGACAAAACACAAACTGCTTATGGTGACTATCAGAAGCAAAATGACAAGTATTGAGGAGATAGGAAGAGCTACAGAGGGTGGGACACCAACAATCCAAACGGGAACAAGCAAAATAATTGACAAGACTCAGGTAGCTAATGAATATGGAAATATCACCAAATTCACCAGTAACCAAAGTGACCATTAAGGACACGAACACTGCTAGCTACTCATGTGTGCCGGGTGGTGGAAGGGTGGTGGGGGGACAGTGCCAAAGGGCCGACGTCCAGGCTCTAGGGTGAATGTGGAACCATCTCAAATTAGGGTAATGATTTTTGGAAGGCAGTAACATTGGCAAGCCAGGAGACACTATTCCTGATCCCAGGATTGTACCCCCTGGAAAACCTATGCCCCCAAATCCTCAGGAATGTGTGAAGGAGATGGGTGTCAAACACTTGCACAGACCAATGTTTGTGTAAAAACAAAGCAAAACAAAATGAAGCAATTTAAATGCTATTTGAGAGAAAAACACACATAATTGAAGCACATTTGTAAGACAAAATCTCACACAGATTGGAAAGCACTCTATCGATTTATAAATATCAAGTTGCAGGATAATAGCCACAATAGTTTATACGTTATTTTAAATTTCAGACTGTTAGTGTGTATTAACAGCTCAGGAAAGAACAACGCCGAATTTCAGCAGCGATGCTGCCTGATGAGGAGCTTGAGAAAGAACATGTGAGTGGAGGCGGGGCGTCATGCACCCTGCGGCACTCACTGCCTTCAGCGCGTGGGGTTGTGTGGGGCTTCACTGTGTGAGGTTTGATGCCCTCCTGAACAGATGAAAGAATCTGTAATACGTTCACAACACTGACCTTCTTGTTTATCTGATGTGTGTGTGTGTGTGTCCAGCCAGGCCTCTGGCCACCCCTGCTTCTCTAAGTCCCAAGTGCCTGCAGCCTTGATAAACATCGCAGGAACTCAGAAAGGGAAAAACCTGGAAAGTGGAGCAGCACTGTGTATTCTGGAAGACACTTTAGCCTCAAATGAGGGGATGTCGGTAGTGACAGAAGGAAGAAAGTGACATGGCAGACAACATACGGCTCCAGCCTCCAGCCGGAGTTAGACAAATAGCCAAGATGACTGCTGTTCTAGACGCGCAAGATTCTGGGAGCTTGGCAGGAGCCAGCGGACCTTGTGCGTGCCCTCTCAGCTGCCATCCCCCACCCCTAAGACTTACTCCCACGGTAGGAGGTCTTTCCCAGCCCAGCAAGTGGAGTTCTCCTTTGTGCAGTAAGTATTCATCAGATACTGAGTGAGTTCCCAGGCCCTGGAGGTGCAGGAGTAACTGGAGGCCCCTGGTCCTTCGTGCTTCTGGAAGCAGTAGGTCAAGGCAGGCCAGACCAGGGACAGATGTGTGAGCCTGAAATGGGCGTAACTGATGAGAGTGGGCAAGGCCTCGGGTTGATGGGGGTCTAGGAGCCTCTCCTGTTTTGTCTCAAGTCGATGTAAGAAAACTTAGGTGCTTGACAAGTTATCCAGACACTTGATTGCCATATTTCAAAATAAAGAGAGATATATATAGAGCTAATGTGTTTTGGAAAATTGCAAGTTTTTGACATTATCTGTAATACTTACTATGAACTCTTTTAAAAATCTATGATTCTGAGATCTATTAATACATTGCTTGAAAGAATTTTCCACTTTCTGTCAAAGTGCTGCTTGGAGGATCCAGTGATTTTTAGGGACAGATGTTGGGCCCAAGGGTTAAGCTGCTCACCGGACACACACGTCCTATTTCGAAGTTCCTGCACTCAGCAGCTAGCTCCCGACTCCAGCTCCCTGCTAACGTTGCCCTGCCAGGCAGCCGCTGGACTTCTGCCACCCAAGGAGAATCCTGAATTGAGTCTGTGGCTCCCAGCTTCAGCCCCCACCCCAAGGTCTTTGAAGGAGTTGAGGGAGTGAACTGGAGATGAAAGCAATCCATTTCACTCTCTGTCTCTGAAGTCAACAATTCAAAGAATCTAAATTCAAACAAGTTTTGAAAACTCTATTGCAGATCTTGTTTTAAACATTTTCCGTCTTTCTAAGGAGAATATACTGTACATTAATGAGTATATGAAATGTGGACAATTCATACAGCTTTCAAGAAGAAGAAAAGAGAAAACATTAAGAAACCATAACCCAAAGAAGCACAGCTGACCCATTGGCACCTTTCTTTCGCATTCTTTGCTTCAAGATAAATATAGAAACAAAAACTTCAGATTACATATTTAATTTTTGAAAATGAAAACAAATTACTGTCACTTTCTAGATGCAGATCTCAGGCTAGGCTCATGACCTTGGCTCCACGTACGCATGAGGCTGCGCTCCGTTGGCAGCCATGTACAGGGGCTCCACTGGGTGACCGTGACAGGAGCAACACTGGAAGGTTTCAGCCCGAAGCCAAGAGACAGATAAAGGTACAGGGCCGGGGGTCAGGCCGGGTGAACAGCAGATCAGCTCCTTCTTCCACTCCATTCCTGCCACAAAGAGCTCATGTGGTGCAGCGTTTGTCAGAGGCAGCCGAGAGGGTGACACGGCTCCACAGAGATGACAGCAGCTGCCCGGTACCCGGAACCCTGGGAGTCCTCCAGCAGCCTGAGCAATGGGCCTTGGAGTCCTTGCTCACTCACCCTGGAGCTCTGGGCTTGGCCTTGGAAGAGGCTATTGGTGGGCAGAGCAGAGTTTGAGGAGAGAGCACGTGGTGAGCTGGGAAGCAGAGAGCACAGGAAGTGGGTGGGTTGACCTGGCCTTTTGTAACATTTGGAGAACTGAAGATGATGCGGGGAGCATCTCCCAAGGGCACATCACCAGTCCCAGTGGTGCCATGCTGGAGAGCAAGCCTTCAACACAGGGTCTTAGGGTGGGCAAAACCCAAGCTAATACCCAAGGCATAGGATCTAGTACAGACAGTGTCAGAGGGTTCAGAAAAATTTCTCAACTCTGAGTGTCAGAATTACAGAAATAATGAAGGAGAGAGAGAGAGAGACAGAGAGAGAGATGAGAGATTTTTCATCTGTTGGTTCACTCCCCAGATGACTGCAATGGCCAGTGTTAGCCCAGGCCAAAGCCAGGAACCAGGAGATTCTTCCACGTCCCCCACGTGGACAGCAGAGGCCAAAACACTGAGTAAACCTCCACCGCTTTTCCCAAGCCACTAGCAGGGAGCTGGATCAGAAGCGGGGCAGTCCGGGTACGAATTAGCACCCACATTAGCACTGGTGTCTCAAGCGGCATCTTCAGCTGATTCCAGCCCCAGCCCTGCTTCCTTTTTTTTTAAAAAAGATTTATTCATTTTATTACAGCCAGATATACACAGAGGAGGAGAGACAGAGACGAAGATCTTCCGTCCGATGATTCACTCCCCAAGTGAGCCACAACGGGCCTATGCGCGCCGATCTGAAGCCGGGAACCAGGAACCTCTTCCGGGTCTCCCACGCGGGTGCAGTGTCCCAAGGATTTGGGCCGTCCTCAACTGCTTTCCCAGGCCACAAGCAGGGAGCTGGATGGGAAGTGGAGCTGCCGGGATTAGAACCGGCGCCCATATGGGATCCCGGGGCTTTCAAGGCGAGGACTTTAGCTGCTAGGCCACGCCGTCGGGCCCAGCCCTGCTTCTTAAATGTGAGTATTTTGTCCCGAAAAGTCCACTGGCCTTTCACTGTCCATCCTCATTTATTATTTACACTGGTTAGACTTTCTCAGAGCACAGAAGTGTTAGCAAGTGGTTCCTGTCCTGAAAATGGGTGTAGAAAACCATTTAAATATTAAGTGTTGGGTTACCCAAGGTTTTAATGAAAAGGGAAAGTTGGTGCTTGGGCACTGAACTTGCGTTTGGTGGTGTGGATTCTAGCAGTGTAACCCAAATGTACAATTCTCCTATACTGGAATTGTAAGGTTTGCATTTTTCCTCTTTTTCAAGTGTTCTACTGTCAACAGTTCCTAGTTCCGCTAACACCAATGCTATTTCAAAGTTAAGGACATGATGGAAATATTTATGTTTCCTGCTCTGTGTCGAAAGAGGGTAAATATGTGGGCTATGTTGGCAAACTGCTTACAGCAGCACAGCTACCAACAAATCTACAAAAGCAAAGATGAGGAGCAGGCATCTGGAAATGGGGACAGTTGAACAAATGGACGGTTGAAGAGACACATGCAGGGCTGGTGGGCCTAGGAAAAGTGTATGTGTGTGTGTGTGTGTGTGTGTGTGTGTGTGTGTGTGTGTGATGTGCAATCCAGGAGTGGAAAGGGCCCGTGAAAATGGGAAGCAGAGTCACATGCTGCTGTGAGACCGTAGAGAAACAGTGGGACCTAATCAATACCCACTTAGGGGCAGTTTCTAATGTCCATCATTGTCTCTGTATGATTTGGCATGTTATTTAATCCAGGTCTGTCTCAGATTTATCTGGAATTATAAATAGGTAGAATCATTCTTGCCAAAATCCTATGAGGATTGAGTAACCAGATTTGTGGACAGAATAATCATGTCGCATACAAAGTATTCAATAAAGATGGTGGCTATCCTTAGCATCATTACTATCATCATCACCATCATCATCATCACCATCACCATCATCACCATCATTATCACCATCACAAGCATTATCTTCATCATTGCCATCGTCAAAATCACCATCAAAATCATCATTATTACCCTTCTGATCAACACCACCATCATCACTACGAATGCATGCTTATCACATCGTTATCACCATCATCATGATCAATGCTGTCACTGGCAGGGGCCAGCACAGTGGTTCAGCCAGTAATCTTCCACCTGCAAGCATCAGCATCCAATATGGGTGCCAGTTCCTGTCCTGAAGGCTCCATCTCTGATGTAGCTCCGTGCCTGAGAAAGCAGTGGGAGAGGAACCAGCTTCTTGGGCCCTTGTACCCACATAGGTGACCCAGAAAAAGCTCCTGGCTCCTGGCTTCATATTGGTTCAGCTCTGGCCATTGTAGCGATTTGGAGGGTGAACCAGTGTATGTAACATCTTCCTCTTGTATCTCTCCGTCTGTCTGTAAATATCTCGAGACGAAGATGCATCCCTAGTGTACATCTCTACTCCTGAATCAAAGATGGGCTCCAGCGACACTGCCAAATATATCCTAGCCATAGGATGCGGGACATCTGCCATTGTCCATACCGACAATGTCATGTTACACTTCAACAGCAGAATGAGGCACTTGGACTCCGTTTGGAAGATTATACTATTGTAATGATACAGGGAGAATCAGTAGGGGGAGAACTGGGGAGAGAGGGTGGGGAAGTCCCTGAGCCTATGGATCTGCTTCGTAAAACTAATTAATTAATTAGAAGAGCTTCCTTTTCCCAGAGCATGTCTGTTTGCAAAGGGACCAGGTGAATGTGCAAAGAAGAGGGGAAAGGACTTCCCCTTGTGAATGCCTGCTTTTTAGCAATTACCACCATGTTGGAACACTGAAAGACTTCACGTTTCCAATGAATCCTGCCTTACTCTTTCCCTGACACACCTCAGCTATCCACAGTTCCTGGCTGTTTTGTGAAATGATTTTCCTCTCTCATCACCGCGGGGCCACAAGGTGCAGGGACCTTCAGAAACTGTGTGTAGGAGGTGTGACACTTCCCGGCCCTTATCCACCTGCATGAGCTTCTTCAGGTGTGCTTGGAACGAGGCATGAATGACACCGACAGGTGAGCCACATGCTGTTGACGGCTCAAGAAGGCACAGAGGTTGGTGAAGAGTGGGTGCAGAGGGAGGCAGTGCGCAGGCCTTTGTCCTACAGAATTGAAAGGTGCTGACAGGAGGGAGTGCAGCGAGAGCCACCCCTCCCCTGGGATCTGGCTGGACCTGGATTAGGACACAGGACTGAATGCAATGTACAAGTCAAAGCACCATAAGCAAAGTGGTCAGATGACATCAAGACCAAAAATCAAAGCATTTTAGTCCTGGGGAGTTTTCACGGGTTTCTAGTGGAAGTGCTGTGGGAACCCTACCTGCCTGGTGTCCTTGGGATCAAATGGGCAAGACTAGTTTGGCCAGTGAGGAGGTGGCTACAACCTGTGCCTGAGATCACTTGCTGGGCTGGTCACTGCCACTGCACCTGGCTCTCAGATTGCCCGCACAGGGAATGACAGCTTTGCTGTGGCTCTGGACTTCTCCAGGGCACAGGGTGAAGGGCAAACACCCCAGGCAGGCACGCCTGCTGCCCCCTCCACTTGGGGCTCTCTGGCTGCGGGCATGCCCCACTCCCTGCGGCCACCTTTGTCTTGGCTTCTACAGCAGTGCCGTTTCTGACCTGATCTTTGGACTCTCATCTCTGAAATCCGACAGCACCCGAGTAAGGCAGGCCATGCGAGACTACAGGACACAGAAGGCATCACAGCCAGACAGGCAGCTGGGGCAAGTGCAGCCAAGTTCGCCCAACAGGAAGAGAGGCAAGCAGCCTGGGTGGGTGCTGACTATGTCTGCAGGTGCACTCACGTGGCATTTTGCTGGCCATCCAGGCCAGCCCAAGCCTCCTTCACCAGTGCCACCAGAAGTCCAGGCACCTCCAATCCTTAGGGCATCCTTCATGGTAGTAGGCATGGCAGTTCCTGCACTGCCTCTGCGAGTTTGTGACTGCTGCCCTTGGCGAGCCCCAGGGGCTCAGTGCTGAAGAGCAGAGGGAAGCAGAAGTGACAGAATGTCCCTCTGCAGCTCCTTCTTGCTCTCACACCCTCTCTGCCTCTATGTGGTTCTCTCTGATGTCAGTTACCACACAGGGAGCCCTAATGGACAGACCAAGGAAGCCAGGAGAGTGTGCACTCACTGGCTGCACCTGTACTGGACGCGTACCCGCCACTGGACTGCAAGTGGGCACCCTTTGCAATCTTAGGGTTCCAGGGGTATTGTGGGACATTGTAGAAGCTCACTCAGACAACTGGTTCTCTTATTGGCGCCAAAAGTCTTAATCATGAGAGTATCTCAAATTCTCAAATTCATCCATTTGGTTACATCCCCACAGGGCTCTATGCAGAAGGAATGTGTTGGCATTAACATCAGCAGAGCTAAGAAAGTCGCTTTACAACCATCCCACTTAAACACGAGCTGCCTTCCCTGCAGGTAAAGTCTGGTTGCAGGAGGGAACACACACCCACGTATTTGCGTATACATACAATGCCCACGTTACATGGATTGTCCATGCATACCTGCCAACTATCTTGACCATGAAGTTCACCCTTCACATGAAGAGAAGTCTGCTGTTAGCATTTGAGCGAAACTTCCATGGCATTTAAATTGATTGTCAGACATTTTTTAATGTGATGTGAGACTAAATATCTCACATTTTAGGTAATTTTGTCACCAGGAACTAGCCAGTAAGTCAAGGGCATCTTGCATGGAGTCCTGAGGCAATTACATAGTGAGAGTCACCAGCCATCCCCAGGGGTGTTTATGGGCTGGTCGGAGGGAACGGTCCCCACAGGGGAAGGGCGGTTGGGTGGGTGGCGTCCTTGTAGACTCCTTCAGGGTGGCAGAGTCCAGAGAGCTGCGTGACTCCCCCTCCCCACTGGGCCACGTCCTCCTACCAGGCCTAGAGGAATTCCATTCTACATCGGAAGGTTTATTCACCTGCCTTACTTCTCCCCCTAATCCAAGCGGAGGACTTTGTTGCTGTTTTTTCAGATAGAAGTGTTAGGAATTCTTAAGCTAGACATAACAGTAATTTTAGTATGTGGTTTATTTCCAGCCACTGATGTTAATTTGCTTACAATGTAACTAAGTGACTTTTAATAATTTATTACAGGCTTGTTAAAATTTTCATTAGCTTCTCTTAGGTAGCAGGATTTAGCTTATTTTTTTCACAGAAGTAAAACTTCCCTGGGAATTCTCATTCTGTTATCCCCAAAAGTTTTCCATTTTGCAATTGAGTGGCCCAACATATAGCTGGAAATAACATGGACAAGAATTCTTCAATCATTTTCTTCCTTGTCTTACATTGGAAAGGCCCAACAAGGTAGACTGGCCAGAAATGGTTATAACGGGTAAGCTCTTGGCAGATTTTTAACATGAGAGCTTACTGTAGGGGTCCCTCTGTACCCTTGAACTTTCTAGAAGTTTCTAGGAAAAGCCCAGGAATTGAATGGCAGCTGGGAGTGGGCAGGGGAGAAGAGAAGAGGAGAGAAAGTGAAAAAAGAGAAACTGTTCACTTCCCAAACGCCTGTAAGAGCTGGGGCTGGGCCAGGCTAAAGGAAGCAGTCACATACTATATCCAGATCTCCCACGTGGGTGAACACATGGGGCCAACTGCTTGACCCATCACTTGCCACCTGCCATGATTCCCATTAGCAGGAAGGCAGGTCAGAGTTAGAAGTAGATGGTGGATATTAGCTGCAGACATCCAAAACAGCCACCTAACCCATACACTACAACACTTGACCCCTCGGTTTGAATTTCAGCAGAACAGTTCTCAAACTGCATGCAACCAAAGGCACTTCGCACAAACAAGGTGTGGCTGAAAACTCAGACGGTGGACCCAGACCTGCGGCTCCACTCTACTAGCCAGGCAAGCTTAGGCCAGCCCCTCCCCCACCAAGGCCTCCATTTCTTCATCTGTTATATGGCCAAAACCATAACCACACTGGTGAGTGTTCCCCCTCAGCTGAAATGCCCAGTGCCAGAGCGGTTTGTGTGTCCAGTGAGCTTTCAGGTTTGGGATATTTGCACACATACACACGGATCGCCCACAATGCTGAAGCCAAGTCTCTTTTTCATACACACCTTGTACACACGGCCGGAGGGAAATTTTATAACAAGATTCATAATAATTTTGTGCATGAAACAATGTTTCACAATCTTGAATTTTACACTATGGTATCGTGTCCATAGTAAGAAAGTTTTAAAGTTTGAGAGCTTGGATTTGGTGTTTACAGATGACAGATACTCCAACTGCTGTGCCTTATTCAGCGTGTCACTTGAGGGATCTCTTCGACAGTGACCATAAAACCTTCAGCTTCCTGCCCTCTTGGGATTAATCCTACACCATTTCATGAATTCAGAGTTGGGACTCGCAGGGCACAGTAAGTAAGATTCTCCCAGAGGGCTGCCTCCTGAATTTTATTGAGATGCTATAAAAACCAGATTCTTCTTCCCATAATAAAATATGCATTTCAAATTGAACAAAAGCCCCCCCCCAAAAAAGAGAGATTTTCAGAGGAAGAAATCCAATAAGCGAGTGAGCCTAGTTAATATATAACATTTGACATTAAGACTAATCACGTCCTTCGTCCATTTCTTTGCAGAGGTGTTTGCTTTGCTCTCCTTGAGTTCCTGAAGCTCTTGGTAAATCCTGGATATTACTCTCCTATCTGTGGTGTAGTGTGCAAAGATTTTTTTTCACTCTCTACTGGTTGCTTTTATACTTTGCTGGTCATTTCTTTTGCCGTACAGAAGTTTCTTAGTCTAATGTAGTCCCATTTGTTTGTTTTGGCTTTGACTGCCTGTGTTTTGGGCGACTTTTCTAAGAAGTCTTTCCCAATGTCTGTGTCTTGGAGACAGCTTCCTATGCTTTCTTCTAATAATGTGTTGGTTTCTGGGTGCAGATTTAGGTCCTTGATCCATTTAGAGCTGATTTGTGTATAAGGTAACAAGTGAGAGTCTTGCTTCTTATTTCTGCAGGCTGCTACCCAATTGTGCCAACAGCATTAGCTGAAGAGACCGGGCTTTTCCCTGCATTGTTTTCAGTTCTCTTGTCAAAGATTACTTGACTGTACAGGTGAGGGCTCCCTTCTGGAGTTTCAATTCTGTTCCACTGATCTTCTTCTCTGTTTCTGTACCAGTACCAGATTGCTTTGATAACCACTGTCCTGTCTTGAGGTCTGGAGCTGTGATTCCTCCAGCTTGATTTTTATTCTTCAGGATAGCTTTGCCTATTTGTGGTCTCTTGTGTGACCAGATAAACTTTTGTATCATCTTTACCATTTCTGAGGAAAATGTTGTTGGGATCGCATTGAATCTGTCTATTATTTTTGGCAATATGGACACTTTGATGATATTGACCCTACTGATTCGGGAATATGGTAAACTCTTTCATCGTTTAATGAGCAGACATAACTAACAAATGCAAATGGCTAATAGAAATGTGAAAAAATGCTCAGGTTCTCCAGCTATCAGGAAAATACAAATAAAAATCACATGGACGTCCCACCTATCTCCGGTGAACTTGGCCTACATTCACAAATCTACCATCAACACCTGCTGGTGTGGATGTGGATGGAAAGATACCCTACGTAACTGTTGGTGGGGTGTAGGTTAGTTCGGCCACTACGTAACTGTTGGTGGGGTGTAGGCTAGTACGGCCACTACGGAAATCAGTATGGAGAATGCTAAGACAACTACTACCATATGATCCAGCTATCCCACTTCTAGAAATATATCCAAAGGAAGTGAAATCTGCATAGGAGAAAGATTGCATATCTGTAATCTCGTATTTACAGCAGCATATCCACAATAGTGAAGACATGGAAACAACCCAGATGCCTTTCAAAAGAATTGTGGTATATCTACTCTACGGAGTTCTTCTCAGGCATTACAAAAGAACAGCATTCTATTCTTTGCAGCAAAATATTTCCAATCGGAGACCATTATACTCAGTGAAATAAGGCAATCCCATAATGACAAATGTAACATGTCCTCCCTGACAGAAGGAAATCTTCATACAGGATCGACAGATGTGCGGGTAGACATGCATACACATATGTTGTCTTAGATGAGCATATAATGGAGGCAAGTACACTTCGCAGTGAAGATACACTGCAGTATGCATCTCTACTCCAAAATAAAAGATGGACTCTCCGTGAAACTGAGAATGTATCTTGACAATAGAATGCTGGATTTTCTGTTATTGTCTATACCTACAATGTCATGACGCACTTAGACAGAAGAATGATGGAATTGTGACTGTTGATGAAGGATCAAACTGTTATAATAAAATGGGGAAGAACAGTTGGGGTTAGGGAAGATGGAAGGATAGAAGGGGAAGTCTCTGAGTCCATGAACTATATCATGAAAAATGAGTATAGATAAAGACAAGCCGTGTCCTAAGAACACTGCTGGGCTGACTGTCACGAGGGCCACTGGCGATGAGAACTCACGGCTGCCCCAGATGAGTCTTTCCTTAGAGTCTAACTGGAGGGAAGAAGGCAGCCTCCCAGGTCACTCTGGAGAGGGCCCTGGCTGCACTGAGGCAGCACAGCCAAGGTGGCCAGCACCTGAGCCACTGACAACAGCAGGCCTCAGACAAGCAGAACCGTTGCTTCCCATGCTGGGCCAGAGAAGGCTCTGCAAACTCCTCTGTCTGCTCTCACACTCAGGTGCGTGAGTGGGTATCAGTGTTCACTGGGAAAAATCCTCCTCACGTTCATGCAAACCACTGACATGTCCTGTTCCATACATATTAGACATCAAATGCATCCTGCGCAAGCTTCACGTGGGAAAGGGCTGTGAAGTTAAACATGGAAGAAACCAGTGTTTCCGCGGCAACAGGGGGGCAGCTCTCATCTCGGTGCATCTCGTCACAGGGATGCCAGTGAGGAATAACCCTCAAAGGAGCTCGCTCCACCAGGAGATGCTGCACACTTGAATAAGGACTTCCCAGCCCCCCCCCCCCCCATTCACAAGGACAGCAGCCGCTCATTTCCTGCTCGATGTTTAATTCAGCTTCATTTTCCAGGTCTGTTCTCACTCTGGGAACCAAGAAAGAAACGAGACTGAATCCCTGACAGCTCCTCCCTGCCTGACAGAAGGTGCCAGGACGTGGACGGGGCAAGTGGACAAGCTGGGAAGTCACAGCCCTGTCGCTGAAGCCCTCTAGTGTCTGTCATGCATTTTAACCTTCGTGGGACAGTTCCTGCATTCTTCTCTTACTTCATTGCAGAGAAACAGCAGGCGTTCCCTTCCGTGCACTGGTCCACTCCTCAGATGCACAGACTGGACTAAAGCCAGGAGCCAGGAGCCCAAAAAGTCTTCCATGAGGGTGGCAGGGACCCAACCACCTCCACTGCCACTGCTTGCTCAGCAGGAAGCTGGAGCTGGGAGTGCAGCTGAAACCAGAGAGCCAAGCAGCCCAGGTAGAGGTGTTTCAGGCAGGACACAGGCACCCAAGGCAGGGTCCTAACTGGTGGGTCAGAAGCTCCTTCCTGATGTGGGTTTTGACTTTCTACTCCTCTCTGGAAGTGAGAGGGGTGAAGCCCACTCCCACATGAGAATAGTGGGCGCATCCTCTAAGAGAGAAGTCATGACAGCAAACTCACTCTAGAGACACTGAGGGGCTCAGGAGAGCAATGGGCAACGGAGCAAGTCCCTAGACCCCTGTCCCCATGCGGGAGACCCAGAAGGAGCTCCTGCCTCTAGATCAGCTCAGGGCTAGCCGCTGTGGCCATTTGGGGAGTGAATTGGTTGAAGAGCCTCTCTGTCTCTCCTTCTTTCTCTGTAAAAATCTGCCTTTCAAATAAGAATAAAATGAATATTTAAGAGAACAAAGAAGACGTTTGCATCTGTGTCGTCCTTTCAAGGCACAGAGTGTAGTCGGCAGCCACCCCCAGCAGACCCTGCGTTGGGGAGAAGCTCAGAGTCCCAGGTCTCTCTGAGCTTTGCTGAAGGCAGCCTGAGTTTTCATGGAAACAGCATTTTCCGGGACCCCGCCCGGTGGTCAACACCGCCTTACATGCACAGCATGCTGGCCCCCGGCATACCGACAGACATGCGTCGCAACTACTACCGTGGCGGTGCTCCGTGAGCTTCTTTAGAAGGTTGGTAAGTTAAGCAGATTCCAGGCCACTGACAATGTCACGTATAGGGATACTGAGCATAGAACTGCTTTTGCTCAACAGTGTCACCCACAAATGCAGGATGCCTGGTCTTCCTCAGCAGAGGCTCCAGAGTTATGTTCCTAGGGATGCGGAAGAGCAGCTGACAAGAAGTAACTCATACTGAGGAACAGGGGAGTTCAAGTTTGGTGTGACTGTCAGGGAGAGAATGGAGCGATGGATATCTGTGGGACCTGAAATGAGAAGGCAGAGCTGGCAGACCCCTTGGGAAAGAGGCTCCCATGGGGCAGCAGGTCACAGCAGAGAATCCAACTGTCAGCTCACAGGGTGGTACAGCTCACGAAGGCTCCACAGGGTCGTGGCTGAGAGAATGCACTGGAGGCGGAGGCACCTGGAACACCTGTTGCAGCTCTCTCCCCACACCCATTCTCTCTGCTGACTACGTGAGTGGCTGTCTGCCGGTGGGGCATGGGGACCCTCTCCTGACACATAGAACGTACTCAGAATCCATGGAAATCCCACCTTAGACACAAGCCCAGCAGTCCAAGTCCAAGCAATCCATGTAAACCAGGCTCCAGGGAAACCAAAGCAGTAAGCTGTTTGACAAAGATGATGCTGGAAATGTTAGACACACTTTTCAAGTTTCCATTGAAAGAGTTGGACAGTGTTTTTAGGAGGATGGGTACATCCAGAAATTATCTCCAGCTAAAGAATATTATTTTTTGAGGTGAGGGGTTCACATTGTCCAAGTATTTTTTTAATGATTAAAAAAACCCTAAGTCTGAGCTCGCTCCTTCCTGTCCTCAGGCTCCATTCACCATGACTATCCATCGTCACAGTAGTTACCTGTGGCTGTTAACTTCTCTACCTCCAAAGTTTTATGACCCTGCAAATATGAATACATAGTGCCCCTTCTATAACTTTTGGGTCTTACATTTGTAAGATGGTGTATCAGGGAGAGACCTGCAGTTCATAGACTTCCTCCTTTTGTAACAGCATGGATGGATGGATGGGTGTGTGGATGGATGTGTGGATGGATGCATGTGTGGATGGATAGATGTGTAGATGGATGGATGGGTGGATGTGTGGATGGATGTGTGGATGTGTGGATGGATGTATGGATGGATGTGTGGATGGGTGGATGGGTGGATGGATGTGTGGATGTGTGGATGGATGGATGGATGTGTGGATGTGTGGATGGGGGGTGGGTGGATGGATGCATGTGCAGGTGATGGGTGGATGGGTGGATGGATGTGTGGATGGATGTGTGGATGGATGGGTGGATGGGTGGATGTGTGGATAGATGTGTGGATGGATGTGTGGATGGGTGAATGTGTGGATAGATGTGTGGATGGGTGGATGGATGGATGCGTGGATGAACAGCAACCTCACTTACTTAGCTCCACATTGACAAATGTGGTCTTTATTTGTGGCAGAAACACCACCGTGAGTCAGCATGCAGTTGACTTTAAAGATCGTTAGATTTCCTCCCTTGTTTTCTCAGTTGAGAATCATTCATTCACTTTTTTAAAAGGTGAAGTAACAGGGAGAGAGAGATCTACCTGCTGGCTCACTCCACAAATAGTCAGAATAGCCAGTTTCAGGCCCAGTGAAAGCCACAGACCGGAAGTGCTGGATCTCCTCTTGGGTGTCAGGGCCCGAGCAATTTAACCCACATCAGCTGATTCCCAAGTATCTCCGTTGGAAACAAACAAGCTGAGAGTTGCACAGGCTCTGTTGGGGGAGCTGACGTGACCAGACGCGTTGCTCCATCAAACTGTCCTGGATCTTCCCCATTTTGATGGAGCCTGTCAAGCCGCCTTCCACCAGCACACATTTTTTCCACCCAAAAGAAACATGCTCAAACATTGAAAGGGGCTGTTTCTAAAAATGTGCTTCTACTGTAAACATTGTTGTAAAGCCCAGTGTGTTGAGTTTCCACTTGAACTGTGTCTACAAATTCGTGCTCCATTTTAGCTCATTACCCTGTTAAAAGCTTTTGAAAACATTCACTATTACAGAAAAGTGGAAAAAAATACCACATACACTAAGGTTTTGTTTGTTTGTTTTTAATAGAGCTGACTGTCTGAGGGGATGGTAACTTGCTGCCACACCATTAGGGCCACACCCCAAGCCAGGAAGCAGCTTTACGTCACACCTTCAGTGGCCCACGCTGGTCCAAAGAGCCTGTCCTTCGAGCAGCCCTGCTGTGTAGAAGGGGGACACAGCTTCCCGGGACAAGCCTCAGCACACACTGTTAAAAGCAGACGGTGTTCATGTTGCCTTCAGGGAGAGTCTGTTTCCTGAGTCACAGACAGGTGAGAAATGTAGCACCAGGGACAGACCAGCAAGGACCCACTGGCCTGGCCAGGCTTGGCCCATCATCTGTGTCCAGCAGGTGTTGGGCACCTGACCCACTCTACACTGCCCTGAAGGGCGGGAAGCAGAGCCCTGCGACACCTCACAGCTGTCTCCTTCCACTCCGCAGCTCCGAGCACAAGCCTCAGTCTTGTGCAAAGCTGGAAGGTCACCTGGCCACTGGCAGCACCTTACTCCCAGCTGGCGGCAGACAACAGCTGCCTGATTATGTTGTGTCACAACAGATTATGAAATGACCACATCCAGAGGGGCTTTCCCGAAGGTGCGCCAATCCAGGCTCTTTGTGGAAAACAAGATAACCAGAGCCGGGGCCTCCACGTGTGCCCAGCAGGGCAGGCCCCTGAGCCTGCCCTTGTACTGGACTTAGTTCTACTTGTATCTTTCTTATTATTTGCACAGGGTAGGCTGAAAGCAAGCTAGACATCTCATCCAGTAGCCAGTATGGACTTCGCTTCTCATCTACTTCACCGCCCCGCCACACCCTGCCCATGAACGCATTTTGCATTCAGTTGCATGTATCAACTGAGATCAGCATTCAACAGCTACCAGTATTAGTCCTATCATTCTGCACATAAAACCAAATCTCATTTGAGAATAAAATGTTTGAAATGTAGTACTGTGGCTCTTCTCTAGAAACAAATTCCAGTTTTTCTTTTTTTTTTTTTTTCTTCTGCAAAGGAATCCCAACATCACAGATCTTTTCACAGTCTCCTCTTACCTTGTGCAGTGAATGCAACCTGAGCCCTCAGGCACAAAGGATTTTCATCTTGAGAACTGTCAAAGTGTAATTGAGAAAAAATAAAGCAATTTGGTTGTCTGCCACTCCTAGGCCTGCAATTCCGAGGAGCCTGAAGCCTGGAGGAGCACGTGGACCATCCCTGCAGCCACTGAGAAACCGCACAGCGCATGTCACAGCGTGCAGGTGGAGGCTGCTCAGCCAAGGCCGGACCTCAGCACACGCGCCAGGTCCTCGCACTTCCCGTCAGACGTGTCTCGGTGCCTGTGGCTTCCGATCCCCCTGCCGCCTCTGCCACATGCAACGCGGGCTTGCCACTTACTTCTTTGCTTCTCAGCAGCTATTTGTCACCCACTTCTCTAGCATCAAGACTCAAGCTTTCACAAAGATCGCTACCTAAATCAAAGCTTATTTCTGGGAAGTTGTGTCATGCACACAGGGCAATGTGCATCGTGGGGTGCCTTCTCCCTCCTTCCTGTATTTGTTGAACAAATGGCGATGTTTTTCTGTCCTCCTGGGTGCATGCTTGCTGCTGGGCGGAGGGATGCCTCCTGAGGACAAACCAGCAAGGACCTGAGCCGGCAGACTTCCTGTGTCCTAAGCACCATCATTTGCCTGTGACCCTCAGCCTGTACTGAGCCTTTGGGTGCCCAGGTTAAGACGGTGGTCAGGGCATCAATCAGCTGTCTTCCTGAGTACAGCCTGGCATCTCCAAAGGGCGTTGATCTTTACCCTCACACATGCTGCCTTTAGAAATGTACGTGGAACCATCATTGCAGACAGCGACTTAAGGTGCTATACCACAGCACAAGCTCCTAACATGGCCTTTATTACACTACACTATTATAATGGATTTGCTTGATTATTAGTTGTTATTGTTAATCTTACACTGTGCCTGCTGTCTAAATGAAGCTTTTACACAGGCCACTGTGTATAATATGAACAAGTTCAGCTCTACGCCAGGCACATCTTGGAACGTGGCCCCTATGGATAAGTGGGTGGCTGTGTTTGGCAGGCATGCTCTGTATGCTCTGGAGTTCATCTGCATGAAAGCAGGTACTTCAGGCTGGAAGCATCCAGCTTCCCTGGATCACAGAAGGGTCATTCTTAAAAGGATAATGGTGGCAGGTCATCAGCATTTTCCATGAGCCCTTGGGATCTGTCTTCGGTACCCCGTTAACTTAGCATGGAAGCCAGGACTGAGGCCCAGCCCAGCAGCTGCAGATTAAGGTCAGCAGAAGACTTCAGCAAATCGAGTGTGACTCTGGCTCTCTTGAGCAGAATGGCTCCCATTTCTACTATCCGTTAGCCTTGTAGAAAATCCTTCTGCAGGCGGTGTGTCCAGAGCTGGGGCTTGGCAAAACCCAGGAAATGAAGTCAGTGGACCCACAGACCCCGCGCTAATTTAACCTCCCTTTGCTGAGACAAGCAGGCACTTCCAAGCTATTTCCATAAAAATGCAGTGATGGTGACAAATAAATTGAAATAAATGTGTCTGATAGTCTGCCAGTGCGCTCAGAACCGAGCTGCTTATCTAAAACTTTGGAGACCTGGGGAAATCCTGTGCAGTTCACAGCTTTTTTCTGTTGCCGCTGAAGGCAATTTTGACTGACTACCTGAATCTTTTCAAGTTTCCATTGTTTCATAATTGAATTTTCCGGCTCACAAAGAGCAAGGTAACATGGAGTATGATGCCTTTCAGTGCCTGGAGGTGAACTGCAGCCTTCCAGTGTGTCCTGTCCTGCGCTCCGATGCCAGTGCTTGCCATATTGTCTTCCTCTCGTTTCCCAACAGGCTGATCAGACAGTGAAGATGTTTATGATTAGATTGGGTGGTTGAAAAGAATGACTAAGAATTATGTTTTTAAAAATCTTTATTTATGGGGCCTGTGTAGGCTGTGGCACTGGCATCCCATATGGGCACCAGTTCATGTCCTGGATGCTCCACTTCCCATCCAACTCCCTTATGGCCTGGGAAAGCAGCAGAAGAGGACCTGAATGGTCGAACCCTTAAACTCATGTGGGAGACCTGGAGGAAGCTTCTGGTTCCTGGCCTCAGATCGACTCAGCTCCAACCATTTTGTGGTCACTTAGGGAGTGAAGCAGTAGATGGAGGCCCCCTCTCTCTGTCTTTCCTCACTCTGAGATATCTGCCTTTCTGCTAAAATATTTTTAAATGTTTATTTGTTTTCTGAAAGAATTACAGAGAAGGAAGATAAAGAGAGACCTTTCATCCTCTGGTTCACTCCCCACATGGCCACACTCGTCGGACCAGGCTGAAGCCAGAAGCCAGACTCCTCATCCAGATCTCCCACGAAGACGCAGGGACTCAAGGACTCGGCCGTCTTCCACTGCTTCCCCAGGTGCATAAGCAAGAAGCTGGATCAGAAGTGAAACAACCTGAGCTAAGACCGGCACTCGTCTGTTTAGCCTCCTTGTGGCTGTGGAAGAGTATCTCACTGGGACACTGATCTGTGTTTCCTTCGATCCTCATGAAACAGAGTCCTTTCATTGGCTTATTGATCATTCCTATGTCTTCTTTAGGGAAATGTCTGTTCAAACCATTTGCCCATTTTAAACTTAGGTTGGCTGTTTCTTGTTGATTTGGATTAGCTCTTCATATAGCTGGCCAATTTGCAAATATTCTCCTCTCTCCAGTGGGGAGTCTTTTCCTTGATGATAACCCTTGTAACACATAAGGTTTTGATTTTATAAAGTCTACTCTATTTCTTTTTTCTCTTGCTGCCTGCTCTCCAAGTGACATAGTTAAGGTATCTATCACCTAATCCCAGGTCTTGAGGATATAAACACATGATTTTTTCAAATAATTTTATAGCCTTCCACATTTGGGTTTTTATGTTTGCTGAGTAGATTTCTACATATGGCCTCAGGTGCTTTGTTTTAATATCATTCACTCAGTTCGCAAAATGTTCCATGTTTATAGGGAAACAAGGCCATTCAGCAGAATTCATTGCAATTCAACACCTATAGGAAGAATCCTGTTCTGTAATATTTTGAAGCAATTTGAGAGCTTCATGTATCAGACCCTTAGCAACTGTTGATAATCTCATCAAAGCGTACCAGGAATAAAAGGCAAGAGGAAGGTCAGGCACAATAATTCAATTGGCTATTTCTTCCCCTTCAAGTGCCACGATCCCATATGGGCACTTTCTGATTTGTGTCCCCGCTGTTCCACTTGCCTTCCTGCTCCCTGTTTGTGGCCTGAGAAAGCAGTAGAAAACAGCCTAAAGTGGACCCTGCACCTATGTGGGAGACCGCAAAGAAGCTCCTGGCTCCTGGCTTTGTGTTGGTTCAGGTCCCGCCATTGCAGCCGTTATATGAGTGGAAGATCTTTCTTCTCTTCTTTTCTCATTGAAAATAAGTACATTGTTTTTAAACATTAGAAGAAAAGGAAATCCTGGCTGACCTGTTGCTTTTCCTCCAACGTCAGTCAAGATCATTTGCTGTGTGACTCCACCCAAAGCCTGCTGAGTTTGGCTCAAATCCTGCAGTCTTAAGTCAGAGAGACACTGTGACATGGTCATTTCTGTTATTCTCAAACTTCCCGCCCTTTGTCTAGAGAAGAAAGCCAAGCAAAACAGAGCAGAGCGCCCGTGGCCCATCACATTACACTCCAGAGTGAACACAGGAAGTATGCCTGCCCTGAAACTGGGAGTTTGTGTTTCAGTCCATGAAGAAAGTACAGGGAGCATCCTTCACTCTGCACAATGGACACACTTCTAAAGAGGCACAGCTGCCTTTGGGGAATCTGATGAACAGAATGCAATTTCAACGTCAATTTCAGGTGTTACAAACAGTTGTATCTATCATCTCCAGGTCATGGCCACACGCAAACATGGGACGTAAGTATTTACTGCATCCGTTCGTTAAATGGGAAGAAAACCCAGAAAGTCTAACATTCAAGATGTAAAGCAACAACAACCAAAACTTTTGAAAGCTGAGCCTGTTTCTTGTCTCCTCCTGTGAGAATGCACTCCGGGGGGCCTTCCAGCGTCCCAGTCACCCTGGAGAGGTGTCATCATGAGGCCCTGCACCTCTTGGGGCTTGGGTGCTGTTCCTGAGTCACCCATGAGTCTGACACCACTGGGCTTGTCAGAAGCAGTCCCAGGTCACGGAAGAGAGGAACAAAGAGATGCTGCCAGGAAGGACGCAGAAAATCAACCTTGGTTCCTCAGCAGTGTCGCAAGCGCAGTAACTGACGCATTCACAGAAACGACCTTCCAAGATTCCATCCCAAAATCCTTATCTCATTTCCACCAAAAAAAAAAAAAAAAAAAAAGGAAAAAGAAACAAAAAGCAAAACAAAACAAAAATGGCCAAATGTGAAAGCCTTGCCTGCTAGACTACCTCATTAAGGATTCAGGTGGGAGGTGGGGTTGGGAAGACCACCACGAGCCATACAACCCTACCTACACTGGAGCACAGCCACAGACCCACTGGGAGGCAACTCCAGCTTGCTCCCAGTGAGGACTGTGCACCCTCTGGCCAGCCACCACTGGGCTGGATCCAGGAGTGGCTGTGGCCCCTAGGGCTTTGTAGAAGGTCCGTGGAGGTGCTGCCTTCAGTGCATCTCAGCACTGATTCATTTGCTTGCTGTCCTGACTTCCAGGGACCAAGCTAGACAGGAGGGTGACCATCTTGCCCTTCATTGGACCCTGGCAGTGAGTCCAAACCCAGTGGGACAATCAAGTCATCAAGATGGCAATGATGCCTGGACTGTTTATATTCTTGAGAAAACCCAGGAATGTTGTGCTTGGCCCTGGGGCTACCTTTCTCCACAGAGTCCCTTCTCTCGTGCCTCACAGTGTGGGGACCCTTAAGTTTTGTAGCATCCGAGACAACACTTCTGCCCACCAGCTCTTCATGTGTTACTCACTGTGTGATCCTGGGTTTGCCTCTTTCTTTGGCCTCATGGACCTTCTGCTAATGGTGGCCACTTCTCACAAGCCGCATTTCCTGAAGCAGCTTCCCTACATCTTTTGCCATGCTTTAAATGCATTTTTAAAAGATCCACCTCAAATACTTGCATTTATTTAAAATTGACAGAGAGAGAAAAAAGAGAAATATTTCGAATGATCTTCCATCTACTGGCTCACTCCCCATGTGGCCACAAGGACCAAGCCTGGGCCAGGCTGAAGCCGGGCTCCAGACACTCCATCTGTAGCCCTCACTAGGACAGCAGTAAGTCAACCGCCTAAGCTGCTGCCCGTCGTCCTCCGCTTCCTGGGCGCATCAGGAAGGAGCTGGCTCAAAGCACGGGGCTGGGACCTGAAGGTGCTACCACACCGGATGCAGGCACCTCAAGCTGCTGCTCTCCAACCTGTGGCACCAAAACAACGCTTAACCTTGACAATATCTTATTTAAACAGTACAAAGTACATTTGGGTGCCCTGGCAAAGTTGAAGGACAAACCATTATGTTCTTGAAGCCAATCTGACAAGGAAACCGCAGAACTGACAGAAAGCAAACTTTAGTGTGATTCTGTTTGTTGCTGATACAGAACACAAGCCAGTGATGAAAGGCAGCACGTAGCTATGTGTTCTCGTATCAACATTTATATCACCCTTTTGGTTTGTTAAAGCCCTGCAAATCCAGGGACAGAGGCCCGCACTCAGGTCCTCTTTGGAAAGCCTTGTCACTCCTGAGTGCTCTACCTGTTGTCCAAGACTCCCCCTCCCAGAGGATAGTAACTGTCACCTTAACCATTCCCAGGGCCACTTCTCACCTCCGGAATGTGAGGCTAAAGATGGAAAAAACAAATTGGGTGGAGTAGGGGAAAAAGTGAGGAGAACCTACACTTAATCAACTTCTGTAGGGAACAGAGCCATGTGATAGCGAAAACTGGTAAGAATGTTCTAGATGAGCAAAATGTCACCTTTGGAAACATGCACACTCTAAAAATGCAGTGGTGCTTCTGTAAGGGCGACAGGGCGCACTCAGAGGGCAGTGTGGGGTGGTGCTTCCGCAGGGCCACAGGACTGTGGGGTGCACTCAGAGGGCTGTGTGGGAGTGGTACTTCTGCAGGGCTGCAGGGCTGCAGGGCTGCAGGGTGTATTCAGAGGGCTGTGTGGAGTGGTGCTTCCGCAGGGCCACAGGGCTGTGGGGTGCGCTCAGAGGGCTGTGTGGAGTGGTGCTTCCGCAGGGCTGCAGGACTGTGGGGTGCGCTCAGAGGGCTGTGTGGAGTGGTGCTTCCGCAGGGCCGCAGGGCTGCAGGGCACACTCAGAGGGCAGTGTGGAGTGGTGCTTCCGCAGGGGTGCAGGGCTGCAGGGCACAGAGGGCATTGTCCCCGACATGGCCATGTTTTGCACGGCAGTGAGCACTGTAACTCTTACCCATAGATACATGATGTTTTCAGAAAACGGAGTTTCTACTATATCCCTCAGCCTAAACATGTTTAAAAAACAGATGGATGAAAAGGAAGCTTGCATCCTCCTGAATTTTCATTCCATATTCAAGCTCAAATGAATGACCCTGCACTTATTTTGACCTGAAGAGCACAGGCAATTATTTTAAACTATCCACACGCGTATCTGGTCTTGTTCATCTTTGTCACATGACGTAGACATTTCTCTTGTTTATTTATTTGGGAAACGTGTGTTGACGTTAAGAGTCCCGGGAAAGTCTGTCTTTAGTTTCCGTAGAAACCACGTTGGAGAGGTTTCTGTCATATCTTGGGACTACAACCTGTACCCAAATGCTTCGGTCCTTTTTTCCAACTATCAAACAAAAGTTACAAGCTTAAAAATCAGAAACAATGGTTAATAAATATTTAACTTTTCTGTTCACAAAATCCAGTTTTACAAAAGTCCAGATCTTCAGGTTCCATTCATGTGACCAGGACATTGCCAAGAACTGAAAATAAGAACAAGGTCTCTTACTCAAACGTGCGCACGGACGGAGTTCATCGCTGGCCCAAGGCCAGCTCAGGATTCCCTGTCAAAACAAGGAAAAGGAGGCCTGCCAGGGACTTCACCGCCAGTCAGGGCCCAGGCTGCCAACACACCTGAACATGAGACCCTCCTGGGTCCTGGGACTACAGAACGAGCAGGGCCAGGTCCCGATGCCCACGAGCAATGTCAACTCGTAACCAACCACATGAGACCCAGTCAGCGTCGCTGGCTGCTTTGTTTTAAGCGAAGACATTTTTTTCATAAAGACTTCCATCAAAACTTTTCAATCAAAAAAATAAATAAAGTAAAAAGAACTGCCATTTCACTTGTAAGAAAAATTCACTCACAGATGACATCAATCTCTTTAAGAATTCTTAACAACTAGAAGCCTCGAACCGGAAAAAAAATAAAGTAAAAAGTCCATGCAAAGTGAGAGAAAGTCTAAACACAGTAAGGCAAGAAGAACGTGACTTGGAAGTGATTCTCTTTACCCTTTGTTCATTTCATTCTGGAAATGACTATTGAATACCAAGATTCCTAAGGTGAGATGTGCAACCAGAGGAAACATGTATCCCTCAGGATTGTGTTGACAGGGGAAGGCAGATCACAGGAATCCAGCAAGTAAATACATTTTAACGTGTGCTGGTGTTTCAGTAGTGGGTTAAGCTGCAGCGTGCGATGCCTGCCTCCCACATCAGAGGACCAAACCCATTCCTGGCCACTCCATTACTAAGCAGCTTCCTGATAAAGTAACCAGGAGGCAAATTTATGACAAAATTCTTGGGTCTCTATCCCTCCCGTGGGCGCCTGGAATGCAGGCCTTGGTCCTGGCTGCCATGCTGGCCTCTGCAATCATTTAAGGAGTGAACACTCACTCCCTCTTCCCATTACTCTGCCTTTCAAGCTAGCAAATAAATAAAGCTATAGCAGCCACACATTAAATGGACTACCCCTTGTTGGTGTGTGTGTGGGGGGGCACTCACGCACACTTGAAGCCCTTGGAAAGCAGGTAGTGAGGTCCTCACAGTCACTGCCTGTGGGGAAGGGTGCACAGAGGGGCTTCGGGCCCAGACAGAGGGGCTTCGGGCCCAGACAGAGGGGCTTCGGGCCCGGTCACAGGGGGGCTTCGGGCCCGGACACAGAGGGGCTTCGGGCTGTGAGCGGTGCCCTTCTCTTTACTTGAACAGCACAGAAGCTAGTGTGACAATATAACAACCCTCAAGTCTGGCTGGCTTGACTACAGCTCAGTTTTTAAACACCACTTTTGAGGGTCCAGTTCCTTTTTTGTTTCTTTGGCAAAGAACTCATCGGGGTCAAAGCAGCGACTCTGATGGCACAGTGTGAGACCCTTGCCCAGCCAGTAACTTCACCCAGAGTCCCTCTCGGCAACGTCATCAAGAAAACAAGTGATGTGCAAGCTGCTCAGGCCCCGAGAGGGGCTGGAGACGCACGACGTGCGCACCTGGGCTGGAGACACACGACGTGCGCGCCTGTTTCTGCTCAGCTACCCTGTAAAGCCAGCAGCGTCTCCAGCTGGCTATAAGAAAGTCGTCGGCGGAGTGAACATGCGAACATGCCAGAGCACATCGGAGAGGAGAGTTCCTGGTCTCGCGGCTCTGACGAGATGGTGACGTCATGCTGACTGGGCGAGGCAGGTGTTCTTGAGAGCTGGCGTCTGTCTCTGGCACAGCCTGGCCCTGACAACCACTTCCCTCACAGGCGCAGCATCCACGGCAACACTTCCTTAGCAACCCCTTTAACGCCTGGACTTTGAAATCAGCCCTTATTTTGGTAACTGGATGAGTATTTACTTTCGAGAACTTTCCAAAGGTCATCAGCTGGAAGCCAGCTGGCCAGGCTTCCGCTGGCCCACCCCACGCCCTCTCGTCAGCTGTGCCCAGCCCCAGGACTGAGAAGGAGAACAATGCATGTTCTACAGCCTTCCACAGCACACTCCTTCCTAAAAGCACACTTCTGCTGAGCGATAGCAGCAACACACTGCCCTGATGTTTCTTGCTAAAATTGTATTTATTATTCTACTAACGAGTGATAGAATGAGATCAGCGCAAGTAAAGCATTTTGTTTAAGCAACTTTCTGGTTTTTATTTGGAAGACATGAGAGTATACTCATAAAACTCAATACAAAGATAACAAAAAATATCATTATAATCACCATTAGCATTTAATTTGAAACTTCTACTTAGTGGCCAAATGACTGTATGCTTCCAGGAAGTGATTCATATTCTTACAGAGCTCATTTGATTAACAAACTTACATTTTCACATTGTCAAAGTCTTCAGGTAATTGCATTAGGGTGATATAATCAAGTTGCACTTTTAAAAACACATTCATGAGGTACAGAAAGAGTAATGACAAGGCAGGGGGCTGCGTCTCACTCCCTAAAGGCACACAGTGCCCAGGGCCAGGCTGTGGCATGGCTGGCAGCCAGCCATTCAACCCAGGTCTGCCCCAACGCCTGAGCCATCATCACCATCTCCCAGGGTGTGCACCAGCAAGAATCTGGAGTCAGGAGTGGGTGTGGATGCACCCCGGGCCCTGAGGGGGTCCCCCAGAGGGCAAGACTCAGAGATCTTCCCTAGCCCTCCACCCTGAGGCCAAACGTGCTTACTGCAGGAGCCACTTTGACTTATCAATTGTGTTCTAGGCACCACTTGATGAAAAATGAAAATAAAAACAAAAACACATCGTTTAACAAAGATTTTTGCTGTGACATTCACACTGCTTAACTCGTTTCCTGGATTTATGCCTGTTAATAATTCTTCAAATCAATAGCTCTTTCTTGTTAATTGAGCATAAAGATAAGACACATTTCAACTTTCCTTCAGCGTGAAAAGGATACAGAGATGAAATACTGTCGTCAACAGTACTGGATCCTAGTAATAATATTAGTGATTTTAAATTTGTATGACACTCTGAAGCTCACGAGGTGTCCTTGTACTGTGCTACTGGACATGGCTGAGGCCCGCTGCCAGCCTCCCTCCCCTTGCACTGTGTCACAGGGCACGGCTCAGGCCGCACGGCCTCCCTCCCTCTGTGTCTCCTCCTCTCCATCTCTCTCCCGTCTTTGCATCTCTCCAGTACTGTGCGTGCAACTCCGGGAAGCTTCCACGGAAGTCCGCAGTGATGTCAGCCGAGCCGAGGGCAGCGGGCAGGAGGGCAGCGGGCAGGGCAAACGCCGTCCCTTTTCAGAGGTGTTGAGGCTGAAACCCGGGAGGTACTACCACTGCCTGGAACACATTGGCACCAGGACTGAGCTCTGGGCGCTCTGTTCCCAGTGTTTCTCTTCATGGGCAGACACACGCATCAGTGTTGTCATGTATATCCGTCTATCGGTGTGCTGGCCCCATCCTGCCCCTGTGAATCAAGGCGAGGTGGAGGTGGGTCACAGAGGTTGGGGCTGGGCGAGCCTGGTCCTGCTTCCCTAGGAGTTGCTGAGAGTTGATGTTCTCATTGGCTCAGCTCAGCGGTGGGCTGGTTTTGGCATCCTGACTGCAGCTCAGCTTCTCGGCATGGCATTGGTGAAGAGGATAATGCCAGCCATCTGTTGCTCACGGCCTTGAAGGTGCGTCTGGCTTGTTTTTGCCTAGATGGCGTGTTTGTTGGAGGCAGCTTAGAGAGCAGGCAGAGGTGATGGGCATTTATGGGGTAACCAGATTGCTCTTTGTCCCGCCAAGCCAGCTGAGTGGTTTCTCCCTCTCTACAGAACTTACAGCCAAGTTCACCCACGTGACCCTTTCCACAGGGGCTGTGTCGACAAGGACAAAAAATAGGCAGTCGTGCTGGCGCAGCCCAGAACACACCAGACTCTCAACCTTGCAATCAAAGTTAGCTTGTCTCTAGAGGGGAGAAGCTGTGCTTCTGGGCTCTCCTATGCAACACGGCAAGAGGTGAGCTTCCCCCGGCTACATCTCTCCAGTATTTTCCATCAAACCCTTTTCAGGGAGAACACAAGGTGTGTCAAACCATCCTTGAAGCAGACTGATTAGCAAGACTGGATGGATCATTCTCCCAGGGCAATCACATTTTAATTCATCATTTCATATTAATGACACACAAGCACAGAGGCATGTCTGTGTAAGGTAAAGAGGTGTGATGTTTAGAAGCATGATCATAAACTGGCTACAGTCGTCCAACCCGCATGAGAGGGCTCCCAACTCCGTGGGCTAACCCGCACCCTTCCACCCGTCTGCTGCTGCCTCCACCCGCAAAGCCTGGTCCGTGGGGTTCTGAGCAAGCTCTCCTTCCTTTCAGAAAGCAGACGTGTGGATGGGCCGTGGCACTGGCTTCAGCTGCAGCTCAGGGTGCCCATATCCCACTGGACTGCTGGTCTGAGTCCCAGCTCTGCCTCTGGGAAGGCAGTAGGTGATGACCAAGTTCATGGCCCCTGATACCTACATGGGAGACTGCAGGGTGTGGACGTGCAGCCATCCGGTTCCCCACCTCCTCTCAAGCCAGGCCCAGGCTTTCCATCTCCCCTCTGCTCTCAGCACATCCTTCCTCTGCGCTGCTTCCTGCCCATGCCGGGGTCTGGAGAGGTCCCCTGCCCCTTCATCTGCACTTCTTTCCTCCAGTCGGCGTCAGTCTGACCAAGCCTCCTGTCTGAAGGCCATTCCCAACCACCCACCCAGCACCTCCAAAGGCGTCTTTTAGTTTCTGTTTTCCTCTAGGGCTCGGTCGCATCTCAGAAGCTCCTCATTTCATTCCCATGAGGCTGGCATCGCTAGGAGCCACTCTTTCCTGTCTCCATGGCTCCACCATCAAAAACTGGACACCCCTCTAGCGGCATCCTCATCTTCTGCCTTTTGGGGCTAACTTCATCTCCATGCACTCTGTTCATGAACCCCAAACGCTTTCTTCCCCCAGACCTAATCTCTTACCAATGCCCTGGCCCCAGCAATGCCACCAATTGAGAAGACTTAAGCTTACACAAAGCGTTCTTGTCCTGTAAGGCTTACTTGTTGACGACTCTGCTTTCATTCCCAGATGGTAGCCAGCCCTGGAAGTTTGCTTCCTGTCCAACATTTCCCTCACTCTCTCACATGATTTGTCCTCCATTCCTGGTAGTGTGCTCAGCTCTCCTCTGTCAGCTCTCACCTTGGTCTTCCTCACTGGGACTCCTGGGAGCCTCCAGAGAGCGCTCTCTGGTCCACCAAGGACAGGTCAGCTCCTGCAGCTTCTTCGCTCTGGTCTCGTGGAAGCCTCTTCGCCCCGCCTGCTGCCCAGCACCAGGCACCTGCTGCCACCCTTCGATCCCCACCACGGACCTGTGCAGAGCTTGTCTCTGTGTCTCCCCGTTCACAGGATTGCTTGGGGCTGGGATATCCTGCAGATTGGCAGAACACCTGCCTCCTGACAGCAATCCCTCAGTCATGGCCCTCCACCTTTGCTGGACAGAAATGTAAAGAGGAAGCTGAAGATGATGATGCTCAGAAGCAAGACCCGGTTATAGAGAGGGGCACTGCTCGTGTTTTCGGAAGGTGTCATTTGCAGGTGAGCCAGTGAAGTATACATCCCATCACCTGCCTTGTGGTACAACCAGGACACGCGGACCCAAGAAGCCATATCAGGTTTCTGAAAGTGTGCAGACATGGACAGACTGGGGACAGGGCAGGCATCAAGTGACTCTGGAGGAGCCAGGAGACCAGAGCGCACCCTACTGCCTTCCCTGCCAGGTGCTCGGGCTGTGAAACAAGGGAGATCAAGGGAGTAGACCAGGAGCTATCCTTCAGTTCTGGAGAGGAAACCCAAAGCTCAGGGAGAACCGGGGCTCTCCCCTCTGTACTCTACCCCCCCACTCCCCTCAAGTGGACATCTCTGTGGTGACAGCAGACGCTGCTCTGTGACAACGGCCTAGGGGTGTGAACTGGAGGTCGGTGGTATCTGAGTAAGCCAAGGCAAACACCTGCTGCCTCTTGTCCTTCCTCCACAGCTGCCTGGTCCCACACAGGGAAGTGAGACACAGGACACACCCACGCTGCATATAGAAGCCTGCTGGGAAAGGCTGGCAGTCAACATCAAAACCAGGAGGGCACACAGGCTGCTGGGCAAAGCAGCGGGCAGGTGAGGGGGACAAGCCAGCCTTGGGCAGACATTTACCTGGTGTGAAACTACATGCTGGCCACTGGCCGGGAGGACCCCTCCTCCTCTGCCCCCTCAGCCAAAGGCACGTGTTCCTGGCACACTCCTGAATCCTGTGTCGCTGTCTTTCCCTCGCACTGTTACATGTTCCCTTCCCAGGCACCCATTCATTATTCCTGTGGAATGAGTTAGAATGAAATGGTAAGATGCCTACAACTTAACACATAAACATAGCAAGGTCTGGTAAAACCTGCTTTTGTCTCAGTGGGTGTGAAAACGCAATGAAACAAAATTGCCCTCACTATTTAAATCACCTGTAGAAACATTTCATGGTTAATGAACCCCCACATATAAACTGATGTGTGTGTGTGGGCACATCTGGACAGAACCGTCATTACGGCCCTCACAGGACTGCTTTGTAAAGGTGGAGCTTGCAAAGTGATCTCTAACAGCCTGGATCGTGGGAGACCAAAGAGCGTGGGGTTTGCACTGTGATGTGGTAGGTTGGGCCCCATCTGCAGCACTGGCTTCCCCTATGAGCACAGGTTCAAATCCTGACTGCCCCACCTCCAATCTAACTCCCCGCCAATGCACCTGGGTACGCAGCAGAAGACAGCCCAAGTCCTTGGGTCCCTGCCACCCACATGGGAGACCCGAATGCAGTTCCAAACTCCTGCTCCTGGCTTCAGCCTGGCGGAGCAGCCACTGGAGTCTGAACGAGTACGTGCGTCATGCTCCCTTTCCCTCCCTCTCCCTCTGTAACTCCACCTTTCAAATAAATAAACCATTTTCTAAAGGGCATAAATATATTTATCAAAGCGATAACAGCTGTCCAGTTGCCCAGGTTCTGCAGCCAGACCCCAGGTGCTGGGACCATTGAGAACAGGCCCGGCAATGTCCAAAGGCAACCCTGCACCCCTCCAGTGTTCACAAATCCACCTGCAGGTAAACAGCCTCTGGGAGAGTCCCTGCAGCCTGGGCTTGCTTTGTGAGCACCAAATCCCCTCAGGGTCCACACAAGGCGGGGCAGGCAGCCTCACGCTGGCCTGTAGCCTCGGCCTCTCCATGCCTCTGCCCTTGGACTGGACTCTCCCTACTCTCTGCTGTGGGACTATTTCTCTTCCTGGCGTAGACTGTACTGCTCCTTTCATGGAGCTTTGGGCCCAGGAATAGGCATCAGAATAAACAAAGAAAAGCTAATGCAAAGAGCAAGAGAAGCAAGAAGCTCTCCAATGGGACTTGAGATAGGCAGGTCAAGTGCGCGTGGACCAACCACAGCATCCCAGTGAATACCCACATGCTGCAGGGGTCAGCCATCCAGTGCACTCCCAGGCCCTGAGGCTGTCCACGTCCAAATCTCCAAGCCTGTGGCCAATTCCCAGACACAAAGGAAGGTGGCAGCCCCGGGAAGCGAAGGCTCTTGAGAAATCATCCCATGTGTCGGTCATCGCCAGGACTCCTGACAAGGGAAGGAGGGGCCAGGAGAGGGGCACAGGGGGACAAGAAAGGGGCGTGCTGCGACAGGGACTCAGCCCGGCCCGGTCACTGCAGGCAGATGGCCACAGGTGAAGGGACGTGGGTGCTTCCAGAGAAGCTGGGAGTCCTGCTGGATTCCGCAAGGGGAGACCCAGCCCACTCCCTGCAGAGGGGACCTGGGCCTAGGGAGACCCAGACGGCTTCCAGCCACTGCAACCTTGATTCTTATTTCAGTCCTAGGAGAAACTAACAAAAGGCATCCCAGGTAAGTGAGGGCAAGACAGTGCGGGGGAGGAAGAAAGTCCCCAGGAAGAGGGAAGGGAGGCGGCTGATTCACGGCTGCCGCTCCGCGGGTGAGCTGCAAGTTCTAATCAGAGCACGTTCACCTTGAGTTCCTTCGGCCCCAAGTTTCTTAACAATCCAAAATGGAATGGCAAAGTTAGCAGATAGCTCAGCTGCAGGCCTGAGCCACGTGCAGCTCTGACAAGTTAATTGCCCTCCGAGATTTCACTGTCATCCTCCTCACGGATTTGATTTATTACTTCAGAGAAATCTTACCGCTGATTTAAAAATCCTGCCTCACAGGCAATGCCAGAGACACCCAGCCCCACTGCAATTTACACGCATCTATCCAGTCAGGCTAACTAGAAACCGCCTCATAAGCTGGTTAGAGTCAGGGAGGCACAAATCTGACTGCTGGGATCACCAGTTTCTGGAAGAGGTGGAGCCTGGGGCTGTGTGCCAACGTGGGGTCCTCAGGGGAGATGAGCCATGAGCGCGGTGTCACTTCCTCCCTTTGACCTTCAGATTTGAACCCTGCACTCGTTTCCCTACCATCCCTGTCTTTTCCTGTCTGGACTCCATCCACCACGTGTGCCTTGTCCACAGGTAATGTCGCGTCCATCCTAAGGACACAGACAGCGCCACCACTCAGAGGACATGGAGAACTCCATCCTCCTGGGTGCTGGTGACATGGTGATCGCCTCCGATGACCCGAGGTGACATCACCAGTACCCAACGTGGGCAGCGGTAACCAGACCAACTGCGTTTTCAAATGCATGCTCAGTGCACTGAGTGCAGATTTGGAAGTGCGAAAGAGAGAAGCAAGGCAAAACTACAGCTTCATTTGCTCCCTGAATGCATACACCCTGAGGAGGCGCTTCTGGAGGCTGAGCCTTTCAGCTGCTTGGTGATCTTGGTTTCAACCTGGTTGCTGAAGTACTGGGAGAAAGGAGTCAGCAGCGATGAGGCAAGCAAAACCAAATCAGAGATTTAAAAGGAAAGCACTTAACACTACCAGCCCAGAGAACTCTCACAGCTCCGTGAAGCCTGAGGCTCAAGTGAAGGGCTTGACCTGTGTTGTGTGAGCTGAGGACGGGCCTGTTCTAGACTGGGGATCTTGGCAGGGGCCTGGGGGTGACACAGCCCCTCTAATCCAACCCCACGTGTTTGCTTCATACACCATTTTTCTTCCTACTGCATAATTAAATCTTTGTTTTGTCTTTCCGTTTTCACCTGGGAGGGAAGACAGGAAAGCCGAAGATGGGCCAAATGTCGAATCTCCAACCGTGACGGTGGACGACACGATAGACAACTCAACCACTTTCTGTTCTTAATGGAAGCTGAGCGTGCAAGGTGGCAAGCAGCACCAAGTCACTCAGCTAAACAGGTATTGGAAATGTTCAGACAGCAACTTTTCAACAGAGATGAACAACTTCCGGTCACTTTCGCTTTTGTTTCCCTCCTTTCCATGGAGACTGGAGTTAGGAGTCGGACGGGACAAGAATTACGGAGACTGAGGGAGCCAGATGTTAAGCAGCAGTGGATTCTGTCCAGCCGGCCATCACAAGGGGCACGCGTGGGAAGCAGCGTTGGAGGCTGGGACATGGGAGGACAGAACTGCCAGGGGTGCCCCTCGGTAAGCCCCGAGAGAGCAGGCCAGGGGCACAGGTGAGCGACGCCGGGGCCGGATGGCTCAGTACACAGAGCACCTGGAGAGCCGGGTGCCGGAGCAGAGGCTGAAGCCAGTGCTTCCTGAGGATGTGTGGTCTCCACCCAAGAAGCAAAAATGTGTTCTTCTGATCTGTGACCACTGACACACAGCAGTCCTGAGATTAGGACACGGGTACATCTTGAGCAACAGTAACAACTCCATTTTTATAGTTTACTCTGCCTTTATGTTATCTGTTTTCCCCCTTTAACTTGCCACATGAGGATATCTTTGTATATTGGAGTTAAGCTTGTAACTGCGACATGAATGATTATGCTATTGTAATAACTTGGGAAAAAATAACAAATGGAGGACACAGGGAGGGAGGAGAACAGGAGGGAAAGAGGGGACACCCGGCTCCTAAATCTGGATCATGAAAAATATGAAAGCTGTTCATTTCATGTAAGTTAAAATGTACTAATAAAAATCAGGAAGAAAAACAAGAAACAAGGTTTAGAACTCAGTTCCCTTGTGCTGTTATTTTTTTTAACATTTATTTATTTTTTAATTGGAAAGGCAGGGATACAGAGAGGAGGAGAGACAGAGAGGAAGATCTGCCATCTGCTGATTCACTTCCCAAGTGACTGCACTGGCTGGAAATGAGCCAATCCAAAGCCAGGAGCCAGGAGCTCTTCCAGGTCTGCCACGCAGGTGCAGGTCCCAAGGCTTTGGGCCGTCCTTGACTGTTTTCCCAGGCCACAAGCAAGGAGCTGGATGGGAAGTGGGGCTGCCAGGATTAGAACTGGCGATCATATGGGATCCTGGTGCAGGCAAGGCAAGGACTTTAGCTGCTAGGTTACCATGCCGGGCCCCGTGCCATTTTTTCTTTTTTTAATTCTTTGCTTATTCTTCTGTTCTTTGTTATTATTGCTATTATTTTCTACTTGCCATGCTTTGGTATTGGCACCAATTGGAGTGTTAAACATGTGGGGGAAAATATAAGACATATAAAAATAATTCTAAGTTTTTGCTTGCATTACAATAAACAGACATGCTTTATCAAAAAATAATTCAAACACCTAGGACTTGCTTTATAGCAACTGTATTCTAGGAAATGCATAAGCAAATTGACTCAATGTAGTTGAAAATTTTTTAAAAAGGAACTTCTCCTCTGTGCTTGTGTGGGACCCCTCCTGGAAGCCAGCCTACAACTCTGTAAGAGGGGTGTGCAGTGTACAGCTCCCACGTTCCTGGGAGACACGAGGGACACTGTTTACACTAAATGGCAAACACAGCGCTTGACTCGCAAGCCACCGAGTAAGTGCTGACAGGCGTTCTCATTTCCTTCCAGCTACTCCTTTTCTTGACCACAGGCACAAATCCTGACAAAGTGGAGTCAGTTTTTTTCTTTCAGATGTGTTTATGTATTTGAAAGTCAGGTTTACAGAGAGAGAGGGCAAGACAGTGTTATTCCATCCTCTGGGTCTCTCCTCTGGTGGTCACGATAGCCAGGGGTGAGCCAAGCCAAGGTCAGGAGACTGGGGCTTCATTTGGGTCTCCCATGTGGGTGCAGGGGCCCTCGCAGTTGGATCAATTTTTGCTGCTTTTCCAAGGCCATAAGCAGGGAGATGGATGAGACGTGGAGCAGCTGGAGCACGGCCCAGTGCCAATGTGGGATTCTAGCATCCCAGAGGCCTTACCCACTATGGTACAACGCTGTCCCATTTGAGTTGATTCTAATTTGGTGAAACAAAGTTCAGATTCTAACTCAGGAGAATTGTTGAGAAATACAGATATCTTCACAAACACCCTGAGACTTCACTAAAAAAGTCTCAGTGTGAACAAAAATGTATTACTTTTGATGTTACGTAAGTATAAACAATCCATCGCGGGCCACCATCTAACTTTCACAGCTCTAAATTCATTGTCCTGTTAAAATGAAAACCCTCACACCAAGTTTCAGCCTTTGTTAACAAGCACTAACTAGTCCTCGTCAAAGGACAGGCAGGCCTCTGTGTTGGTCAGGTCAACGTCCACGTATTCAGCTGACCACAGATCAGAAAGCAACCACAGCGGCGCCTGGCACTGCTCCCCAAACAGAGGGCAACAGTGGTGACACAGGAGCTGGTGCCTACGGAACCTCGCGTTGATTGACAGCACACAGGATCCACCGGAGCCCTGAGCTGTGCTGCAGGAGGGACACAGGCACCCACAAGGCTCGCAATATCATAGATGCCAAGGGAGCCACCGTGCTGCTAACGTCCTTCACAACCAGGCCTGTGTGACAGAGGTAGGGGTGTCTCCCAGACCCTCCTCCTGATGCTCAAAGACAGATCAGCATGGGCTGGCGAGTGCTGTATTATCACCGCCTGGGAACTTCCAGAAAACAGACATTGCTGTGTCCAGAAACAATAGGGCAACGTCCGTTTCTGCAACTCCACTGATTCATCTTGCACATTAACAGAGTTGAGTGAATACTGAAACCACTTCAACTCATTTGTAAACTGCTGTGTGCTTGTGCATGGGGTGAGCTCTTCCTGTGGCTTCTCCAAATCAGAGGTGACAAATTGGTTCTTTAGCCCGATGAGGCTGGTAAGGTGGGTCCCATGGGACTTCTGCGCTGTGTCCCTGGAATTCAGTGATGTTGGAGGGGCCTGGAAGGTACCACATTGGTACCAAGAACTCTTCTATGCACAAACCAAGAGGCCAAACCACTCCAGACTGAACAGGCTGGGGAGTTGTAAATGCTTAATGTTAAATGGGACATTTGCAGACTTTTCTCCATTTAGATTTTTTATAGATTTGTTGACACAGCCCTCATATATTAAACTTGGTTACTTGGTTATTAAGTGCCTGCCTTTACATCCAAGATTTAAATTAACTAGTAACTTTTCTGTCATGTGGATGGGTGTTGACTAACATGTTCTTGCCTTATTCACACAGCACATGCCTGAGTAATTAAATATATTGTTTCCTCAGTTGAATGGAGAGTGTAACATTCAATTTACTGAATGAGGGTTCATGGTTGATGACATGAAAGACACAAGCATGCATACAACATAAGCTGCTTCTACAAGAAGCAAGACAAGATTTAAAGTCACCAGTGAACTGGAAGCCTAATGAGGTGCTGTGACACATGCCCTGGAATACCACAGGGGCTGGCAGGTGCACAGGGTCAGGGTGCTCACATGCCTTCTGGGATGACTTGCTGCAAGTCCCAGCTCCAGCTCCACAACTTCATTGGATAGCAGAACGTGGGGGTTACTCAAGTCATCAGGTTCCTGACACCCACGTGGAAGGCCTAGGTTGAGTTGCCCACACCCAGCTTTGGCCCAGCTTACAGCTGCCGTGGCCACTGGGCAACAAAACAGTAGAGGAGACAGGAGCGATCCGTTTCTGTCTTCCTCATCTGCTGCTTCTCAAATAAATCAATCCATGTCTTTGATTTATTTGTACAAAATGTAAAATTGTAAATTTGATAATTAAACAGTATTCTAAGTTTATTACTGAAAGCACACTTTCAAATAACTGTGAATGTTTAAATAAAAACAGATGTGGTGAGACTTTGTTTGATTAAACCATTTGCTCAATATGAATGTATTTATTGATTTGATGGGACTATATTATTTCATTCTAAATATAAAAATACAAGCAGCATACCAAGGGATTTTCAAGCTACATTTAAAAGATAATATTATTGAAATATTTTATATTACTACATTAGTCCGAAAATGCTACAACGTCAAAATAAAAGGAGGGATTTCCTTTTTAAAAATTGTGTATATTTCTTAACTTTCTGTTGTTAATTTTGTTTTATGGTTTTTCATTGAAGTGAATGTATAGTAACTGTATATTAGAGACTATAATATCCAGATATGAAGATACAAGGCAGTATGCTTCTCTACTTTCAAATCAAAGATGGATTCCCAATGAAACTTTTAAATATACCTTGCCAATAGGATGCTGGACTTTCTGCCATTGTCCATAGCTACAATATCAGGACATATTAAAATAGCAGGATGACGGACTTAGAACTGCTTATGAAGGACCATACTATTGTAATGACATAGGGAAAACAGTGGGGGGAGAGGATTTGAGAGGTGGTAAGCGAAATTCCAGACCACAATCCATGTCTTTTTTAAAAACTGAAAATTCCACCTTGAATCAAGAGAATTCCAAGAGACAAAAGACCCTAAAGATTGAGTATTAAGAAACAGCTTTTTTCTTTTTTTACAAGGAAAGGAAACTGAGTTTCCTGGTGTTAACAGATGAAGACTGAGTATTCGTGGTGACCTTCCCAGGACCTCCGGAGCCTGCTCCATTGCCCGGGAGGCCTTCCTCCGATCTCTGCAGTACTTGGGACAGGACCCAGGAGCACTGGCCACAGCGGGTAGGCTGGATGAGTGAGGTGGGGTAACCCTTTCGGCTTCCTTACAAAAGTTTGAACACCTTCCTTCCCCAAGCGAGAGAGGTCCACAGCATGCTGTCTCATGGGGTTCATGAGGCAGGACAGGTGCTCAAGGCTCACTCTCTCCTTTGCCTGCGCCCCCACCAGTGGACTCCCCCTGGGGCCCAGCATTCTGCTGGGGTTCAGTGCTGAACCACCGCTGCTCACTGCTGGGGACCAGCCAGTGTGAAACCTGCACAGCTGTCCTGCAGCCTCGACTCCTGGCTCCAGGTTGCAGCCACACCTTGCATCCCCAAGGGCCACAGGGCACCCAGTTCAGCCTTGACTGCAGCTTGTGAGCCGCCTCTACCCCAAGTGGCTCGCTCTGGGCATGGACACACATCCACCGCAAGACTCTGGCTGGATGGCCAACCCCCCTCAGCTCTGCCGCCTTCTGTAGCCCATCGACTGTGCCTGCAAAATGAATCATGGATCATCGCCCCATTGCCTGAAAGCCCACGGCTGCCCTCTCCCTGCACTCTGTATGACCTTCCTCACAATCTAGGCTCTTGAGCAATTCCTGGAGGAATATCTTAAACCACAAGTTGTGCCATGTTGCTTCTCTGTTCCCTTTCTGCAATAATCTTTCTCAACCCCACAAAATAAAACCCAAGCCCCACACGGTAACCATGTGCCATCGTGGCCCCTGCCCACCTGCTGGTTCCTTTCATTGCATACCATACTTCAGGTTGCAGCAAGCACATGCAACAGTGCTCTGCCCCAGGGTGCCCCCTGGGTGACTTTCTCCTTGTATCCCAGCCACTGTTCCATGCCAGGCTGTGGAAGGGACTCCCTGACTCCCTGACAGCACTCGATGGCAGCTGTGCCCCTTGGACTCCATGGGATAGCTCCCTGACACTAACTGCCAAGCAGAGTGTGGGCCTCATGTGCACGGCCAGAGGCTGAGCATGGGGACCAAGCCAGATTTGTCTCCTTAAGGCCCATGGATGCCCAGCCCTGTGCAAAAGCACAGAGGTGTGAGGGGGAGGCAGATTTCTACCAACTAGGGGTTGTGCACTTTGGTATTTATTTACACCAAGGTGTCATAAACGCTGCCCACACAGAAATCCATGCTGAGTGTTCACAGTCCAGTTCACAACCACTGAAAGTGAGCAGCAACCATTAAACAGAGGCTCACTCGGATGATTAAATAGTGTCCTGTGCCACACAAAAAATGAGTGCTCACACCCCACAAGGAAATGAGTGCTCACACCCCACAAGGAAATGAGTGCTCACACCCCACAAGGAAATGAGTGCTCACACCATGGAAGAGTACAGAGGAAGCCCAGGTGCACATCCCAGTCTGAGATGGCTGCTCATCAAGGGAGTCTAAGTATATGGGCCTAGAGAAGGACTTTCAAGAACAATCTTAGGGGTCCAGCATGATGGCTCAGTGGCTAAATCCTTATCCCTCATGCACCAGGATCCCGTATGGGCACAGGTTCATGTCCCGGATGCTCCACTTCCCATGCAGCCTTGCTTGTAGCCTGGGAAAGCAGTGGAGCACATCCCAAGGCCTTGGGACCCTGCATCCACATGGAAGACCCGGAAGAAGCCCCTGGTTCCTGGCTTCAGATCAGTTCAGCTCAGGCCATTAAGCCACTTGGGGAGTGAACCATTGGACAGTCTTTCTGTCTTTCTTTTTCTCTGTAAATAAGTTTTTCAAATAGAAATAAATAAATCTTTCCCAAAAATGCAATCTTGCCTGCCGGGAGAAGAGGTGAACATGCAGATGCTGCAGGCAGGCTGGCTGTGCTGTTTGATGGCAGTGTCCAACTGTGCTGGCTGTGCTGACTGTGCTGTTTGACGGCGGTGTCTGACTGCAGTGTCCAACTGTGCTGGCTGTGCTGGCTGACTGCAGTGTCCAACTGTGCTGGCTGTGCTGGCTGACTGCAGCGTCTGACGGCAGCGTCTGACTACAGTGTCCAACTGTGCTGGCTGACTGCAGCGTCTGACGGCAGTGTCCAACTGTGCTGTTTGACGGCGGTGTCTGACGGCGGTGTCCAACTGTGCTGGCTGACTGCAGTGTCTGACGGCGGTGTACAACTGTGCTGGCTGTGCTGGCTGACTGCAGTGTCTGACGGCAGTGTCCAACTGTGCTGGCTGACGGCAGCGTCTGACGGCGGTGTCTGACGGTGGTGTCTGATGGTGGTGTTCTGACAGTGGTGTTCTGACTGCAGTGTCTGGTTGTGCTGTCCAACTGTGGTGACAGACTGTGGTATCTGTGGTAGCCAGCTGTTGTGTCTGATTCTGGTGTCTGACTATGGTGGCTGACTGTGTGTCCGACTCTGGTCTCTGACTGTGGTGTCCAACTGTGCGTCCGACTGTGGTGTCCGACTGGTTTGTCTGACTTTGGTGGTGGTTACACAGCTGATGAAACTCACGAGTCTGGACCCGGAAAAAGCCGTACCAGAAGCTGGGAGTTGAGGTAAGACTGAGTGACAGTCGATCAACACCAGCACCTCAGCTGTGCAGGCTGCTAATGCCTGGGAACCTGGAGCAGACAGGCCATGTCTTGGAGCTCTCTTGCTTGCTGTTAGTTCTTCTCCACACCTAACACTGTTCTAGAACATAAAGTCTACCCAACAAGGTAGACACACAGACAGGAACCTTACATCCAGGTGGGCATGCTCACCTAAGAGGTCAAAATGAATGCCATCTCCCGGCATCATGGCACGACTGAAAAGACTCTCTAGGGTTCACGCAGAAGCAGGTGATGGAAGAGGTCATCCTGGGACCCCTTGGCAAAGACGTGTGGGCAAACACAATGCGGGTGGGCAGAGACTCGGCAACAGAAGTTGAGGATTTTGGTGGCATAAACTCAGCCAAAATATTTGACCAGAGCTTGCGTATTTTAACTGCTGCATCTCCCACTGAGTGAAAACTTCTCCAGGGGCTGGCAGGCATTCAGCTGATCCTCTGTCTATGGCACTGGCATCCATACAGGCACCAGTCAAATCCCAGCTGTTCCACTTCCCATACAGCTCCCTACTGATGGAAGACGGCTCAAGTCCTTGGGACCCACACCCAAGTGGAAGACCTAAAAGGAGCTCTTGACACGTGGCTTTGGACCAGCTCAGCTCTGGTCATAGTGGCCATTTGGAGAGTGAACCAGTGGGTGGGAAACCTCTCCTTGTCTCTCCCTCCCTCTCTCCTTATAATTCTGACTTTTAAGTAAAATAAATACATCTACTTTAAAAAAAAAAATGTCTCCTAGTTTTGTGGGATGAATCTAAGCAGGTGCAGGGGTGGAGGGACAGCTGCCCACAGGGCCCATCAGTCACCTCAAAAATTAGGTCCTCATTTCACAGCATAAACTCCTGGGAAGAGCAGAGGTGCGTAGAGAGTCTAAATAAAGCCTGCTGCTGTTTAATGCAACAGAACATACGCACTGCCTCGGGCCCAGCACCCAGAGCCACTTTTCCACAGAGGTGATCCAGCATAGTGAAGAGGAGCGGAATGCTACCAAGCATGGCAATCCATCTCTGCCCCAAGTCTCATTATCGCCTTCATTTCCTGCAACTTCACCGGGCATGGCAGAGAGGCCACGGGCCTTACCAGTATGAAGAAAATAAAGCCCACTTTGAGATTTAAAATTTGGTCATCAGAAACACAGCCACATAGTTTTCTATTAGGAGCTACCTTGCCAAGCCAAGGAGCTTGTGGTTGGCCACAGCAAGGCTGCTGAGAACCTGCTTCCCAGGGAGCCACTGGGTGTAGCTCAGGGCCATCACTGCAGAGTTCATCACTCTGGCAGGTGCACAGGGCACACGTTCACACAGTCCTCACTCACACCCCCTGCTCTCGCACTCACACTCACCCACACCAGCACACCCCCTGCTCTCACACTCACACTCACCCACACCAGCACACCCCCTGCTCTCGCACTCACCCCTTACTCATGCACTCACACACTAGCATACACGCTGCTCTCACACTCACACACCAGTCTACTCATTGCTTGCACTCAACCCTCACTCACTGCTCTCACCCAGTCCTCACTCACACTCATCACTCACCTACTGTTGTACATGCTATTGTGTTACTGAACACCAAGCCACCCATCACTCACACAACTGTACCCTCGGAGCACTGATTTCTCCTGGACACAACGCACACAGAAGAGGGCAGGTCACGGAAGAGGCCATCCCCATCACAGAGTTTTGTGACAACTAAGAGCACGGGAAACTTTCTCAGACAAGGCACCCACGGTGTGATGAGGATTTGCAGATTGCTCATGAATAAACATGAAGGTACTTATGATTTTTATGATTTTTTTTGCTGCACATAATCCTGTAATAGAAAAAATTAAGGTCATATAGTTCCTCGGTGACAAAAGAAAACCTTGGGTGACACGGCCTTATTTTAGAGCTCTGTCACATCAAGAAGGGAGTGGCTCCTCCCCAGCCCAAGCCTGGCTCCTGCTCCTGTCATCTGCAGCCCCTGAGCCCTGTGCAGCCACCTCTGGGTCCCACACTGGGTCACCCGCCCGCAACCTGGATGGCTGCATTCCACCCCTCACTTTCTCTTTGCACATGAGTGTGCTTGCACCTTCTGCTGCGCAACGACCCTCGGCCACAAAGCCTTTCAGAGCTAGGTGTGGGGGACACCGGCGACTCAACAGTATCTCATCTAAGCTGCCAGCTTGTGCAGGGGCCAAGCCCAGGACGCCGACCACTGTCCCGCCTCTGACCTGGATGCTCCCAAGAGCCTCATGCCCCACCGCCGAGACCACCCTTAGGGTGCAAGCTGCAGTTACAACTGCATTGGAAGTTTCACTTTCCTACCTCCTGTTCTCTCACTGCTCAGCGGACACCGGCTCAGGGTACGTTTCTGCAACAGGAAAGCACTCAGCTCTGCCCGAGCCCTCCACACCCTGCCTTGCCTCTTCCCATCACTGCTGCGGGAGGACTTCTCAGGGGCAGAGTTTGCATGGACGAGTCCCCAAGCTTACAGGCGAGCGCCAGCTGGAGAGAGTCCATGCAGCGGGCAGCAACACCCCCTCCCCTTCGTGTGCATTCACAGAACGGCAACAATTCTCAGCGTCCTCTGGACTCAGATCCCCTCCGTTGTTAGGCCCACACAGCACCCAGCTACCTCCATGGTTTTATTTAACTAGTTTTTTATCCCCTGTATAGCCCCTTTTAGAAGTTAGGTTTCAGTAAGATCATTCTGTAATTTCCTCAAATGGGGATATTTTTGAACATGAAAAGGGCCCTATTTGCAATGATACTAGAGCAATAGGCAGGAAATGGAATTAATCCAGTGACCAGGTACACGGAACCTTCCATCTGAGTGCCCGCATCAGTGCCTGTTGCAAGGCTCACCACTGCGGCTCTGCTGTTTCTTTTTTTTATCATTTATATTTTTTGTTTTTTCTAATTTTAAATTTTACATTAGTTTTTATTTTCTGTATTGTTTCCTTAATACATCTGATGTAAAAGGGGATTTTAAGGGAGAAGCCGCACCCAGTCTCCCACCCACCCCAGGTCCCGGATGTGGGGCATGCTCCGAGGGTCTTGCTCAAGTGGTTTTGATAGTTCAACAGTTCTGAATTGCTGCCACTCTCACCACTCCAAGCACAATGAGGTCGTTGGAGAATCCACTGATTGACATAGTCCATCATACAGTCTCTGTTTGCCCAGTATTTTCATTGCCAACATATGGCTGAGGTGGTTGATTGACTTGTTCTGTCCTCTGTCTTTTCATGGTTAGGGTTCTGAGTCTGGAAGCTCGATTGCAGGAATCCCCACAGAAACTTTGTCTGAGGTGTTCCCAGACCAGATTCTTGTGTGTACTAGCAAGCACAGGGCCTGGCACAGTCCATTGCCCCGATCAGCTGGTGGTTGCAATTGCTGGGTTGGTTCTGTTTCCATCCCTGTCTTCCACTGGAACCAATGGGTGTTGCAGTCCAGCCTGGTTCTGCCCAGCACATACAAAGCCCTTACACAAACCAATGTGGGCTGCAGCCTAGTTGGAGCAACCCACAATAACCCCCACCAGGCCTGCCCCTGCCCTGGTTTGCCAGTATGTGTAACAGACTGGTCCAGTCTGTTCCTCATCCCATTCTGCTCTCATACATGTCAATGGGTGTTAAAACCTTGTTCCATCTAAGCAGCTCCACTATCCAGCCCTCTTGGATGTTGTTGTTGGGTGTCTCTCAAGCCACCCCAGCACCTGCCCTAGTTTTCGTGCCCTTCCAAAGGGGGTGGTAACCCAAGAGGGAGGAGCCCACTATTTCCCTCCCAGGCCACTCCCACTCCCAGATTATGCACTCTCCAGGTGGTCTGTGGTTTAACTTGACAGAACTAACCCCCAGTGCCAGCTTCTGCCAGCTGATGCTGCGGCTAAGCCCCAACAACCCTCACCCACTCCAATTGTAAATTGTACCAGTAGGAATAATCAGCCCAGCCTGGTTTTTCCCTGATCTGGTCCACATGAGGCGCACAGGTGCTGAAGCCCTATTTAGTCTGGCCTGGCCCCATCCCAGCTCACGCTCTTCAGTGGGAGTAGCTGTCCGGCAAGGAAACCACCCCTTATTCCCGGCTGGCTCTGCCCCTCCCTTCCCGATTCTCACGTGTGCTGGCTGGGCACTGTGGTCACATCTGGCACAGGCAACCTCACCCTGGCATTCTGTGTTGTGTATTGCTTTTGTCGCGACCGAACCTGGCTCGACCCACACTCTGTTCCTTACAGTACGCTGTGGCATCACTCCTGGGGGAAGCACATAATGAACATCTTGGGGCTTGGGGAAGGGTTTCAGCAAGTACCTTTACATTATAAAATGTACTTATTTATATAATTTACCATCGCACAGGCAGACATAGAGAAAGGGACAGACGACAGACACAGAGATCTCCCATCCACGGGGTCACTCTCGCAGATGCCCGCACAGCTGGGCTACATCAAAGCTGGCACTCCACCGAGGCCCTCTGTGCGAGTGGCAGGAACTCAGCTCCCTCTGGCAGTTCCTGCTGACTCCTAGGATGCCAGACAGCAGGAAGCTGGAACTGGGGTCAGGGCTTGAACCCAGGATTTCCGATAAGGGATGCGGGCAGCTGAAGCAGCATGTGCTGCCCTGCCCAAGTCTGACCTCACCACAAAGCAGGACAAACTCCTTCCCTTCAATTTACAATGTTTCAAATTAGGACTTGTAACACCAACCTCACAGAGGTATATAATGAGCTTTCTCTCATTTTAATGTAGCTATTGCCTCGAGATTATTGATCCAGTGTTTGACAAAGCTTTACAATAATGGTTCTTTTCAGGTTTTTAATACAGTCCAAAGCTGGGGTGTATTACAGCCTGGACACAGTGAGTGGAAGACATTGTAGTCAGAGGTAAAGCAAGAAGAGGCAGATTGAAATGACTGCCTGATCTTGACGTCCCGTCGAAATGGCAAGGGTCTCCCCGCCGAGCAGGCTGAAGACAGGCGCGTTGCAACAGACCGGGCTCTGGGCATGAGGTTCGCATGCCGGGAATGCCCGTGCCAGAAGACTCTACACTCACAAGTAATAAAAGGGTTCCCACTGTCATCTGAGTTTCCTTTTATTCTACGTAATCTTATTTATTTTATTTTTTCCTTTCTCTATGTGCTATGCCATGATACCTTCAGAAAGTGAAGCTTGACACTGTGAATTGAATCCCTTTGCCATATGTAATATGGCTTTACATACAAAGTACAAATATTAACTTTTTTTAAACATTTATTTTCTTTTTATTGGAAAGTCAGATATACAGAAAGGAGGGGAGACAGAGGAAGATCACTCCCCAAGCTATCGCAATGGCTGGAGCTGCACCAATCTGAAGCCAGGAGCTTCTTCCAGGTTTCCCACACGGGTGCAGGGTCCCAAGGCATTGGGCCATCCCTACTGCCTTCCCAGGCCACAAGCAGGGAGCTGGATGGGAAGCAGGGCTGCCAGAATTAGAACTGGCACCCATATGGGATCCTGGCAAGTTCAAGGCGAGGACTTTAGCTGCTAGGCTACCGTGCTGGGCCCTTAACTTTCTGTATTAATTATGACTACTAACTCAGTAATTTGAAGGACCTGTTCACCATGAGAGGTGTGTGTGCACTCTGTGTGTGTGTGTGTGTGTATGTGTGTGTGTGTTTCATGCTGTCTACTCCACATCAGGGCTAGAGTCTAGTGACTCTGGACATCCAGCAGGATGATGTAAGTTGGATTCCATGCCCGAGCAAAGCTGGAAGGCCCGGGGGAGTCCGCGCGAGGAATCTTGTACTTTGTTCCCAGTGAGACGAAGCGACGCTTCATGAGGTCCGGCAGTGAATCTCTGTCCAAGCCATGAAAAGGTCTAGTCTTGACTCACAAACCAAGTTACTCTGAAGGTGTAAGATTCTACTAATATTAATACATGGGCCTGGCGTGATAGCATAGTGGTTAAAGTCCTCGACTTGCACATGCCACGGGATCCCATATCGTCACCAGTTCTAGTCCCGGCAGCTCCACTTCCCATCCAGCTCCCTGCTTGTGGCCTGGGAAAGCAGTCAAGGACGGCTCAGAGCTTTGGGACCCTGTACCTGCATGGGAGACCCAGAAGAGCTCCTGGCTCCTGGCTTTGGATTGGCTCATTTCCAGCCATTGCAGACACCTGGGGAGTGAAACATCGGACGGAAGATCTTCCTCTCTGTCTCTCCTCCTCTCTGTATATCTGCCTTTCCAATAAAAATAAATAAATCTTTAAAAAAAAGATCCTATTAATACATTTCTCAAGATATTCATCATCTTTAAGGTCATTTACAAATGTGCCATAAAGTTGACCCTGCATGACTAAATGAACTGTGAACAAAGCAAAGCAGCTTTATTGAAACTGGGTCTTTACAGGAAATCAACACCAAAACCTGAACAGAGACATACTAGGAAGAAACGTTTGTGGGAAGATGGAGTTATAGACAAATCAACTTGGAGCAAAAGCTTTGAAATCCATGCATAGTTCCACAGTGCCACATTCCCCTGGGCCTTTTGGAAAATGTCTCATGTGTGCAGATCCCAAAGCTGTTTGCGCCCGAATCGCACGATCTTTGAACCCCAGCTCCCCATAACCTTTGTGGGGTTCCCTTGTACAATGTAGGGGGGTCTTCTGAAGGATGGGTGGGTTTTGGCCGCTCACACACAATGGGTCCCATTGGAGTGATTCTATTCTGTTGGAGTCGGGATGTGGCTGCTTTGGTCATTTAGGACTCGCCAAAGAAAGAATCCAGGCATTTGTGTAAGGCAAAGCCTGGCACCTCTGTTTCAACGTTTCTGCACGTTAAAAAAGTGGCTAAAGGAAGGGTTGAGACTGGGGACAGGGAAATGTGAAGTCTTCCACCCGAGGGAACACAGCCTCATCAGCAGGGAGAGTCGGGAAGCTTCTGCTCAAGATCAAACACTTCTGTGACATTGATTAGCAAAGTTAGCGTGAAGCCGTCTGCCTGTTGTGAGGTAGTTCATGAGTGAGGATGTGAGCGTCAACCTTAAATAATAAAACAGAGGACTCTGGAAGCACTGTTGCTTCATGGACGGGCCAGTTAGCACGCAGCAGCATGGCGGCCGCACGCATGCCTGCCTGCTCTGTGAAAGCACCAAGTACTCCCACTGAAATCTTTGTACGAGTGGACTCCCCAGGGAGCCCAGATCTTGCTTCTGTTGGGAATGTGAGAAGCCACAGCACGGGAGGAGCAGGGGGAGCAGGGAGCAGGTAGACACACATGCAGATTGCCATTGCTGCTTGTGCCCCGGCTTTTGTTGGTCAATGTTTACAGTTATGCAAAAGGAGCAGTTGGTTGGAATTTTTTTTTAATTTTTTTTTCCTTGGAAAGGTAGATTTTACAGAAAGAGGAGAGACAGAGAGAAAGATCTTCCATTACCTGGTTCACTCCCCAAGTGGCCAGGACCTGATCTGAAGCCAGGAGCCTCTTCCGGGTCTCCCATGTGGGTGCAGGGTTCCAAGGCCTTAGACCATCATCTACTGCTTTCCCAGGCCACAGGCATGAAGCTGGATGGGAAGTGGAGCACCCAAGACATGAAACAGTGCCGATATGGGATCCTGGCACATGCAAGGCAAGGATTTAGCCACTGAGCCATTGTGCCAGGCTGGACCAAATGGGATTTCTAAGTTGGATAGGAAAGCAGAAGTTTGAGACCATTGTTGCTTGTAAAAGTGTCAAAGCTGCTGGTTAGGTACCAAATTATTTCATCTCATGTCCCCTCCCACCCCACCCAAAGACCCACACATACTCGAGTTGTCGCCTTAGGACAAGAGCTGAAGATGCTTACTGTGTGGGACTCGGTGCATGTCCATCTACAAAGCCTTGCATCACCAACTTCTAGTCAGCACGTTCACTGTCTAACTACACAAGAGGCATCTACAAGCACAGCAGTCTCATCTGATTCTGACAGTGACCGCTGAGTGGCCAAAGTCCACATCACCTACTCCATCCTCCACCATCTTTGCAAAAGGTGCTCAACTCATCCTTAGCCTTGAGACAAAGGAAATCAGCAAACTCACTTCAATCAGTCTGAACATCCCCTTCCCCTTTTTCAAACCTGTCGTGATTGCTCAGGAGATGGGAGCGCCAGGACCTGAACCCCTAAATGCTTTCTGTGTGGAGCCACCAGGAGCACCAGGCCTCCCCCGGGGCTCTGTTTGTCCCGAGGTATATGCCGTTAGCAGGGCCGTTCAAACAACATGGGTCCACAGAGGCCCTGGGACAATGTCTGTCAGGCAGTTCTTGTTTCTGCTCTGGTGAACACAGGTAAAAAACAAATTGTGCAGCTCATGGAACACACCATTTCCCTGGCAGGACACTGTCATCTCCTTGTGAGTCTCAGATAACCCTGCCCCTTCCTTTTGAGAAGCTGCACTCAGAATCCAGGGCCAACAGTGGCATTAACACAGGGGGAGGAGCCCTACGCAAAGCAAATATCCCAAGTGTTTCCACAGGCAGATAAACGAGTCCTGAACCAGAGCAGGATAAACCAAAGCCTCGGCTCTCTTGGTTTTGTCAGGGTTGAGAGGTGCACACACCAGGCCCTGTGTTCTTTCTCTCGTCTTCCTAAAGTTATTCAAGAGACAGTGAGATCTCCCATCTTCTTCTAATTCACTGTCCCACATGCCTGAGGCAGCTAGGACTGGGCTGAGCTGAAGCTGAGAGCTGGGAGCTCAGTCTGGGTCTTCCACATGGGTGACTTCAGCCACCACCTGCTGCCTTCGGGGCTGCGTGGATGGTGAGCAGAGTATGGCATTGCACCCGTTGCTTCACTATGGGATGCAGAGGCAAATGCCCGCATCTCCACCTTCTTATATCATAGGACCCTATGGACCGTCCTCCTGTGAAGGTGTGAAGAAACTGGGAGATTCACATGTGAGTTGGGGAGACACACATACAAGTGGGCAGGAGGGCAGAAGGCCTTCATCTGGAGTGTCACCCTCAACCTGAACACAACAGCCCAAGCACTGAGAACAACACCAGAGTCTGTTCAGCCAGCCTCTGCAACCTTTTCCAGAACCTAGTTACTGGGATGCTTGACCTGCAGAGCCAAAGTGCCCTCGGGAACCCAAGTCCCTCCCACCATGCAACATTGGGGCTTGTGACTGGCATAATGGACCTCAGAGAAATGAAGCAACTTGAATGTTAGTACCCCTGGATCAACAGAGTCCACATCCGTCAGCTGCATCACCATTGCAGCCCACAGCCTGGAAGCCCGCAGGCTGCTCTGCTCGGAAGGAGTCTCTGAAGACTCCCCAGCACCCAGACCCTGGGCTGAACCAGGAGGCTCAGGAGAAGGAGCTGGGAGCTGAGGTCATGCCTCCCCTGTGAGTAGCACGTGACCCAACCAAGCACGTGGGTCACATGTCCTGTTTTCTGGGAGTGAGCCTGACTGAGCTCAAACCAAGGGACTCCAGAAGGAAATAGTCTTCCCAGCCTCTTAACCACTATACCAAACACCTGCCCCAGCTGGAAGCTTTTGAAGAAGGAAGTAAATATTGAAGGGGGAAATGAATTCGCATTTACAAGGGCTGATTTTCAACTTACTCTAGCAACGTGAGTTTAAAAAAATTAAACAGTAAGAAACTGTTGGGTGTTTTTAGGGCGGGCTGATGGGACAGATTGATAAGAAAGATTTGGGGGAAATATTTTATGAAAACAATGACTCATTCTGCATTCAAGGTCCTCAAATGGTAACATCTTAGAAATCCATGGGAAAATGTTGACGGCTGTTCAGGAACGCGCTTCAGATTCCATTTCGATATTACACTTTCCCAACTTTCAATTACTCCTTTGCTTACACTTGGTATTTGTTCACCTGCTGTGTGGCATGGAAAGAGGGCACAGGAAGAAGCAGTTCCTGGTGATGTGGTTACAGGACCCCTGGAAGCTGCCTGCCCCCACAAAACCCCCACAATTCCCCCATAGTGCTCCTGGGAAGGGCTCAGGAGGAAGGGAAAGAACAAGCCTCGGAGGAAGAGGGCTGCCCTGGCGAGAGGGGAGTGGCTGGGCACTTAGCGTGGGCGCCAAGGACCCTGTGGCCACAGAGCAGCCCCCCAGAAGGCAGCCCCCAGAGGGGGCACCGCGCACACAGAGGGTTCAGACTGGGGGACGCGGGCCTTTGTTTTCCATTAGGAGAGAGTCCTCGGCCCAGGCCAGGCTGCTCTGGCTCAGAGCCGCATAGCACAAGCTTTGGCACAATCCGCTGCAGTGTGTGCCAGGCCGCTGGGACCTGCTGCTGGCGCACATCAGCAGGGGAAGCCCTCAGACCCGGTGCTTCCCGCACACTGCGCTGAGCCTCAGCACATCCTCCTAGGGGCTGCGCAGCCAGGGCTCCCAGGGTGCGCAAGGATGCAGGTACAGAGAAGGAAACTGCAAACAAATGGGAGTTGAGTGGCTAAGGCCCCAGTGGGAAAGAGTGGCTCACCAGGTGAGGCAGCCAAGCCCTGCTCAGCTCACCACATCCGCTACAAGGCTCCCTCCACCGCAGTCACTCCCCCCCTCCCCCCGTCCCCGCCCAAGTTTATTTAAGTTTTTCACAAGACGCGGAGGTTAAGAGAAGGATTCCTAACGGGGCTGGAGTGGACCTGCCCCATACCCCAGCTACCCATCAGTGTGTCCATAGGACACCTGCGGGTTGATGGACAGCACACTGCACCATTATGCTGCTGAGCCATGCACCAGTGAACAAACAGAACTTCATTCTATTTGCAATATGTCATCCTGGCATAAAAGAAGAAAAAGCAATTCCAAAATTAATATAGAGAAGTAAATAATATCAGAGAACAAATAAGTGAAATAGGAATTAAAAACACGAAAGAATCAGCAAATGAAGAGCTTGCTTTTGAAAAGATGAACCTAGGGCCCAGCACAGTAGCCTAGCAGCTAAAGTCCTTGCCTTGTACAGGCCAGGATCCCCACGTGGCCCTGCTTCCCGTCCAGCTCCCTGCTTGTGGCCTGGGAAAGCAGTCGAGGATGGCTCAAGTCCTTGGGACCCTGCACCCCGCGGGAGACCCAGACAAAGCTCCTGGGTCCTGGCTTCAGATCGGCTCAGCACCATCCATTGTGGCCAGTTGGGGAGTGAATCAGTGGATGGAAGATCTTCCTCTCTGTCTTTCTTCCTCTCTCTATACCTGACCTTCCAATAAAAATAAAAATAAATCTTAAAAAAATATTAATCAAATTGAAAAATTCTAGATCAGTAAAAAAAGAAAAAAGTCTCATTCAGGTAGATTTGGAAATGAAAAGGGAGACATCACAACAGACACCACAGAAGCACGAGGAATGAGTACAGACTAATAGGAGCAATTGTTTACCAATAAACTCCATAATCCAGAATAAATAAATTCCTATATACACACACCTTATCATGGTTGAATCATGAAAAACAAAATACTCCAACAGCCCAGTAATGAGTAGCAAGCTTGAATCTGTATAAAAGCCTCCCATCAAAGAACGGCCCAGGAGCAGACGGCTTTCTTGCTGAACTCTGCCGTATGAAGAAAGAAGTGCTAATAACACTGCTTCTGAAATTGTTCCACAAGGGAAGGAAATTCTTCTAAAGTCATTCTGTGAGATCAGAATTAGCCTGAAAGAAACTAGGGAAAGATAGAGGCCACTATTGGCCTACAGCTTTCTGGTTTTATCATTATTATTAAAATCCTCAACAAAATGCGGGTTGTTGAATCCAACAAGACATCCAAAAGACCATTCAGTGGGATTTATCGCGAGGGCATGAAGCCATTCTACATATGCAAGCCAGTAAACGTAATGAGCCTGTGGACAGAAAAAAGGAGAAAACTTCTATGATTACCTCAACAGATGTGGAAAAAGCATTTGATAAAATTCAGCATCCCTACATGATGAAAAAACAAAACCCTCTGAACGCAAGCTGCTTAGGAGCAATGCAGCGCAGTGTAATAAAGGCTGTGTGTAACAACACAGAAACATCCCATCGGTGGGACAGGCTGGAGGCTCTCTGCAGAGGACCGGGCAAGAAAAGGCTGGCCACTTGGCCACTTTTATTCGACTTAGTATTGGACATCCTAGCAAACTGGGAAAAGGAAAATAAGGGGGCATCCAAATTGGAACGGAGACAGTCAAATTGACACTGTTTTCAAATGGCATAATTTATGCACCAAAAACTCAAAGACTCCATCAAAACAATTCCTAGAACTAATGCATGAATTCATCAGTTTTAGAAAAATCAACAAATCGAAGCCAACAGTCTTTCTACATGTCAGTAATGAATTACACAGAGAGACAAATGGAATCATTTCAGATGAGAAAGCTCTGCACAGCAAAGCAAGCCGCCGACTTAGTGATAAGACGGTCTACAGAGTGGAAGTGAACGTGTGCAGCCACACTGTAGAATGTCACTCGCCAGAATACGCGAGCAGCTCAGACAACTCAATGGCAAAAAAGCAGAGACAATAGGGTTAAAGATGGGGGATGGACCTCATTAGGCCTCTCTCCAAAGACATACAAACGCTAAAACACACACTCACAAAAGATCAATGTAGCCAATCCTGGGGCAACTGCAAATCAAAGCTACCCCGGGTCTAGTTAGAATGGCTGTTAGGGACTGGTGCTGTGCAGCAGGCAGCAGGCCAAACTGCCCTTGATGGACGCTGGGTTAAGTTCCAGACGCTCCAATCCTGATCCAGCTCCCTGCTTATGCTGGGAAAGCGGTAAAAGTGGAAGGTGGCCCACATACTCAGGCCCAGTAACCGTGTGTGAGACGTGGGGGAAGCTCCCAGCCTTGCCTGGGCGGAGCCCTGGCTGTTGCACCCGTTTGAAGAGTGAAGATGTCGCTTTTCTCTGACTCCCTTTCTCTTTATGTAATTCTGAATTTCAAAAATAGGAAAAAGGAATGGCTAAGCAGGATGGCTGTTGTATAAAAGCAGGAGAGAGGCGCTGGTGAGGTGGAGGGAGTGTCTCCTTTCGGTAGGTAAGACTGCAGAGTAGGGCGGAGTGCAAACAGTGTGGGACCCCCTCAAAGAACTGACACAGCATTGCCTCGCGGCCCAGCAATCCCGCCGTGGGGTACGTGTCTGAAAGAAATGGGGTGACAATGACATGCGACCTCCAGGCTACCACATTACTGTAGTGTTACTCATCGTAGCCAGTGCCAGTCAACAGAGGAAAATGGTGAAATATTACTCAACCATAAAAGGGTCAAGTCAGTGACGTGCAACAGGCTGAATCCAGACGTCACCGTGTCAGGCGAAGCAGTCAGAAGAACACACGTATCACGTGGTCTCTCACGCGTGCAAGTGAAGTTGAGAATACAACAGCAGCAACCAGTGGCTGCTGAGTCCGGGGGCGGGAGAGGACTAGCTAGGAACAGTTACCTAGACGGGAGTTCTGGAGCCCCGATGCTCACCGAGGTGACGGGAGATGATGATAACGTACCCTAGGCTTTTCAAAAGCTAGAAGAAAGATTGTGGACAATGTCGCGAAGGAGTATTACCTGTCTGAGCACGGAGGTGTGTTTGCCAATATAACGTTATGATGTAGCCGGGTATTGAAACATCCCATGGCAAAAGAGTTTTGAAGAGATGAAACTAAAAACAAAAACATCAAAATCTATAACACTGTTTCCGCTGACCTTTGTTGGTGAGATATGTCACTATAGGCAACAAATAGATGGGTTTTGTTATTTTAATCCAGTCTACTGGATTTGATTGATGAGTTTAAGCCATTTACATTTGGGGTTAATATAAAAAGGTGGTAATTTAGTCCTGTCATCTTAGCAATGGGTTGTTAATTGATTTAGTCTTCTATTGTTATTTAACTGGGATGTTCTTTGCATTTGCCTTTGGTTTTGGTGGGTGGTATTCCTCTTTGTCAAGAGGACATCTGTAAGTATCCTTTGTAGGGCAGGTTTGCAACAGGCATATTTTTTTTTAACTTTTTTCTTTTTAACTGTGGAAGGATTTTATTTCATTTTCAAAGACAAAGAAAAACTTTGCTGGGTATGTTATCCTGGGTCAACAATTTTTTTCTTTTAGAATCTGGAATATGTTGCTCCATTCTCTTCTGGCCTGTAGTTTCCTGTGAGAGGTCTCTTGTGAGTTTAATTGGCATTCTTTTATATGTCAATTACTTTTTTCATGTGCACAGTTAACGATCTTTTCCTAATGTTCAAGTGAATAAAGCTTGATTATATGTGTCGTGGTGAATATTGCTTTTGGTCAACCCTGTTGGGAGTTTTGTGCCCCTCCTGGATGTTGTTTCCCAATTCTTTCTCCAGTTTAGAGAAAATTTCCCTTATCATTGCATTGATCTTTAATCCCAGTTTCTCTTTCTGCAAGTTCTGGGACTCCCATTACTCTTATATTTGGCCTCTTAACAGTGTCTTTCAATTTCTGAATACTTTTTTTAGCTTGACACATCTCTGCTTCCTACTTTTTGTTTCTTTCCCCCTGGTGACAGGAAATATCTTCCAATTTTGAGATTCTTTCTTCTGCCTCATTCATTCTATTTTGGAGACTCTCCACTCTTCTTTTAGTTTGCTCCACTGTATTCTTCATTTCTGATATATCAGCTTTCATTTGATTCATTGCTGCTATTTCCCATGTGACATATTCCTTAAATTCCTTGCACTTCTGCTTTACGTGCTTCTCGTTGTTGATAAGAAGCTTTATAACAAGTATTTTGAATTCTGTATCTCTCATTTTATCAATGTCTTCCTCACTTAACTCTGAGGTTGGCATAGCGTTTTGCTCCTTTGCAGGGGAGTCTTCAGTAACATTCATTGTGCCTTTATCTCTTCTTTTGTTTTTGGTCATTGTACATCTGCTTATCAGAATCTTCCCCTTGGGGCAGGTTTCTAAGCTGTGCCACCCACAGGTCTACAGTTCGATTTTACTTATTGCAGTTGGTACACGGCTCTTTGTTTGTAGTCACTTGTGCCACTCCTTCCAGTGAGTTCCAGGCCTGGGTTCTTATGTTAGATTTCCAGCATAGGCTCCATAGTCCCAGTTCCCAGCTTACCACTCTCCAACTCCTGTGATACTGTGCTGAGGCTGCACTGTTGTCTGTACAACCTTTCCCCTACTTCTAGTAGGAGCAGGTCCAAGGATTAGGGAGACACCAGGTGTCTTACATAGCTAGGTTGTTGGTGGTGCTGATCTTGCTGGAACCTGTTGACCCTTAGGTCTGAGGTCCACATGGATATATTTTGACCCATACAATGCCAAGGTCGGTATTATTTTCCCTGGGGGACTAGTGCAATGCAGTGAGCTCAGTGAGTTCTCTCAGCTCATTGCATGTTCAGCTCACGACTATTCCCGTAGTCTCAAAGTCCTTGCCACACTGTACAGAATGGCACCTGATATGCCTCAACTAGAGTTCTTGATCTGCTAGCAGTCAGGTCTGAGGGCTGCCCAGACCTATCTTGGGTAGGACCTGTAGGATGCCATGTTGTTGCAGTTTGCTGAGCCAGAAATTAGCTCTCTCCCAGCTCAGTGCATGCATGTATAGTCCAGTCCCATTGTTTTGCCTCCTTAAACAAAATGGCACCCGATTCAGCTCTAGAGGGTGTACTAGGCTGTGAAGTCCACCTTGTTCCCACACTGCCCAACTGGGACCTACTACTCTGTCTCTGCCTCTGGTCAAATAAAACAGAGAAGCAGGATGGGCAGTTTTTTGTCTGGGTTCACCTTCTGAGGTCCTGGTGAATGTCCCTTCCCATTGTTGCTGGTAGAGTTCCAGCTGCTACTGCAATTCACATCTCCACTTGCTGAATTCCACTGGGGTACCACTTACTACATACAATACCACACTGCTGTGTTTGCTGCTTCCCTGCGTCTGTCAGTCTCCAGGTACTCCTCTGCTACTGTTCTGTCCTCTCCTGTTTCATGGAATGTGCCCTCTCTGCTTCACACTGGCTAATGGTTGTCTGTTTAAACGTGTCCTTACCCTATTCCACCATTTTGATTCTTCCAAAACCTGGGAAAGCTATCACCCTAGCCAGCACTCATTACCCACGGATTCCACATCCACGCATCTAACCAACCCTGGAAAGCCAATCCTCAGAGAAACACAGCACAGACAGGCTTTCTAAGTATCACGAGGGCTCTGGGCATGGACTGTGGGCCCAAGCATTGGGAACAGGATCCAGCCTTGGAAAGTGCAAGGCTGTCAAACTGCTTGGGGTCTCAGGCACCTGGCTAAGATTGTTCAAGTCCACCAAAATCTTGGCTACACCTTCAAGTGGGTGGAACAAGCATTGCCTGGCCATTTCATAACTGAGAGACCACATGTAGGGAACATCTTCCCTGCAGGTTCCCACCCAAGAAGGAGGGGTCAGGGAATGTTTAAAATCCTAAGATTGTTCAGAAAACCTTTGGTGTCTCTCCCTCTCTGCTTTCAAGAGACACCCCACCTCCCGCACTCTTCAGGGAGGTACTTTCCCCTCCCCTCTTCCTTCTATGTGTACTTGGTTACTTCTCTTTTATGGAATAAAAACTTATAAAACCTATTTTTTTATCTTCCTGGAATTTCATTTCTGTACTAAACTGGGGAAAGAACTCCCTGAGCTTTAAGGCAACACCGGCACTGCTCACAAACTGCACAGCTTGTCCCCGTGGCCAGAGCCCCATGCCGCAGGTGGAATGACCATGACCACAGCCCTGTGCTGTGCACAGCACTGCTAGTGATACCAAGGGAGAGGGTCTAAACAGAGACATTCACGAAGCTTAACGGAATTCCACTGTAGTTATGGTACTGGGGAGGAAAGCCTCACAAAGCTCAGCCTGCACCAGCCTGCTTCTTGAACTTGTTGATTTGTTACTCATCATTTCAAAATCCCTGACTGCTTCCTAAGGAGACACAGCCAGGTAGGAAGGACCATCTAAACCCCTGGGTGTGCTCACATTCCTCTGTTTGGGGTCTGGCTTTCCGAAACCGTGGAAAACCCAGAGACACGCCAAACACACTTGGAAAGTTATCACTGTTGGATGAACACTGAGTGGGGGACAGGGGAGATGGCCCTGTGACCTATGAGGTCAACCGGCCTCCCGCCTGCCCCTCCCTTTGTGCGCAGGGACTCTGGGACCACGTGGCAGTCAACAGACCACATCACAAGGCTTCTGGGACTGTGTCTGCAAGATGGCCCGTGGCAGCAGTAAGAGGAACAAAGCATGTGCTGGAAGTGAGCTCTGAGCATCTAGGGTTGACAAGGAGGGTGAGAGAGCGACGCGCCTGGACCAGGCCTTCCATCCACTGCTCACACTAAACCTTTCCCATGAATCGATAAATCTGGAAAATTGATGCCATCGGGTTCAATGTCACAGCAGAAGCAGCTTTCTACAGGCCAGAGTCCTGCCTTACTGTGTCTGCTGGGACCCTGCAGAGCCCTCGGGCACCCCTGCCTTACTGTGTCTGCTGGGACCCTGCAGAGCCCTCGGGCACCCCTGCCTTACTGTGTCTGCTGGGACCCTGCAGAGCCCTCGGGCACCCCTGCCTTACTGTGTCTGCTGGGATCCTGCAGAGCCCTCGGGCACCCACTGATCTGGGCACTGAGGTAGTCCACTGGTTGACAACAGAAAGAAAAAACTGCTTTCAGGCAGTGCCAGCAAATGCCTGAAGTCAGCTGTGGTTTCCTGTGTAAGGGACAGCCTGGGACTGGTTTTGAAATCTTGCCATGGGAATCTAGAGTTGGGGTGAGGCAGAGGTCAAGTTTAGACTCTTGGGTTGACAAGATCCCAGAGGGAGGGGACAGGAGCAGCAGCCCTGTCTCTTGGGGTGACAGGATGCGTCCTGTGATGTGGCTGGCATGAGGGCCTCCCACCAAGTGAAGGCACTGCGCAGCCTGGGGGAGGGGAGACAGGCCGAAACAACTGGGGTCCCAGCTAAGGACCTCATCTTGGGACTGGCGTCTTTGGATACTGTGCTGGGCTCAGCAAGGCTGAAAGCCTGGTGTCCTTGGTCACTGAGTGGCAGGAACAATGCACTTGTTAAGCGGCTCCTCTGGCCCTGTTTGACCCGATATTCTCATAATGTTGTAGTCCATGGGCTGTAAGGGAGAGAGTGGCTGGTGGTAGATGCTAGGTCCAGGGACTGAGCTCAAGGTTGAGCTGCAAGCCCTTCCTGCCTCAGCCCTCAGGCTCCTCCCTCCCAAAGCTGCTGGCTCCTGGGAGCCAACAAACTCCCCAGGCAGGCATGGGAGCCACTGCTCGCAGGGTATCACGTGAATGATTCCTGCCTCCCATCCTCACCTACTTAACGGGCTGGTCCCATCTCACAGCCCCGTGAACTCAGCCTCTGTTTTCTTTGGACTACTACAAGTGCCAAATGCTTCAATACTTCTGAAGTTCTGAGAATGTGGCATTAGCAGTGTCTGCTAAACAAAACACTGAACAGCTAAGCATCTCTCAGCACAGCACAAAGGCTAGGAACACCGCGCACGGGGCCCGGGCTGCCAAGGAAGTGCAGAGAAGAAGGGGCCGGAGGCTGGAGAAGGACTCAGGGAGTGAGGGCGCTGGGGCCTGGAGTGCAGCCGTGATGGGTGTGGGAGCAGACCCGCAGTGCGGATGCCAGGTGTGGATGACAGTGCTGCAGCCAGCCTCGCTCTGGGGCCAAGGACAGGAGCTCTGCAGCAGCCACTGTTAGGGGGGAAAGGAAAGATAGGAAAGCCCGAGGAACACTCCCAAGGCTGAGTGATGGGTGAGATGTCAGCACTGGGACTGGGCACCATTCCTGAGCGTGTCTCCCTATCGCTCTTCTAGCATACAGCAGACTCTTTGTGAAGCCTGACAGTGCCATGAAGGAGGGTGGGTTCAAGACCTCCAGTCCTGGCAAAACGTACATTAGCTCACAGGATCAGATGCCAAGCCTGGACCAACAACTGAGACCGGAGCAGGCCCTACTGGCATGCAGCGGAGAAAGGCTGACCCTGTAAGAAGAGTCAAGTGCATGGAGAGCATCCCACCAGGAGCCCTGCCCTGTGGATGGGACAGGTGGACCACACCGGACAAGGACATTCTGTGTGCAGATGTGAGGGAGCCGCAGGAGGAGCTGAGTGGGCACAGCCCCCAGCCCTTGCAGATAAGCCCCCAACGGTGCCCCTGGCTGGGCCCAGGAACGGGTAATCTAGATTCTAGCTCTGCCTGCCAGTGAGTTCAAAGCAACTGGAACTGGCCCGCTGGACCCAGAAGGTCTCAGAAGTCGACCAGGGAGTCGCTAGTGGGCACAGTCCTTCATGTGGCAGGCAGAGGGATGCAGATCTTCAGTCCTCGTGGGAGATGAGCATGGGCCTCTTCACTTCCAGCACCTTGTCTGCCAGGGGTGACATGTCCCACCCGCTGGTGTTGGCCAGGTCCTGCCCAGACACTTCTCACTTCATACCATTAGAGCTCACAGAACTCCCCTGGCCAAGCCAGCTGGTCCCATTTCACAGACAGGAAGCTCGCTAGCCCTCTCACCCTCAGGCAGCTCACATCGGCCTGCCTTCAGTCCTTTCCATCCCCTCCCACCATACAAGATCTGCTTCTCACAGGATGAAGTGAGCAGCAAGCAGGAGAAGCAATGACATGATGGATGCTACGCAAGCTTCCACAGTTGCAGGGCCGCTGGCCGAGGCTTACTGGTAACAGGCTCCAGAGCTGGAGAACCACAGAGCAAGCCAGAATCAGATCTCTAAGTGCAAGCCTCTCTCGGTTGCACAGGGGCGAGCCGGGGAGGAAGGAGGCAAACAGAGATGCTAAAAGAAAATGTACAACTCTGTTAGGTCAGCAACCTGCTCAGTCGGTGAGTGGGGAAGGAGAGAGTGAGATGAAAAGACTGAAGGCAAGGGTTGCGTGACTTTCTGAAGGATGACTTGAGGCCCTGCAAGGCAGCTGTTCCCTGTCAAGCCTCCTGGGCATTTGAGCCTATAGACGTCCAAGGACAGATGGTGGTTTGCAAACGCCCCCTTCAGTCTACATGGAGTGACTCTAAGGTGGGGAACAGGAGGTTCGTGCGTGATGGTGGACACATGACCCAGGCTGCTTATTTCCGCCGTGCTGCACAACAGTGACTCATGTTTAGCACTTGCTGAGTCACAGTGAATCCAGACTGCAAGAGGCATGGTTCCGGCGACGGCTCGATGAACTGTGAGAGGCTAAAGACAGCATGTGGCTCTGGGCTGGGAGCTGCCCCTGTCTGAGGCTTCTGTCCATCTCAGCTGTCCATCTCTGGCCAGTCTGCATCCACTTTGGAAGCAGGGTGCCCTGCAGACATTACAAACCCCCACTCAAGCTGAGCACCCTGGGCTGAAACATTGGGAGGGTGGGTTTGGAGCTGCAATCGGAGGATGCTACACCACAGAACCTTGCTTTGTGCACCAAATGCTTAAAGATGTTAAGTAAAATGACCTCCAGGCTAAGTGCAGAAGGTGCGTGCGCTCCAGCAGCTCAGCCCTCCGGGACCCTGTTCCACCAGCAGAGGGTCGCCATCCCAAGACACTTCATCATCTATACCTGAGGGAAGCTGAAATCCCAAACACTGTGACGACACTCAACCTGCATTCCTCCACCTGCTCCCTCACATTAGCCCTCACCACGCTCTGGGCAAGCAGCACACCTGGCGGTAGATTTGACCTCTTTCTCCCACTCCACACGACATCATACTTCTCTCTCTGCAGTATGTCTTGCTGCTTGCCCAGTGTCACATCCCTGTGAGCTGCTGCTGTCGTCCGTGTAAGCCCTGTGCTGCTGTGTCTGCTGAGTGAGCCACCACGTATTGCCAGCACTGGTGGTGACACCCACCCCTGCATCGGGTATATCCCATCCATCTTCAGGATGCTACAGACACTGTGGGCTGGGCAGAGTGCCAGCCCACCTGCCCTGCCCCCTCTAGGTGTCTTGGCATGGCCAGCTGCTCCCCCTCTGTGCTCCCTGAACCCCACACTAGCAGCATTGCTTCAGGCACTGCAGGCTGGCAGCGCACTCAGGGGCAGCTCCCCCAGCACCTGCTGCACTAGTGGGCTCAGTGAATGAACGGAGGAAGACCACCTCCATACTGTTGCATGGTGCTCCTATTCAGAAACCCTAAAACGCTGTTTCTCAAAATCATTTTAACTTCCCAGACATGGGCTATAAAGACATGTCTTTGAAGAAAGAGTGTAGCGATGCAGGACAGGTAGGGTGAGCGGTTCTAGCAGAATCATGACTCCGACAGGAGATCAAGGGCAACTCTCATCTTCATTCTCACTTACTGACACTTGGAAAATCTGCGGTGAATGGTGTTAATTAATAGGGGAAAAGATAATGGGAAATTTTGTAGGTTTCTCCCACAAATGAGCAGAATTGTCTTAAAAATTGTCTTAAAACTTCAGCTCAGGGTTTGATGCAATAGCTCGGTGGCTAAATCCCTGCCTTGCAACTTCCGGAATCCATACGGGCACCAGCTTGTGTCCCAGCTGCTCCACTTCCCATCCAGATCTCTGCTCATGGCCTGGAAAAACAGCAGAGGATGGCCCAACGCCCTGGGACCCTGCACCTTTGTGGGAGACACAGAAGAAGCTCCTGGCTCTGGCTTCGGATCTGCTCAGCTCCAGTTGCTGCAGCCACTTGGGGAGTGAACCAGCAGGTGGAAGATCATTCTATCTCTACTTTTCTGTGTAAGTCTGCCTTTCCAATAAAAACAAATATTAAAAAAAATTCCAACATAATGACTGATTTCCTTCCTCCCTCTCTATCCTTTCTTTTTTTAGACACGTATTGATTTGAAAGGTGGAGTTACAGAGCGAGGAGGCAAACACACACATCATACAGCTGAGGGGTCACTCTTCAAATGGCCACAAAAGCCCAGGACTGGGCCAGGCTGAAGCCAGGAGCCAGACTCTAGACAGGAGCCAGGCTCTCAGGTGGGTAGGAGAGGCCCATAGACTGGGCCATCTCCTGCCACCTTCCAGGCACTTTTGGCAACTCCCTACACTTTCTGAACACTTCTCTCACTGGATGATTGTCGCTGATGCACTGGGTCAGCTGCTTAGTTATGCTGAATCTGAAACTGCCCTGGGGAATTGTATCCAAGTCTGTTAGCCTGGGAAGTGATGCTCATGACTGACAGCATCAGGCAGAGAGGAGAGGTCACTGGGTGGGTCAGGACCACAGCCCCTGGGAGCACAGCCCTCCAGGAGCACAGCCCTCTGGGACCCTGCCCCTCCAGCAGAGGGTCTACCCTTCCAGGTGAGCAGATGTCACTGGGTGGGCCAGGACTACAGCCCTCCGGGAGCACAGCCCTCCAGGACCCTGCCCCTCCAGCAGAGGGTCTGTCCATCCAGGAAGGTTGACAGCACCCTCCGAGCCTCAGCGACCCTCCTCTAACTCGGGATTTCAGGTACGCTCTCCCTGAAACCTTCCCTGATTGTGCTACATTTCAGGCCAAAGAATTCCTCTGGTTTTCTGCACTGCCCACTGCCATGCAGACAGCCTTCAAACAGGATAAATACTAAGAGCTGTTGGGTGGAGGAGATAGAGTTACAGAACTCACTGTCATACTTCAGAATCAATGCACATTATAAAAATTATTCCATTAGACTTAAATGAATTGTGCTGTCAATGGCTTGAGCTCGGGGACTGCTCCCACATGATTTGACGGCTATTTATTAAGCACAATCAACTTAACTGGGTTAAAGCCAAACAGTCATCAGATAGAACATTGTAAGTATCAGGCTTTTGATAACTGGGAAATAGTTGAGAGTGTATCACTACTTCAGTCACAGACACACTCCAAACCCACAGCACGGCTTTGGAATACCAGTGGCCACCCTACAATCAGCCTCTTAGAGGGGGAAATGACTTTCGAGTTGGAGGCAAGTGTTTTAACATAACTGTGCAGAGAATAAGCTCCTTCCTGAAACTTGTAGCCAGCTTCCAGAAGGCTTATAAAAGTATGGATTTCTGCAAGAAAGCCAGCCACCCCTGCAGGATCGCAAACGCGTGAAACGAATCTGTCCACAGCCAGCGAAATTGCAATGAGATCATTTGGGAGAGAGGTCTCCTTCCACTGATTCTGTGGAACTGGGTTACCTAGTAACCAGCAGAGCCCAAGGGCAGCCTCCTTCCCGTTGGCTCTTCTGGCTTCCTGCCTGCCTGTCTGCCCCTCCGCCCTTCCACCTGGGACAGGACACTCCTCGAACAGGCACTAGGTGGCCCGGGACGCTTTCTCAGCAGCATCTTGCACACTGCCAGGCGCAGAGCAGGTGCTCAGTGTGTTCTTGAAGAAATGAGTGCAGCTCCGGATGTTATTTTTGGTGTCTCCTTCATCCTCCAGCAACCGCTGAAAGTAAGCAGAGTCTAGACCCTGAGTGCTCCGCCTTTGCTATCTGTGGTGGACATCTGCAGTGATGGCAGGCATTTCCCTTCTGCAGGGACCATCCATCAGGCCATCCATCAGCCTCTACTGCCACCCTCACTGCAGCCAGGATACAGGCTGGCAGCTGCCACCCACAGGCCTTCCGTGCCACTCCACTGCAGCCAGGATACAGGCTGGCCAAGAGACAGAAGTCCACCTGCAGAGTTGGGAACCACCAAAACCCATCACATAACAGGGAAGGTTCTTGCCAGGCCTACTTTCTTGCTTCTGAAAACATGAAATAAGAGCTCAACTCTAGTAAGTGTTATTTTATTTCTCTGAAAGGTAGAGTGGCAGACATGCTGGTTTACTCTCTGACTGCAGGGACCAGGGCTGGGCCAAGCTGAAGCCAGGGCCTGGAACTCCATCTGGGTCCCAAGTAGATGGCAAGGGCCCAACCACTTGGAGCATCTTCCACTCTTTCCCAGGTGCATTAACAAGCAGCAGGACTGGAAGTGGAGCAGCCAGGACTTGAACCAGTGCTGCAGGCAGTAGCTTAGCGCTCTGTGCCACCATGACAGCCCCATGCCCCCTACCCTTTGCAATGATTTACTGATGTCTACTTCTTGCAGCAAAGATTGATTTTAATTTTATTGCCTTGCCCTGGTTTTTAGGGCACCATTGCATAATGGTGAAAGGCGTTCATTTGGTGAAGGTGGATTCCCCATCACCAGGGTTTAGGTTGAGGTCTGCATCCCTGCTCTAAGCCATGCCCACACTTTGCTCAGACAACCTCCCAAGGGAGAATAGAGCTGGTTAGTGGCCAAGAGTCTCCTTTTCCTATCTTCTGGTGTGATGGTTTCTGACCGCATGAGAAAGGCAGAAGTAACTGGAGGGTCTTGGTTAAACACCATTCAAGCAGTGGGGCCTCGAGCTGTGTGGTCTCTAAACCCCGATTTAGATCAGATACAGCCCTCCTTCATGGTTCCCGGATCTCCCAGAGGAAACCCTAGGGTTGGGCATTCTGCAGCCCCTCCCTTACATCTCATCTCTACCAGAACCCAGCTGGGCTCCTCACACCAGCTGGTCAGCATAGAGAAAAAACCACAACAACAGGCCTCCCACCAGGCTGGCCAAGGCCTGCTGGGAAGCCCACATTATCGCTGCGCTCTCTCCAGGCCTGGTTCCTGCTGGCCAGAGGCTGACCTCACAACCATGGTGGCTTCTGTGTCCCTGTCACTCCCATGAGCTGTCTGGTTTTGGAGGTGGGACCACGCTGGACCTGTTGCTGGGGCTTTCTGCAGCCGTAGCCTCGGACTCCCAGCCCATAGTCACCCTGAACCCCACTTCAGCCCCCTCCTGTGCCAGGACTGAGCCCCTATAGGCCCTTTCAGCACTCACCTGCATGCAAAGGACTCTCCGTGGTGTCAGTCTTTGGGTTTGTTCACACACGGGTCTTTATTCATGATGTGGCCTTAAGCTTGTCCTCACCCATTCAGCTCACCATGGAACCTCATCTACCATCCATTCATCTTCTGTCCTCCATCTATCCATCCACCCATCCATCATTATTATCCATCCTGTCTCCAACCACAATGCATGCATCACTCATTGATCCACTCTGCAGCTTGGTTGTCAGGGGTGGACCATGGAGGTGGGCAAGCAGGCATCGGCTCTGAGCCTCAGCTCAGCCTGCAGTGATTCCCAGGGGTCCAAGGCTGCCCAATCCTTGCAGATCCCTTGGAGTCGCCGCTAACCCTGGTCAAAGCTGAGGCACAAGAAACGGTCAGCCAGTCCCCTCAGAGAAATGGGAGGCAGAAGGCGCTGAGAGGAGCCACTGACCGGCATGGAGGTCTCACCCTTCCCAAGCCAGCACCCCTCCACCTGTCTAGCAAGCTGTTTTGGGAAACAGAGTAGGGCATGGGGCAGGAACGGGGGCAGGACCTGGGCCTGAGACCCAGACTGACCAGGCTGAGCCCACCTGGCTCACTCCACCATGCTTCTCCCACCCCTATGAGACTGCAGGACTGTGTCTGGTTCCCACCCAGGTCCTGGAAATCTGTATCCCACAGGAATGACCTCCCCAAGAGAAGGGAGTCCCTCAGGCGCTCCCCAGGCAGTGGCCACAAAACCACCAAATGGTGTCGAAGCCGTGGCAACTGTGTCTCAGTGGACATCACCCAGAGTCACACCTCAGGCAGCACTCAAGCTGGGACCATCTGTGGTGATGCAGGTGCTGGCATCTACCCCAGCCACCACCAGGAAGAAACCCCACGGAGCAAGGGCTCCTCCAGAACAGCAAGCAAATGGAAGCCAAGTGAGCCTCAGTCCCTGCAGAGGGCTTATTTGGGGGCGTTTCATTCAAGTGGAGCCAAGCACGGCGCATGTTGGTAGGTGTTGAACATGGAGATGAGGACGCCCGTAAGAGTGCTTCACAAACACTGATGTGTCAGTGGCTCTAAGCAGATTCTAAGGCATTTTCCAGATCCGTAGACAAGTGGGTTCGCTCTGATCCCAGCACACCAAGGAAGAGTCAGGCGGACTCCATGAATAAGAGAGAAACCTGGGGAGAGAAGATGGCCCAGCTTCGGCCCGGGAACCTGCAGCCCCACCGGGTATCCCCTTCACTGAACTCTACCCTGCAGGGAGGCAGCCGGCCCCCAGCACAGCCTGCGAGGGTTGCCAAGGAAGACATCAGATCTGGCAGGCGAGTCTCCCCCATTGGCAAAGCCTGGGTGGGTCTGGCAGGCTACGAGACATTCATTTGGTGAGGAAGAGAGGACCCTGTGACATGAGCGCACTTCCAAAAGCTTCTTGGGAAAATGAAATTAAAAGTTTACTTTGGTGCAAAAAAAAATTGTTGAATTCCAAGCATAGTTTTTCTGTGCATTTCCTACGGATTATTTTAAAGGCCTCTCATGTACACGATTTCAAAACTTAGGCACCAGAACAAAGCTATGTTTGAATTATATTTTATATGATTTGTTTTGAAGCATCCTCATACACATGCATGCACATACATTGATAACTGTGTTTGCACTTTCGCATGCTGGCCTGCACATATGTGCTTCTCCACTGATGCTGAATAGTAAATGTTAACATTCCCATTTGTATGAAAAGATTGAAATTCCGAGGAATGAAGGAAAATCGACAAGGTTGCCCAATTGGAAAAACTGCAATTTGAAAACCTGAACCCAAATTTATCTGTTGCTTGAAGCTGTTGTTTTACAACTAGAACTTGGCCAAGCTGTAACAGAACTCCCTACAGCCAAGGCATGTGGGGGGGGGGGTGCCTAGGGGCAGGGATACCTTGGCACTTCAACTCCTGACCTCTTTTCTGTTAAGGCTTGGGAAGGTGCAGCTCCCTCCCTCAACACCCCTGCCTTGGGATCCTCTGACATTTTCTTTAACAAAGACACTCTCACCAAGCGGGGAGACAAAGTTCAGGCTAGTCAATCAGGAAGCATTATAAAAGCAGCAAGTACAGAGACCCCAGCCTGCACTCAGTGCTTGGCAAGCTGTGGGTAATGGAGACAAAGGGGAAAGAGGTGGAATAAGCTTCGAGAGGTCCAAGGACAGCCCTGTGGCCACGGTCCAGCTCCTGCACGTGGCCTCCTTGATGTGCCAGCTCTCCCCACTCCAGCGTGCTGAGTTAGGCATTGATTCTCCAGGTGGGGCCACACCTGCAGCCTAACCTGGAGAAGCAGACGCTCTCTCAGGCTCCCTTTCCTGCAGACTTCCTAAGAGGAGGCCCCCTGTTCTCCCCAGCTGTAGAGGCTCACCATCGTCCTGGGAGCTCAGTGCTGCAGGAGTCAGCATTGCAGAGAGCTGAAGGGGCTCATTCGATGGACAGAGCTGACCTGAGTGTGCTGGACTCAGTTTTCCCCAGACCCTGTGTCTTCGCCAAGGATGCCCTTATTCTCCAGTGATGAGCAATCACTCTCCTCGACCCTGGGAGTTCTCATCTGCTCCAGCAGTAGCATGGCCAAGTCAACAGGTGCACAGCTTTAGGGAGGAAACGCAGCACCCAGGTAACAGGAAACACGAAGAGTTAAATGTAAAGTTTGTTTTGGGATAACAGCTTGAAACAGTAGAGACCTTCCCAAACAGGTTGGAATCTCATGGACCAGAAAGGCTAATGAGGCACAGACACCTGACACCTTGTATGTAACTTGAACACTGGTGAGCATTTCGGAGGTCAAAAGTACTATCTCAAACTTAGAAGGAAGACATTCACCCTTTTGAGAAGCTATAACAGAAATAATGTGACCAAGTTGCCATACTGTTGCTGTGGATTTTAATATTAAGTGCTGTGGGAAGTCCTCCCAAGGCTCTCTGTCCCTCTCTCTGTTTCCAGGCAGACACTTGGCCTGCTGCACACTCCCATCCTTGACTGAGCTGTGCCAATGAGCCTGCTGGGTAATCCGTGAGACCCACATCTCAAATCTGAAACTCACCTTGCCTGGTGCCTGCCAAAGTCAGCACAGGTGGACAGCAGGGTCCGTACTTGCACTCACCGGTGTTAGGGAGCCATGCTGTAGAGACACAGGCACACCACACAGTGCCCACGCAGCACTGGAGTCCTGTGCCTAAGGAAGCCAGCCCAGTGACCTGTGTCTTCAATGTCCTGTCCTTCGTGTGGATTATGAAGATTCGGGAACTGGTGGCCAACCAAGTGGTAAAGGCAGCCATGTCCCATAGCCCCACGCCTGGGTTGGAACGCCCCTTCCAGCTCCAAGGTCAATGTTGGAACAAAGGTCAGGCTCCACACCACGTTTTAACCAATCCTGATCCAGAATCACCCTGTGAGGGCAGCAGCTGTGGCCCAAGGAGTGCCCTCCCCGCCCCGCCTCCCAGACACCGTGATTGGATGAAGGGTCCACCTCTGGGTGCTGCTCAAGGATGGCTTTGTAGTTCCAAGTCCTGCTGACCCCAGGAGGCAGCCTGACAGCCCACGTGGTCGAGTTCCTACCACCTCTTGGGAGACCTGGATGAAGCTCTCATCTTCAGCCCTGCCCAGTCCTGACCACTGAAGGCAGTTAGGGAATGAATCAGTGCGTGCAAGCACACACACCCTCTCTGCCTCTCAGCCAGAGGGGAAAAAATTAAAAATAAATTTTAAAATAAAAAGGATTTGTTCAGTTTCCTTGTAGAGAATATGAGCACCTGACTTTGCAAAAATCCAAGCAATGGAAAGCTAATTAAACTCCACTTCTCTGTTCCCTGAGCTAATAATACACACATTCTTAAACTGATGCTAATGAGCAATTCGACAGAAGCTGAAACTGATTTACAGTTTCGCCTTTGCAGTTGGAACTTGTTAGCACTTTAACTACCATTTTCTGTGTGGCCCTTCATCACCAAGTCAGCCTGGCGGAGCCACAGCAAGCGCAGCTTGGAAACCCTCCCTGGCTTTCCACTGAGGATGTCAGCCGGTGGCCTGACACTCTCCACATAACATCACTTTGCATCACCTTTCAAACAGATCTCTCTCTCTCTCTTTCTCTCTCTCTCTCTCTCTCTCTCTCTCTCTCTCTTTCAAGCAACCAGCCAAGAAAGCTTTGCCCAGGATATAATTTTGCTTCCAAGTTTATTTATTCAAACAAAAGTTTATTTATTTATTTGAAAGGCAATGTTACGGAGACCACAAAGACAGGTCTTCCATCTGCTGGTTCATTTCCCATGTGGCCTCAATGGCCAGGACTGAGCCAGGAAAAAGCCAGGAGCCAGGAACTCCATCCAGGTCGTGGATGTGGCTAACAGGAACACACGCACTGTGGATCACCCTGTGCTGCTTTCCCAGCCACATGAGCAGGGAGCTGGGTGGGCAGTGGAGCAGCCGGATTGCGTACTGGCCCTTATGTGACATGTCAGCATCACAGGTGGCAGTTTAACTCATGTGCTGTGACTCCACTCACTACTCTTCACATTTTCATAACAATCTAAACTTTTTAAAGGTCATAGGAATTACTTTCTTATTAAACAACACTCCACTTGTCTTTTATTACTTGCATCTTAGGGACTGCAGCAATCAAGTTTTGATCTTTTTAAAAAGATTTCTTTATGAGAAGCAAGATGGCAGAATAAGGTAAGGACACATTTAGACAGATGGAAAATCATTATTCAGGGTGAAGCAGAGAAGGCATATTCCAGGAAACAGGACCGGACAGACCGAAGGTAGACGAACAGCTGAAGACTGATAGACACGGGAAAGCAGCGGAGACAATGGTGTGACATTGCAGTGACCAGATATCCCAGTGGTATTTTGCCAGCAGTGATCTGAATGCACTGGTGGCTAAAACTCCACCAGCAACCAGGTGGGAAGGGTAATTCTTTGGGAGCTCAGGGGGTGAACCCAGACAAAGAACTGTCTGTCCTGCTGGTTTGTTTGATTTGAGCAGGAGTAGAGACAGAGTGGCAGAACCCAGACAAGCAGTGCAGGAACAGGGTGGAGTTCGCAGCACAGACACCCAATAGAGCTGAATCAGATGCCATTTTGTGTAGAAAGGCAAAGGCTATGGGACAAGACTGCACATGCACTAAGCTGGGAGTGAACTGATTTCTGGCTCAGTGAATTGCAACATGACACCTACAGGTTTGATACAAAATAGTTCTGGCGAGCCGCTAGTCCTAACAACCAGTAGATCAAGAATTCCAGCAGTGGCATATCTGGTGCCATTTTGTACAGAGTGGCAAAGGCTTTGAGACTGCAGGGACAACAGTGAGTAGTGTATGTGCTGAGCTGGGAACAAACTTGCTGAGCTCACTCTGGTGACCACTCACCAGAGGGAGTGGCACAAACGACTGCAAACAAAAAATTATATTTATGACAATAAGCAAAATCAAAATGTATGCATGTGGGTGACACAGCTTAGAAACCTGCCCTAAGGAGAAGAATCTAATAACCCTATACATTGATCAAGAGCAAAGAAGAGACAGAGGTACAATAAATATTACTGAAGACTCCCCTGCAAAGGAGCAAAAGCCTATGCCTACCTCAGAGTTAAATAAGGAATACATTGAGAAAATGGGAAATACAGAACTCACAAAACTCGTTACAAAGCTTCTTATCAACAACTATAAACACATACAGAAGTTCAAGGAAATTAAGGAGTATGTCACACAGAACATAGTAACACTGAAACAAAATCAAGCCGAATTATTGGGAATGAAGGACAAAATAGAGCAAATTAAAAATTCAATGGAAAGTCTCCATAATAGAATGAACGAGGTAGAAGAAAGAATCTCAAAACTGGAAGCTATTTCTTGTCACAATGGAGAAACAATCAAAAAGCTGGAAGCAGAGATGCGTCAAGCTAAAAGAAGTGTTCCAGAATTAAGAGACACTTAAGATTATTATTAATATTAAGAGGCCAAATATAAGACTTATGGGAGTTCCAGAAGGTGTAGAAAGAGAAGCTGGGTTTAAAAATGTATTTAATAAAATATTAAAGGAAAATTTCCCTAAATTAGAGAAAGAATAGGGAAACAACATCCAGGAAAGACACAGAACTCCCAATAGGCTTGACCAAAGGCAATCTTTATCACAACACATAATTAAGCTCTCTTCAGTCAAACATAAGGAAAAAAAATCCTTACATGTGCACATACAAAATCAATTGACCTATAGAGGAATGAAATTAAATTCACAGCTGGCCTCTCTTGGGAAACTCTACAAGCCAGGATGGAATGGAGAGACATATTCCAGATTCTAAAAGCAAAAAACTGTGGGCCCAGGATAATGTACCCAGCAAGGCCTTCCTTTATCTTTGAAAATAAAATAAAATTGTTCCACAATAAAGAAAAGTTAATATTCCTGTTCCAAACCTGCCCTACAAGTGATATTTACAAGATGTTCTCTTGACAGAGAAAAGGAATAGCACCCACTAAAACCAAATGTGAAGAACACCCCAGCAAAATAACAACAGAAGACTAAATCAATGAACAAACCTTTGCTAAAATGACAGGACTAAATTATCACCTATTTATATTAACCCTGAATGTAAATGTTTTAAACTCATCAATATATCATCATAGATTAGTAGACTGGATTTTAAAACAAAACCCATCTATTTGTTGCCTACAGGAGATATATCTCACCAACAAAGATCAGTGGAAACTACATCTCATGGATTTTGATGTTTTTGTTTTTAGTTTCCTTTCTTCAAACCAGTTTTTTTTCTCATATTAAGTTCTTCACTGACTCACGGGTCACACAGTGGCATCCTTTTCATCAAGAAGGCTCTTGATTTTTTTCATTTCTTCAGTGACACATTAGTCATTCAGCAGCATGTTATTTAACTTCATGGAGTTGTAATTTTCTTTTTTCTTCCCCTTGTTGATTTTATGTTGTGACTTTTCATTTAAGGGGTTGTATAATAATTCTAGGGGAGACTATTATATCCAGATGTGAGGGTACAGTGCAGTATGCATCTCTACTTCTGTATTGAGGATGGATTTCCAGCAAAACTGTTTACTCTGTCTTGACAGTGGGATGCTGGACTGTCTGCCATTGTCCATGCCCACCATGACGAACTTATGACAACCATCCATGAAGAACAATACTACTGTAATAATATAGGGGAACTCAATGTGGAAAGGGGAGTTGGAGAGGGGATAAGGGAAATCCCAGGACCTATGGAATGATGACATAAAATGATGATAATAATAATAATAATAATTAAAAATGAAAAAATAAAAGATTTGTTTATTGAAAGTCAAAGTTAGAGAGAGAGATTCCATGTGCTGGTTTATTCCCCAAATGGCTACAACAGCCACAGCTGGCTGGGGCCAAAGTCAAGAGCCAGGAGCCTCCACCAAGTCTCCCCGGTGGGTTGCAGGGGCCAAAGGACAGTGGACCACAGCTGCCTTTTCTAGGCTATTGGCAGGGAAGCGGATGGGAAGTGGAGCAGCTGGGCTTCGGGACTGAAGACCTCGTGGAATGCTGGTGTCACGGGCAGCAACTTGAGCTGCTCAGCCACAATGCCTGCTCAACTTCCATTATTACAAGAAGACATTGACAGCAGTGTGTGGCTTCAAGCACAAGATTGGGCGGCCCCAGTGGTTTGGACCCTGGTGAGATCAATGTTGTAACAAAGTCCATCATTAGGACAAGGGTCAGGCCCAGAAGCACTTGTAAACCAACCCTCCTCAGAGACCCACAGAGGACCTAAGGTTCTGCCCCAGACGCCGTGACTGGGTCAAGCGTTTGCCCTTTGGGACCATTCATGGATGGCTTTGGAGATCCAAGTCCAGTGTGAGTGCTGCTCTTGAACTCAGCCGCCCCCGCTTTGTGTTTCATTTTCCTTTCTATTCCTCCCCCTTGTCAGGGCACCATTCTGTCGATTTTTGCTTACAGAAAACAGTGACCGATGGAGAAACACAACAAAACCAAAGCCAGGCTCACTGGAAAACCACGGAGACACAGAGCCGCTTCTGCTGCATGGCATGGTGACCAGCAGGGAGTGTGCACCCAAGACTTGGCTCCTGAACTTGGTGGATAGTTTAAGCCCAGTGAAAGGAACTTTGTTTCTGTCCCAGTCTCCTTCACGGAGTGGCTAAGCTGGAGGAAGGCCCTGCCAGGCCGTCTCCCTCAGCTTCCTGATTGGATCCAACATGGAAGTTGGACTCCAAGAGGCTGATTCATTTACCCAGATTTGTGAAATCAGTTGTTTATGGAACTGATTCTGGAATCTGTGTTCACACCTTTTCAGTTGAGATTTTAGAAACCCATTAAGCCAGGTGGGGGAAGCCCCGCTGGGCTCCCTGAGATCCTAAGCAACTCACAGGGCTGCCCTCCGCCGGCGGAGCCCAGCCAAGGACTGGGTCAAAGCTGGGAAAGGATTCATCTTGAGGGCAGATGTGCTCAGCTTTGAGGAGAGCAGTCCAGACAGAGAGAAAGAGAGGTCTTCTAATCCTGAGGGGGCCAGGAGCTCACGCAGGGGGTGTGGCCCTGCCTTCCGTGGATGCCCGGCTCCTAAGGAGTGTGTGTATGTGTGTGTGTGTGTGTGTATGTGTGTGTGTGTATGTGTGTGTGTATGAGTATGTGTGAGTGTGTGTGTATGTGTGTCTGTGTCTGTGAGTGTGTGTGCGCACGCGCGTGCCCTGGCAGGTGTAGGCACACTGATTAGCACCATCAGTAGTCATAGCCCAGTTATAACCCACACATTCTCACCTAAGCAGCTCAGCCTCTCTCCTGTGGCATCCACACACACTCCTGTGGCTTCTCTCCTCAGAAAGCCACCAAACTCCAGGTACCACTGAGACACGCTTGAGAGACTGGCACTTGACAAGTCTACACTGAGTCCAGGGTCTCTGGGTTTCCTGTCCACACTGAGCCCAGGGTCTCTGGGTTTCCTGTCTACACTGAGCCCAGGATTCTCTGGGTTTCCTGTCCACACTGAGTGCAGGGTTCTCTGGGTTTCCTGTCTACACTGGGCCCAGGATTCTCTGGGTTTCCTGTCTACACTGAGCCCAGGATTCTCTGGGTTTCCTGTCCACACTGAGCCCAGGATTCTCTGGGTTTCCTGTCTACACTGAGTGCAGAGTTCTCAGGGTTTCCTGTCTATATTGAGTGCAGAGTTCTGAGGGTAGTTAGTCCCTCAGGAGACGCTCACAGCAGGTCTGGCTGTACAGGGGTTGGCTGTGTAGACGCACGGCATGTGCCTGAAGCCTACCAGGGTGGAGAGGGATGAGGACACGTTAGCAACATCCGTGGCTGCAGAGGAAGGCAGCACAGCACAGGTAGCCTCCTGGAGGGTGCTGCAGAAGCTCTGGGCTCAGAGCACAGGTGTGGGGCCAAGGCTCATTGGTGCAGCAGGACCTGGCACCTCCCTTAACACACAGACTTGAGGCTGGACCTTGCTCTGTGCCGGGGGCACTGGGGACCCAGGGTGGCTACCTCCCAGGACATGTCTGTAGACACACCATCAGCTGCAGCTCTGAGACCTGGGCATTGGGGTAGCTATGCTTGGCCCAGAGCTGAACCTGCACTTTCTTAGTCTAATACCGCGCCCCCTCCCCGCGTCGATTAGTGTGCTTGCTCTGCATGCATCATGCAGCCTGTCTCCTCTTGGGTTTAACTTTGGGGTTCAAGTTTTCCATTGGAAAACATCAGCAAACACTTGAAGGGGGCGGGGCGACCTGCTGGCTGAGTGATTGGATGGCCCCCTCTGCCCACCTACCCGGCCCCAGGAGTCTGGAGCAATGGGGGGCGTCTCCTGCCTGGGCAGTCTTCCCGCTGCTTTACATAGGAGAAGGAATTAAGAATCATCAGAGCCCTAGTGAGACTGGGGCCAAAGAACTAGCTCGCTCTCTTCCCAGCGCCTGCAGCCAGACCACGCCTTGGGAGGACGGCTGCTCAGCCATCACTCTCCACAGCAGCTGAAGGGCCAATATGAGTGAGGGGTCTTTAGGATGAGACGAAGCCAAGCCAGGAAATGATGCACACGATCAAAGGTATTCTGAGATTTAGAAAAACAAAACTTTTGTGAACTTCATGTGAATTTTTGACATACAATCTCCACTTTTCATCTGCCCTGCAATAATGCCTCTGAAATGCACGGTTCACTGGTTGTCCGCGCATCCAGAGGGCTTTGCTACCATCTGTCCAGAGCACTCCCCTCAGTCCCGGGAGCCGGAGCCCATGCAGGTCCCTCCCAGACCCTCCCTCGACACAGGCAAGCAGTCCCTGCTGCGCCCCCTCCGAAGTCCTTCAGGGTCGCCAGGCTGCTCTGGAAGGCAGAGGCACCGAGCAGCAGGTCCCTGGGGGCCTGAGGACCTAGGCTCCCCTTCCTGCTGCCACTGCCTTCCTGAGAGGTGGCAGGCTGGCCCTGGGACTTCCTCCTCTTCTGCCCACCCAAGTCAGCAGAGTGGCAGGGGGAGTGGCAGGAGGACACTGGCAGGGGACCCTGGACTTGGACAGTAGGGAAGGGACACTGAGTTCCACCTGGAGAACAGGGAGGCATCTCTCCACACCCTGCAGGGCTGTTTAGGGCTGGTGTGAGGAGCCCCACGGTTCCACTGTGACTCCTTAAGCCTTCAGCAGTAAAGCTGGGGTCCAGTCATGCAACGGAGGCAGGCTAAGTCCCACCAAGGCGGGACAATGGCAGCCCATGTCAGAGTCCCAGCTGCCCCACCTTCCAGCCAGCTCCCTGCTCACGGTCCAGGAAAGCAGCAGAAGGCAGCCCAGGTGCCTGGGACACTCTGCTTTCGAGCTGAGCAGACATCAGCTCCTGGGCCAACACGGAGCCTGCAGGTGTGGTGACCCCCAGGTCATCCTGGGTGTGAGCGTGTGCGCACGGGGCTACAACTTCCATGAGCTCACACACATGATGGCCACAGGCACAGACATGTGTGCTCACACACATGGGCACACACACATTCCTTCCTGCTACCCTGCTGGGATCGTGATGGACACAGGTCTCCGGCCTCATTATTGTCTCCCTGTTCCGTGTTCAACCAGCGAGCGAATTCAAGATCTGAGCTAGCAGCAATGCCGTGTTGACTTGTTTATAGAGAGCCAGCTGCAGTAAACAACCTCTCGTGAATCCATCCAAGATAACAGAATTCTCAGCTGCCAGGTAGGGGTGGACAGTGACCTCTGGTCTCTGTTGGGCATTGGTTAGAAAACGGCTGGGCCCAGATCATGTCACAGCAGGAAGAGAACGAGGTGTGATGCTGAGGAGGGCCCCGGCTGGAAGGCTGAATGCTGGCTCCACACGTCCAGGCAGCACAGGCCCTGCGGAGGGGGAAACGGATTTGAGTTGCATCTGGGAGCTACAAGGGGCTACCCACAGGAGGCAGCACTGCACTCCCCACAGCCTGACTGAATAAAGCAGGCAAGAAGGACTGGCAAGCACCCTGGAGCACGGCTGGTGAAGTGGCATGTCGCGGCTGTGGTGAGAAGTGGTGTGGCAGCATCTCGAGGAGGGTGCACTCATGACCACGTGACCGGCTTCTCACTTCTATGTGCTCCCAACAAAGCGAGGCAGGAACACAGAAGCGGGAGAATCCAAACCACTGCCACCAACACTGAGTCCCCCGGCACCTGGCACTGAGCACTCATCGTTTGCTTCAGTCAGGGCTAAAGAAAAGTCCAAGAGATTAACATCTCAGCCAGTCGAGCAGAAGCTGCCAACGCCCTTCAGATTTCAGTTCCCTCTTTCTCCCTCCACGTGTATCGAGGCTGGCATTCTGCTGAGTGAAAACTGCACTGAGGTACAAGACTCTGCAGAGGAGATGGGCACGCACAGGTCTAGGATCAGCCAGAGCTGGACGAGCTGGAGGAAGCAGCAGCCTGGTGTCTGCACTGCTCTCCCGCAAGGACACCTGAAGGCGCGCCCTCCTGGCAGCCATGGCCGGGGTCTCCGTGCCCTTGTCCAGCGCCCCCATTTGGGTGACACTCACCTTTTCCACCTTCTCCTCCACCTCCTTCAGTCACATGATAAGGTGCATCCAGCCTGGCCTCCTCGCCTTCAAGGCTACAATTCGCTGGTCCTTCAAGACCCAGCTCAGATCGCACCTCCTGCAGGCAGCCGTTCCTGGCTCCTCCTAACCCGACATCCGGTCCAGCCTCCCCAGCCAGGGCTCTTTCTTTGCTCCCTGCTCTGTTTTCTGCCCCTGAGTTGGAGCCCCAGAGCTCACCTGCTCCTCTTCCAGTGGCACGCCCACTACCCGTGCTCTCCTGATGTCTGTTGTTTTGCCTTTTGGCTTTCCCGAGTCTGGGATTTTGTAAGCTAAGTCACCCAGACGTTTCTTCCAGGACAGGAACCAGACAAACGGTGGCACCCTCAGGATGACTGCCACGCTGTCCATACTGCCCAACGTCCACACGGCCCTCAGCACGGTGGGAAATCCAGGGCCCCTCTGTCCTCCTCCGCAACTCAAGCTTGGGTCCCAAGACTCTCTGGAGCCTGAGCCAGCGGCAGTCCTTCCTGCAGGCCCTTCGCGGCTCTGAGTGGTCCCCGACTACCAAAGGGAATGACCACGAAGGTGTGACACTTGGTGCTTCGTGGATTCTCTGGGCCTAGACCCCTTGGCGCCAGGACAGGACTGGATCAGGGTGAAGATCACTTCTGAAAAGTCCAGAAAGTCTCCTTGCCAGTGGCAAACTCATCCCTGACTGACAGGCATGACCTTGAATGAGTCATCTTGCCTCCCACCTTCCTCACAAGGGTGTTGTTAGAATTCATGAGTTCATATTCAAAAGTACTTTGTGCTTTAAATAGTGCCTTTTAACAGAGGAGCTCGAAGCATTATAATCACCAACGCTGTGCCATCAATTATCCAGAGACTCCTTTAGAGCTGCCACAGCTAGCTGGAACTTTTAATGAGAAACCCACTACGACGGCAAATGTTCCTGGCAACAAGTGGCCAGTACTTTCCGCAAGCAAGAAGGTGAAGACAGAAGCACATACTTATAAAACACAACTCAGATGGTTTCCCATCCAGTCCCAGTCTCAGTAGAACCAACTACACCGCACCTTCCTGTTTCTCAGGAGTGGATTCTAACAGGACGGCAAGCATCCGTTCCCCAAGGCTCAAGACTTCTCCAGGCGGCCCCATCCTCGTGACCTCTGCCCTCATTTCCATCCCCCCAGCACCGCGATCATCTCCTTCTGTTTCCATCCCTGTCCCTAACTGCATCCTCATCACTCCCTAACTCCACCCCTCTCCATCCCAGTACCGTTTCCTTGTTCATCACCTCCATCCTCATTTTTATCTCATCACTTCCACCTTCCTCACCATCTCATCCTCATCTCTGCCCGCCTCTCCACCCTCAACTCCACCATCCTCCTCATCGCAGCCCCTCGCAACTACACCACACTGCCATCCCCATTTCTCTCTCCATTCTCACCATCTCTGTCTCAGTGTCTAGGCATCCTCCTCTTCTCCACCCTCACCTCCCAACAACCTCCTGCAGATGGCTACAACCACGCGGGGTGTATCAGAACTGGACTGATGTCTCACAACAACAGAGCATGAGAAAGCACGCACTTTGTTTATTTATGGATTTTTGCCTGAATTGTTTTGTTGTTGTTACATCCCAGAGCTGCTCTGTCTTTGCCTGGGATGCAGCTGGCCTCCTCTTGTCCTCGACAGTCACCTGTAGCCTTATTGTCCACATGCAGGCAGACGTCCCCTGTCTTGACGGGTCAGTGGAGGGCCAGCGGAAGGTTCTGGTTCACCTGTCACCAAAACCACAGCCAACAGACACAAGTGGAGTGATGTCAGTCTTACAAGTGTATGTCTGAGGTTCTAGCATGTTCTGGAACAATGGACTGTAAATGACTCTGCCTATTTCTGTCATTAAAAGAATCATGATTTTAGTTTTTGTCTACCTGTCTAAAAATTATATACAAAATAAATGACTAACATATCTAATCCAGCATATCATGTGGATTAAAAAAAACTCATACTAAAATTCAAAACTAAACAACAGTAATACAGCAGATATTTTCAAATTCTCTTTACACTTCCCCAGTGAGTGCCTGTGCATGACTGGGTGGAAACACCCCATGTTGGGGATGACTGTCCCTTCTAGAATGTTTCTGGGAGGGCATCTGTGTCTTCTCTCTGAGGGACCCAGATGCAGCTGTTTTTAATTTGTCTAAAATCCACAGGTTTTCTCTGCAGTTGCAGAGCTGGGTCTTAGCAGAGAATCTGCCAATAGTGTCTGTGAGCTTAAGGACCTGAAACAGCTGTCCCTCCAGTTTTCTGCTGGTCTTCCAATCCCTTTTGCATCAGCACCATTGCAAACTCCACCTTCAACCCCACTTTGTGGCTCACTCCGGAAAGTCAGTGTATTGATTCAGGGTGCTGCTGCCCATCCCCGCAGGACCCCACAGCTCTGAGAGGCTCCGATGAGCACAGCTGGGGCTCTCTGGCCCCCATGCACGCCAGCACAGGAGCTGCCTGCCTGCTAACTTCTGACAGAGATGTGACTGCTGACCACAGGCCAGCTTGGACCTGTGGACACCTCCTCCTGTCTGCCAGGCCCCCCACCCTCACTGGTCCTGGGCAGAGGGCACTAAAAATCAGCATTCGCCCATGAGAAGGCACCCCCTCTTGCCTCCCCTTTGTGCTGTAACGTGTGGTAGTGCAGGACGGGTGACGGGACCTGTCGTTGGAACTTCCTGGCTCTCTGGCTTGGAGGAGCAGGTTGGTAAGAGGGGACCACATCCGCAGCACTGCCCAGCTGCAGAAAGCTTCCTAGTTCTTTTGTAAGAAGCGGATAACCGTTGAATCCCTGAGTGCTCATGTACAGCCTCTCAGGAAGCTCAGGACAAGCAGGAACTCGGCTGTCTCAGCCATGATGGCCAAGTAACTCGTATCGCGGGGCCAGCACCCTTCCCAGGCTTTGCTTGGCACCAATGGCTAAGGAGCACTGCACTGCTTTCCATTTCATGTAGCTACTTTAGGAAAAAGTAAAGAAAAAATTGCTGGAAAAAGTATATATTAGCAATTTAGGAAAGATCGTGTGGATGTGTTTTAAATAAAACGAGCTTGGGTAATTTGCCCCTTAAATCATACACACTTGGTAGCTTCATTGAAACATCTTCACATGCCTATCTTTGACATATTAAATACCTGAAGGATAATGTGATCCATTTTTAAAAATGCTAAGATTGTCACAGGCAATCAACCAGACAAAAACTGGGTAACTCGGAGCTCGAGGTGACAGTGCTGGTCCCAGCTCCCACCCAGCCTGGTGATGTGACTGGCCCCCATGCACCGCATGGGCCTCTTGGGGCTGCCAAGGTGCCCGCTCGGCCCTCCACAGCTCTGCACATGTGCCCTTCCTGCAGCTCTGGCTCCCTTCATGGAGCGGCGGCTGAGATGAGAGACAGGAGGACGCAGGTGCACTCTGGCCGCCCCCAGGCCCTACCGTGGTGTTGGCTGCGACACACCCAGGATCACTGCATCCTCATCGCCGTCCCCAGAGGCACAGAGGGGTGAACTGATGTGCCCATGGACACACCGCAAATTGCAAGTAGAAGAGGCGGGATTCACGCCTCCAAGCTTCACTAACTACCGCAGCATGCAATTAGCGTGGGCTTGGAGCCAGCACGTCCATCCGCCTCCTCTTGTTCTTATTCTCACACGCACCCATCGTGGCCTAACCTCATGTAACTCCCTCCTGGAGATGAGACGCTTCCTCCAGAGAAGGAGCTACTGCAAGGCCAGGTCACTGCAGCCTCGGAGCTGGCACACAGATGCAAGTGATTCTTGAAAGTGACAGAAGTTGGCACACACAGATGCTGGAGGGAGGTCCCACCGTGCCCAGCCTGTGCAAGGGGCCGCTTTCACTGGGGGTTCCCAGGAGCTGGCACACCAAGAGCTCATGCTGCGTGGGCACTGTCTGAGGGTGGGTAACAAGAACTGGAGGACCAGGAGCCCATGCTGTGTAGACCAGGAGCCCACTGCCCGAGGGTGGGGGACAGGAGCTGGCAGACCAGGCACCCATCCTGCATGGGCACTGCCCAAGGGTGCGGGACAGGAGCTGGCAGACCAGGAATCCATCCTGCATGGGCACTGCCCAAGGGGGGGTGCCAAGAGCTGGGACAGGAAGAAATCCCTGCGGGTTCAGGACTGACGCTCATGTGATGGGGAGGACATTGGCCAGAAGGGGAGCTAGGCAGAGGGCATGGGAGTCCGAGACCCACAGGACAAGCAGTGTCTTCATCCCCAGATGCCCCCAGAGGCTAAGGCCTTCCAGACAACTGCTTTAGGGCCACCAGGAGAGGCTGTTTGCAAACCCATTCATGTGGCCTGACGCTTCGCACTTTTCCATCACTGTTACCCTGATTTCTGGTTTATTGGTTTTTAATTTAGGACAGTAGCCTGATGACGCCTGAACTGTTCCAGTGCTCACTCACCAGTTTGCTCCTTGGACAGAGAGCCTAGTACATGTAAACAAAACAAGGGCCTCACCAGTTACCATGAGACACAGTTCTGTGGGTTAAGGCAGTTACGGAGGAAGGAGGAGCAGAGATAAAGACAGCTTCCATCTGCTGGCTCACTCCCCAGATGGCAGCAACAGCCAGGACTGTACAAAGCTGAGGCCAGGAGCCAGGAGCCAGGAGCTTCTTCTGGGTCTCCCATGTGGGTGCAGGGGCCTCCTCGCCTTCCTAGGAGCGTTAGCAGAGAGCTGGGTCAGAAGTGATGCCGTCGGGATGCTAACCAAGGCGCACGGGATTCCAGCAGAGCAGGCGGCAGGTTCATCAGCTATGCCGCTTCAGCCCCACGGATTATGTTTGATGTTTGCAGAAGTGTGAGTTGTTGATGTTGCTTAACATCAAGGCAGCTGCTTTGAGAGACTTACAGAAAACACAAACATGGTGTGATTCTGAGCACGCACGTATCTGCAGATGCAAAGCGTGCCTGCTGACGTGCAGGGCAGTGTGTCCCCTCTGAGAACCATCGCCTCACTCGCTGGGACAGGCTCCCATGACGGGGTGGGGCCTAACTACCACGGGTCCAAGCCGGAGCCCTTCCAGCAATCCTGAGGTACAGAAATGGGAGGGGCAGACTTCAATACCACACAGCTTGAAGTTACAGCAAATGTTAACATTTATTGAGGGAAGGAAAACGTGTGGCGTTGGGCCGTGCACGCCCGCCACAGCGGGGTGAAGACCGTGACCTGTCCCAGTGGGATTCTAAACGCCAGCTCCCTCGAGGAACCAGCCACACTGTCGGAACAAGCACACCAGAAAAGACTGAGAGTAGAGCCAGCTGTGCTGACACGCCTTCACCTGGGGCAAGCCCACTTGCCCAGGGAAACAGGAGCAGGAGCCAATTGGCACGGTCAGCACCTGGACCGAGGGCCATGGCCAGCCCCGGCCGGCTCAGGCAGTGGCGAGCTGCTCTTGAGCTCCGGGCCTGCTGGTGGGACATTATTTATGTGCTGCTAAACCTCCTAAGGAAAATATTGAAGCTATCTTGAGTCAACCAAACGCACAGAACAAACATTAAACTGTAGCACATGCAACTTCCTGTGGTGCCTGAATCTGCCGGCAGTGTGGACTAGGTCGGTGATGTGACACTCTGTGCTGGGCATCCGGCGAGGAAGCCGTAAATGTGGCCGCTGGTGAGAGCTGAGGCCTTCCAACTTGTGCTCCTTAGCTCTACGGGAGCATTATTCCGCTCCTAGGACGATCCCAGCGGCAGCTCTTGGAGAAACAGAAGCCAGCTGAGCTTAGCAGGGAGCTGGGGGCGGTGCTCCAGGGTGGCTCTCAGAGTCCAGCGAGTCCCTGGTCCAGCTCCCGCCATCCGCCATCTGGCAGGGCCACCGGCAGCTCTTTTGTGCTTGACTGGCCTGGAGCTGTGACCACCCCGCAGGGGACCACACTTGAAGTCAGTGTGATGATCTCACCAGAAACCCAGGAGGGCCATGCCTTGGGGAGCAGGCCGTGCCCCGCAGCCACATGAGCAGACCCCCTCCACCCACTTCCTGCACAGCATTCCCCACAGGCAGCCCTCCATGCTGCCTGCCTGCTTCCGGTCCACAGCCAGGAAGGAGTCCGTGCCTTTGACAGAGGGCGGATGTGGACAACTGGGAAGGCAAAGGACTGAGAGCGCACTGGCCCTGGGGAAGCGCAGCGCAGCTCCCTGCAGAAGCGCAGGCCTCTCTGAGCTCCCATGCAGTAAGGCTGCTCCCACCCAAAGGCAGGGACACCAGGGAGCTGCCCTGGTCAGCCAGGCTGGCTGGTGCAGCAAGCCAGTCCCCTTGCTGCTGTGAACACGGGCATCTTGGGGGAGTGTGTGAACTTGCATCTCAGGACACAGAGACTCTCAGGAACGCCAGGACCAAGGAAACCTATACGTGGACAAGGAAGCATCTCTCCTGTGTTTCAGGGAACGCAGGGCTGACCCTCAAGCCTGCCGCCTGCGTGTAGCCCCCGCACAGGTGCAATGTGGGTGCGGTGTCCTGCAACCCCGAATCCAGCACCAGATCTGGAGCTATTACCCGGTGACTTGACTCCGTGTCCTGCGAGGAGGCACGAAGGCCGTAGCCAAGCTCTCAGGCTGGTGGAGGGCAGCCTGAGGCAGCAGACGCTCCGGGCTCCAGCCTCAGCTGGACAGCTCAGAGCCTGCAAATTCCTCCCTTCAGACTCTGTGTGCTGGTTAATGTAAGCTTCTTGTCTTTTTGGACACAACAATTAAGGGAGGAAAAACAGACCTTTCCGGATTTCCGACCTGATTTTTCTGAAATTTTTTTTGGTACCTATGGAAGAGGTAAGAACCAAGTTAAGTTAAATTTGAGCCATTGAAATGGAAATTATCATATTTCTTTGAACTTGAGCATATTTGCTGGAACCTACATTTTTATCTCATTCCATCTGTGGCTGCATGTTATTAAGTCAAGCACAGCTCATTTTCTCAAGTACAAGTCAAATTTGTGACTGTCTTGGGCACCTCAGTCACACACACACACGCACACACACACACACACACACACACACGCAGAACAGCCGCACAGCTGGGCGTGGGGTGAGCTAACATTTCCACTACTCTATCCCAGCAACCAGCAACATATGGCCACTTCCAGTTTCGCCTGAAGCCGCCGGTTAAATTCCTGTGCAATGGCTATTCTGTTTTCCTTTCTCTCTCCAGTTCAAGGTCAGGGAATGAATGCCCCGTGTGGGGAAAGCAGCCTGGGGGCCAGCTCCCTGCAGCTGTGACCCATTCACTGGGCAGCAGGGTGCCCCCCAGGGGCCAGCTCCCTGCGGCTGTGACCATCCACTGGGCAGCAGGGTGTCCCAGGGGCCAGCTCCCTGCTGCTATAACCATTCACTGGGCAGCAGGGTGCCTCAGGGGCCAGCTCCCTGCTGCTATAACCATTCACTGGGCAGCAGGATAGCAAGAGCTGTGTGACCCACACAGCCCAAGCCCCCATGCCCCACAGAGCCCCCACCCCACCCAGCCTTTGTGGCAGCAGTCACCAACTGCCAACTCTGAGCATGCTGCCTGGGAGAGGGCGGGGTTCACCTGTGTGTACTGAGGGTTAGGGCTAGCTGGTCTCACCATTTTGTAGACAGAAGCCTCCCCCACCCACCGCCAGGGTCTCAGGGAGTGACACCCCTTGCTGTGTATGTGCCAGGCTAGTATGCTGGCACCCAGGGAAGGCATTCCCAGGGCAGAGAGCAGGAGTCCGGCTGCCTGGCTGCTCTGCGGGGGACCCTGGCCTCCCTGCCCACCAGGACGGATTCTGAGCAGAGGCCTGGCCCACGCTGGCCTCTCCAGGGGTAGGGGTGGCTACAGTAACCCCAGAAAGCATCCACACAGATTAGACCTGGGAAGCAGGGCATGCTGAGGACTGAACAGGCTCTAGGGATTTTCAAAAACAAGCGGATGGGGTGACCTGGGAACCTGAGACTACAGCCAAATTCAAGCAAAGTGCAGCTCATTCCAATTAGTCTTTGGAATGTCACGTTCCCCAGTCCTTCAACCATAAACATCTCCCACCTGCTGTTATCTTACTGTGTCCCCTTGCAGGGGACACTCTGTCCATGACCGCATGGAGCGAGGCAAGCAAGCGCCCCAGCCCACAGTCTGCAGCCAGCCCTCCGTGGCCATCCCATCCTGGTTGACACAGGTGCCCTCCTGAACACCTCAGGCCCCATCCTGACTCGGAAGGTTTTCCGGCTTTCCATTCTGCTCAGTGGAGGTCGGCCACAAAGTGCATGGCGCCCCACTGAGATGAGGGTGGTGGGCTGCACCGTGGACCCTGCGGACCCCGGAAGCATGCCTCCCTTGCATCTGCATGAATGAGCCCCCGAGGCCCAGCTGCAGACCCCCGCAGCAGTTTGTACCCAGTCCCTACAGACTGGGTGAGACCTCACACAGCAAAGGGGGTGGAGGTCACAGGCCCAGTGACCCTGGCTGCCCATCAGCTAATCTGAGGCCAAGCAGAAGAACCCCAGGATAGCCACAGGAGCCCGGAAGCTGGAAGGGGAAGGCAGAGGAGGGTCTGTGAGGAGGACCAGCAGCCGCTGGCCCTGCGCAGGGAGGAGGCATGCCCCGCACCAAGCCGAAGCTGCAGGAACCTCCAGGAGCCTCTGGAGAACCTGTGGGAGGGCCAGCTCTGCTCACACCTTGGCTTGGCCCCATGAGACCCACCTAAGGCCTCTGACCTCCGGCAACACAGGTAGCGAGCTCAGGTGGTGACTTGCCACAGCAGCCAAAGGCACCGAGCACAAGCACCTCGCTCTGGCCACGCCACGCCACGCCACGCCACGCCACGCTGCCCAAAACCTCCTGATTCTGCTGCAGACACCTGTGCGTGTCCCCCTGGCTGTCTCCCACCCGCCCAGCACCCCACAGACGGAGATTCCCATGAGAGCAGCGGGCGGTGATGCCAGGGGCAGCAGGGAGCCTGCCCCGCAGGGTGGAGGACTCCAGCAGGCAACCCCTTTCCTCAGCTGGCATAGGTGGGCCTCTGCCTCCCTGAGACCCCACACAGACACAGACACTGTCACTGCGGAGTCTGGGACCTGGCCTCGGGCCCTGCCGTGAACAAACATGGAACTCTCGCCACGGGGCACAGTGATGTCCAACTGCCACTGCCTGTGCGGGGTGGTGTGTGCCTGTCCGTCCGCATGGGGTCCCCAGAGGGGTCCTGGTCTCATCTACAGGGGAGTGTGGACCCACGTCTGCAGGCATTTGAGGATGAACCAGCAGAGGGGAGGTTTTTCCTAGCCACTCTCTTGCTCCTTCTCTGCCTTTCAGGTACAACACAGCACAACACAACATGAAACAACAAAAATTAAAGGAAAGAATGTTCATGGAAAATAGAAGTAAATACGAATTTATTTTAGTGCAAAAAAGTGTATGCATGAGTGATCTTGAAAGCATTCACAAAGCTCATGTTATGGAAAAATTACACTTGGGTTTCAAAAGCCTCTCGCACCAAGCGAAGCTTTATTTTTTAACTGCCTGTCCCATGGACTTTTGGAAGCTTCCCCAAAGGCCCCAGCTTTTGTTCTGAGATGAAAATGGTGACTGTTCTTTGATGCTCTCTTATTTAAAGTTTGCTGTGGAGGGCTGGGCATAACCGCTGTCTGCAATGCTGACATCCCGTAAGGGTGCCAGCTCGCATCCCAGCCGCTGCACCTGCTGACCCAGCCCCCTGCTAAGCTGCCTGGCAGTGCCCTGGCAGGGGATGGTGGGCATGTTTTGGAGCAAGCGCCTGGCCCTGGCCTGGCCCAGCAGCTATAGCCCTCTGAGGGAATGACCAGCAGATGGAAGCGCGCGCTCCCCCTTCCATATGATTTTCAGATAAATCAACCATATTTTAAAAAAAGAAGAAGAAGAAAACAAACAGGCAGATACTGGCTTAACAATTATATAAGTCCCTAACCCTCAAAATCCCTTCGAAGTGAGTCAGAGCCCGCATGGTGCAGGGACAGAATTCCGTGGCAAGCTGAGCCTCTCATTCCCAGAGGTTTTCCTGCGCTGTGCGAGGAGCTGAGCAGTCTCCCATACTGCAACATGCTACAGAACCAGATTAGAACCAACTCACTCCGGCCGCATGCTCTCTGCTGTGAGCAGCGCAGCCCGGGAGCCGCGGTGCCAGCGCCTGGGCACCGGCGCCCTCTACTGCTCAGCCCTGCACAGCGCCTAAGGAAGCGGACTCTCCACGCTTTTCCAACCACATAGGACGTTTCTTTTCTATCAGCTGACTTTCAAGGTTGGAACTGTGGCTGCTACTTGCAACACTGGCCTCCATATTAGAGTCTCTGCAGGTCCATTTCCCGTCCAGCAACGTGCCAATACACCTGGGCAGCAGCAGGAGATGGCCCGAGGACCTGAGCCCCCACTCCCCTGGGAGACAGGGATGCAGTCCTGGCCTGGTCCAGCGGCCACTGTGGCCATTTGGGGACTGAACCAGCGTACATATCTCCCTGTCGCATTCTGTCTCTTCCTTTCTGTCACTCTTTCAGATAAACAAATAATTAAAAAATGTATTTGCCAATCATTGAAAAGTTTTGTTGCTGTTGTTTCGTTTTTAGAATCAGTAATATTCTTCAGAAACAAGTGTGATTAGAAGCATTTGGGGAGGTTCACGTTCCCAGGCATCCCCTTAAGGGAACCTGAAAAGCAAAAGGTGGACGCGGCATCATGTGTGTGTTTGTGTGTGTGTCTGCACATGTGTGTGTGTGTGCACATGTGTGTGTGTCTGCACATGTGTGTGTGTGTCTGCACGTGTGTGTGTGTGTGTGTGTGTGTGTGTGTGTGTGTGTGTAGAAGGTGCGGAAGCGGGATTCAGGCAAGAGAAAACCACCTCAAAAGGAAACCATTTACACAGAGCAGTCGCCTCTCTGCCCACAGCTCTATCCTGATTTTATCACCATCACACATCCTGAGAGCATGAGGCTCAGGAAAACATAAGGACACGTTGCAAGTTAGCCTAAGAGCTGGTCAGTCAGCCGGGGGCACCGACAGCCCCTCACCACCTCCTGCTCACACACCCCTCAGGGGGCACCGACAGCCCCTCACCACCTCCTGCTCACACACCCCTCAGGGGGCACTGGCAGCCCCTGCTCACACACCCCTCAAGGGCACCGACAGCCCTTGACCACCTCCTGCTCACACACCCCTCAGCGGGCACTGGCAGCCCCTGTCCGCCCCCTGCTCACATACCCCTCAGGGGGCACCGGCAGCCCCTAAGCACCCCCTGCTCACAGACATGGAGGCGACTACCCCATCTAGTACCAGTCATGCTCACAGTGTCTCCTCAATGGTTCTGCCAGCTTGAGGCTGGCGCATCGGTCACCCCTAAACTCTTCCAGCCGTCTAGCCTCGCATGTCGCCCACACAGGCATGGGTGACCATGTGTTCACAGTGTGTTCCGACAGGCTACACAGATGCCAGTCTTGGGAATGGCCGGTGGTTGCCAGGCTGCGTTCTCAGCCACCTCTCCAAAGAACGCTGGCCCAGGGTGTACCACTAGGTGGCTCCGAGCAGGCCCTCCTGGGTGCTGAGTAAAAGGATGTGAAATTTGATTTGATTCTTGCAAACTTTTCATGACCACTAACAGGTAGGAGCAAGAGGGCATGTGTTTTAGGCTAACCAAGCTCATGAGCAGAAACCTCGGCTGGGGTTGCTCAGGAAATGAGAGCAAAGCACACCTTTCAGATGACAGCAGACCCTGTAGGCCTGGCTGCCCCGAGACAGTAGCAAGCCTGCAGCCTCGTCGGGCCAGGCTACCACAGGGAGAGGTAGCACTGGCGGGCAGGGATGGACTGAGCTACAACAGAGTGGCAGTGCAGCAGGAAAAACGGACAGCCGTGAGGCTGGGGCCACAGGGACGAGGCCGACTGGGGCAGGTTGTGGATGGCAGCCTTTCCGGAAGTAGGGTGTGGACTGCTGAGGCAGCCAGCAGAGCGGAGCGCAATGGAGCTGCCATCCCATGCCGGCCTCAGACTGCCAGCCACTGGGGGGTACAGGAGGGTGAAGGGCCAGAGAGAGGGGTCTGTGTCCTGAGGTTCGTTCCAGGAGCAGGTCTGGGGGGACATATGCTGGGGCCTTGCTGTCGCCTGCACTTCAGACTGACCCAACACCTGAACCTCTCCTGGCTGACCCCTCCCCACGTTGCTCCAGAAAAATCCACAGCCTGACCAAAAGCTTCTATAGGAACTTGGATCTGGGGCCTCTCCTTAGACCTGCCCAGGCAGTTAAAGGGAGCCACCCCTCTGCTGACCTCGGGTGGTGAAAGTGAGGGGAGGCAAGTCAGGTGGGGTTGGAAGGACAAGAGCGAGGCCAGCGTCCCCGTGTACCCACACCTGAGCCTTGGAGTCCACAGCGCAACGTGTGCACATTGTGTAAGGCCTGGGAGACTGTGGTGCCCCACACAGAAAGGAGGGAGTGCGGTCTGAATAGCACTGAATCATGTCTAGCACCTGCAGATGTATACTCTATGAGTTCCATGCCATTTGTCCAAGTCAGACAAAATTAAAGCCATGCTGTGTGTAAGAGCAGCATGGCCTCCCGGCGAGGACCACACAGCACGCATCACGGTGGGCTGGCTTCTCGCCCTGCCTTCTGTCCTTGGTTTCAAGATTCTTGCTTATTTCTACAAGAATTTCAAAGGCACAAAGAAGTGCCTCCCTCCCCGTGTCCGCGACAGCCAGGACTCCAGCAAGGGAGGCATTCCCCACGGAAGGCAGACACCCCAGCTGGTATGGTAACCACGGCACCCACCCCGGTTCCCGATGCCTCTGCTGTCATCTTCACAATGCACCTGCTGCTGACCAGGCAGGGGACTCGGTCTTTACTGCTCTGTTTGCCATCTGAAGACTTGCCTCTGGAGCTAACACCTGGAACCTGAGTTTGGCTTCACTGGAATGAGGTGGCGCTGAATGCCAGCAGGCAACGCCAGGACAACTGCCCATGTGTACGTTGTATGCCAACGGGAACACCAAAGCTCAAAGTGCACACAGCAGTCTGTTCATTTCCTTTGCCTCAGAATTTTTTTACGACTCCTCTGCTGCTCTTTTTGGAAGTTGCTGTAGAGCTCACAATTACTTCATTGCATGGGAGCCACTCACAAATCAGCCCTTATTGATCAGCAAATAAAACAGCAACACAGACACCATAGCAGCCCTGACATATTTGCAAGTCATGCCGTAAATACGCGAGGGCTCACAAGAGGGTCTTCCAGGATCCAGAAATAAATTGGACTTTGTGGACATACTTGTTGAAGATGTGACTCAACAATCAAGATGTGGCTGTGCAAGCGCCACCGAGTGTCACCGGAGAGGAGATGACAGCCACTGTCTGCAGCGAGATGCAACCACTGAACTACGCAAGGTGGCAGGTCTGGGAGCTCAGGCTGTGGATGAGCCCAGCCCCAGCGAGGAGGCTGTCCTGCGGCCTGGTGGGGCCCAACCCTACAGCTTGCCGTTTCAGCACTCCTGCCGCACAGCAGCTGGCGTGGTTCTTCCAAAAGAAAACCTGGCCATGTTTCCAAGCTTGCAAACGCTCGCTCGTGCTCCTAGAATTTGTCAGGAGGGACGGTGAAGGTCTCACACAGAATCCCATGCTGTGAAGCAAATGGAACTGTGGACAAACCAGAGCTCCCACACCAATAAGAACATGTCTCTACTGGTGTCCAGGACCAGGGTCGGTGGTCAGGAACCCGTGCAGCGACATGTCCTTGCTCCTCCGGACAGAGTGAGACCCTGACGCAGTATGTAAAGGAACCAACCTTCACTCCGAGACCGCTCGTGAACTAGGGGTGTGGCTCTTCTTACAGGCGACAAGCACTCGGACCCCAAAGGATGTCTGTATGTTTTGACCTATTCGTTTTATTTCTGGGAATCAAGCCCAAAAATCAAACACGTGAACAATGGCTTCCGTGTAAGGTCATGCACGGTGTACTACCTTACAATAACAAAACTCTAGTGTACAAAAGAAGAAAATATTTGTACACAAGGATTTCTAAACGCTTTTGTGCCAAAATAAACTCATGTTCAATTGTTATAACGTGGCTGGAAATAATCCAGTTCGTAGCAAGAAGGACAGGACGTCGCCGTGGGGACAGCTGGGGACACGGCAACATCAGTTCTGCTACCATGAAAGAAAATCAGTGACAAGATTGGTGGTGAAGCTTGGGTGAAAAGTGGCAAAGCCGCTGACGCCTTACGAGACGTTTATGGGTTCAGTGTCCAAAGAAATCAACAACCGGCAAGCAGGTAATTCGTCCTGAGAAGGGAGATGCTGAGATGGAGTCCACAGCTCACCATCCACATCCACTTGCAAGGAAAAAATTCATCTCAGCAAGTAATAACTGCATTAACAGCCACACCACGGACACCTCAGCAGGCTGTGCTCTCCCACCTGGCCACAGGGAGGACATGCCACACCAGGGACACCTCACCAGGCTCCGCTGTCCCACCTGGCCACAGCAGGGGATGCTTGAGTCCACCAGCCAACTAAAAGGCCAGATCAGTTGCACACAGGTGCTTTCAACGGCAAATTTTGCACAAGTGGGAAAGTTTTCTTGGGAAAACTGAAGCAAGAGATTAACCCACAGCTCCGTGCCATTCTTAAGACAAAGCACAAAGCACACTATGGTGACCTGGGGTGGGCACCATCTGGTCCCAAGAGAAGCCGACTAGCCCACAGCAGAAGTCACAGAAACAGTGTTTGTAGGATGCTCAAACGTGATCTTGTCCGACCTCCAGAGGGCCAGCGCGTGAGAACAATCTGCCCCTCAGGAGAGTGTTTGGGTGAAGTGTGGAAGCTATAGCCGAGGGGCTCCTGAGAAAACCTCAGTGCAGGGTCCTTCCTCATCCGTGCTCTCATCACAGGAGGCTCATTTTGCAGAGTGCTAAGCGGAAAGCAGAAGGCACTGCCTTAGTGAGCTTGCCATCGCTGTGGGGAGAACAGTGGCCCTGTGTCATCTGGACTCCTGCAAAGCCAGCAAGATCCAATCACACTGTTCCCCTCTGGGTGCCTGACCCAACCCAACCCTTCCCACAGGCCCCCCTTTGATACCTGCACCCCAATACATCCAACTTCTACCCCACTCACAGCTACCAGAAGGCTCTGGGGTTGCACATCTGTCAGTGTTTGGGGAACTAAGTCACAAACTAAGGCAAGCACCAGCCGTCCACCTCTGACGTGGTTCCTTCTGACGTCAAGGGCATCACTTTTCTTCAGTTAATGGTGTGAAAATATGGCGCTGGCCTAGCTGTGCCCCCAGGACTCTGAGTTGTTTAGGAAAGGACTGAAGAGGCAGCATGATCACTTACAAAAGTGCCTTAAAGGGTCAACATTTCCCCAGGGGTAAAAACAGCAGCTACCTGTGTGCCATGCTGGAGTCCTCGGTTCAAGGCTCGGCTCCGGCTTCTGGCTCCATCTTCCTGCCCAAGCAGACCCTCAGAGGCGAGGCTGATGGCTCAAGTTGATGAGTATGAAATCAAAAAAGTTTTTGAAGGCTGGTATCACCCCACAAATGGAAAATTCCAGCCCTGACCTGGCGTGACAGCTGACAAAACACAGATGGAAAATACTGAACACAGCTCCAGCTGTCTGTGTATCGGGTGTCTACATGGCTTTCACGTCAGACCTTGGTCATACCCCAAAAAAACCTTCTCATTGTCCTTTGCAAGTTTATAAAATGCCAAAGCAGATACCTGCAGCCCTAAGAATGCTGGGTTGGGGGAGCTGAGCCTGACTTAGCAAACCTGCTGCCCAGCAGCACGGAATCCCTGTCCAGTCCCAGTTCAGTGGCTGGGCTGGGGGGTTAGGCTTCCGGTTGTCACACCTTGGTGGGTCTCCTATCTCAGGAATTGTTGCTAGACACAGAAGCCATGGGCCCTCTGGGTGCTGGGGAGGGCTGTTCTCTTGTCTGTCCTCTCCAAGGGGCAGCCATTGACTCCGCCCCTCCTTGTTGTGTTGGCTGTTGGGAAAGGCAGCGGCTTGCTCTGATTCAGTCTCCCTTAGAGAGCCCAGACACCTGCTGCTCTCATTGCTGAATCTGAGCTTTGCGCTACAGAAAACGCTCACTCTAGTTTTTAAAGAAGTTTCCTGAACTTGAAACAAATATTTATTCAAAATTAAACTCCATCTTTCTATATTTGAATTTCACGTAAACTATTTTGCAATCAGGATAAGTGTTTGAGAGGAGATGTGAAGGATGCATTTGAAAACAAATAAATACAAACAAGTGCCCTCCTTAACTTGGATGATGGAAAGAAGGCCTCTCTTCCTTGATTACCTTGCTCTTTGATTTCACTGAAACACACACGATGATGTATGCATACCCGGAAATGCACTATTCACCCACTACCGGATTAAGCAAAAAGCTGAGCATCTAGGATTCCCAAGCGTGCATATCCTAACAAACTTTTGAGAGTCTGTTGAAAGCACTGTGGCTTTTCCCATAAACAGAAAGATCCTACAGATTTGAGCTCCTCTTCCCAAGGGACCGGCGCTAACACTCTCTTCTCTGTGCCCCCACAAGCCGCATCTGGGAGAAACTGGAGCACACAGCATCACCGGGGCGGTTGGCCAGACGGAAAACCAAGACAGTCGCAACTGACCACTGCTTGGCGCACACAAGGGGTCAGCAAGAACGGGACAGCCACCACCCTCACCAGAGAGGCACGGAAAGCAGAAGGAAAAGATTGGCTATTTTAGTGCAAGACATTTTTTTACTAAACGTATACACAGGCCTTTAGAAAGCTCACAGATGTACTTATTATTTTTAAAAATGCATGGATTTCAAAATTTCCTATGCCAAATTTAATGTACCTTCTATTTCCATTTTGCACCAAACTGTTTCCGGTGCCTTCATATATGAATGCATTTTATACAGTAACAAACGCTAACTCACAAACAGTTGTTCCTCAGAAGACCCTGTGTGGGAGCACACCCCCATGTGGACATCCTGGACCCCCGAGCAGGCGCCCTCTGAAGGGGAGATGGCCCCTGGGGTGGGTTTTGGGGAGGCAGAGGGAGAGTGATTATAAAGCGGAAACCTGCTTCCCTTCTTGGTCTTGCGACCTTGTTCCCCCACAAGCTGCACACTGCCACCTGCCACGATGTGACATGCCAGGAGGGCTCTCATCGGGGCAGAGCCCAGGCCAGCCCCATGCCTGATGACATCACCAGCTATGTTCAAGATTATAGTCAGAAAGGACCGTGAGATAACCACAACACAATTTAAAATTCAACACATTTGCTAGGTGATGCTGGTGACCAGGGTCAAATAGTGAGTGATTGTTACGTGTCCTTCCAAAAATCACCTTCAAGAAACTAAGAATAGGTATCAACCCACTAAAAACTTCTACCAAACCCTCAGAGGGATGCCGGAGACCCAACATCACATGCTGAGTCTGCGTTGGGACATCACGGTCTTAAAGGCAACTCCTTGCTTGTATGCCCACCTCCCCAGGGTTCCAAATGAGACATGGGGGTTAGGACTAGAAGGCATATTGGGTCAGAAGGGACATGGGTCTCTCAGTTCAGACAAAATAACTATCAGTTTCCTAGAGAAGAAGAGCCAGCAGAAGCGAAGAGATGTGTGTGATTTTTAACACTGGTACAAAAAGCCACGTGAGCAACGCTTATGGGATTGTTGGCATGGTGGAGGGCTGCCAGGAGAGCCCAGACCCTGCACGGAGTGAACCCTCCCCTGCTCCTCCAAGCCCTGCCAAATGGGCAGCGAGGACACACTGCACTGTCCATCTGTACTGTCCACTGCACTGTCCACACTGTCCACACTGCTGTACCATCTCCCCCGCCAGGGCTCTTTGCCCGCAGGCTTCAGGGGTGCTGTGTCTTTGGACTTCTGGCTTTTCCTGGGAGGTCCGAGCCTTCTCACAGCATGGGTCCTGCTAACACTCTCCGCCCGAGCCTCCCCAGGGCTGTGTGTTCCCAGGGCGGAAAGGGTCCAGCTCAGCAGCCTACACCCCAAAGAAGTAACACGCGCTGCTGCCACCCCGAGGGGAGGCTCGTGTTTAACTCCCATATCGAAGAGTCAGATCATTCCTACTTTCAAAACGTTTTTGGTACCTGCCACTGAAAACACAGTGTGTAAAGCAAGACTTAGAAACCAAGAAGGGCATTCTGACGACGGCAGGACAGCAGTGAGCATGTGGCTGGCTCCAGGTCTGCCCCTGAACAGGCAGAAGAACCAACGGTGAGCGCTGATAGAGTCAGTCCCAGCGGGAGCAGCTTTGAACACGGCAGGTGCCTGGGAACGAAGGAAAGGCAGCAGCGTTGCAGGGTGTCGAGCATGCAGGGGACCCGGAGCCACGGCCACACAGCTCAGAGAGCTGGGCGTGCTCGCTCACCGGCAAGCTGGGCTCCCAAGGTCTCAGTCCAACAGGTGGATTCTGAGCCCAGGCCCAGGACGCTGGACAGCACATCTGGCATCCTTGGGCCACGTGAGCCCATGTGGTGCTTCTGGAGCGGTGGCCCTGGAGCCAACCTCGGCTCGCTGTCCGCTGCACGGCTTCGTGCGGTCATGACGCGTCTGCGATTCCTCTTGCCTAGATGACCCAGACGGGCGGAGGACTGGAACCGGCAGTGAGCCTGCACTTGACATGGACCCAGTCTCCTGTCCGTGGCGGAACATCTCTCCCTTCAGAATTGGGGAGGGGGAACCCCGGGGACAGGGGTGGGGTGGGTGCAAGCCCTCCCTCCTCAGCTTGTCCTGGATTGTCGCCCCCGGCTCCTCCCACAGGGCCACCCCTCTCTGGGTCGCTTCTTTTGGCTGCCCATTTTTCTCCCTAGTCCTCATGTGCTCCAGAAGTTACAGTGCTTCAGTGGTCTCCACCGACTGTGGTCAGGCATGGGATCTGCCACGATGCCAAGCGTCTCTGCGGTCAGGCATGGGATCTGCCACGATGCCACGCGTCTCTGCGGCTCAGAGCTGTTCATTTTCAGACTCAAAACTCATTCCACGTGGAGACGTTCCAGCGGAGCTGGCACAGCCGGCAGCTGGTTCGGGTCTGCAGAACGCTGCAAGTCATTTGTCAGCCCTTCCAGGCTCAGCAAAGCCTGCAGCGGCTGCAGCCAAACCCTCCCGTCCTCACCTGTCCGTGTGCACTGCAGGGAAATCTGACCCACACGTTCCTCACTCGGCCACGCTTTGCTCATTACTTTGTTATTTCCTAAGCGTGTTGGAGGTTTGCGAAGCCTCCTGCATGGTGCCAGGAGCCTCTCTTTTTTCTGCCTCAAACCACAAAAGCTGCTCTTCTGAACAGGAAAGAAAAACAGTCAACAAAGCCAGAGCTGCAGAGGACTAGAGTCAGAACACATGACGAGTTCTAGGAGTGTGTGGGGCGTTCTGCTTCCTTCACTCAACTGTAACATTGGAAAAGACTGGTGCGCACAATGGAACTTTTCAATTTGTTTTAAAAAAAAACCCATGCTCCCAACCCAAAAGTGGTAAAAACAAGTAACAGCTGAGCTTTATTCTATTTGTCCACGTCTGTAAACAGGTGCCCAGCCCAGGGCGGGGCGGCAGCCAGCTCCAGGGAGGCCGCCCTGCCCAGCATGGAGCTGGGCAGCATGGAGCTACCTGCACAGCCCTCACTGCAGCCGTCAGCCTTGTGGGAGGCCACTTGGGGCATCTGCCGCTGGTAGGCGGCATCTCACAGGGAAAGTAGAACAGCAGGGTCTGCTCTGTGCCCAGCCCTGATGGTCAGGGTGAGAGGACAGGGTGAGCGCTCCACCACTGACCTTCAACACGAGGCTCCGGGAGGCCCTGGAGAGGAACTGCACAGAACGTAACACGGGTGCTCACCCGGTGTGTCAGAGGAAGCAGAAGGGCTGCAGAGACCTGGGGCTGCAGCCAAGTCACCCACAGCTTTACAGGGAGCTTGCGGGACCAAGCGGTGGTCTTGTACCAGAAAGTACAGGTGACATCCCAGAGCCCACGAGGCCATGGCGGACAGTAGGGCAGGCCGGAAGAGTCACGGGAAAATTACATCTGGGAAAAACTTCTCCCATTGGCTGCTGATGTAAAAACAGACCCCCACACGGCTACTCCCTGGAGCATCACAGGTTTGGGGGATCCCACAGATTGTTCGACAGAAAACTTGAGGAGGGGACAGCAACAAGGGCTGGGTGGGGACAGGACCAACCGGTTTTCCGTCCTTTTCTGTCTCCCTTTGGGAATTTTCAACTGCCTTCCGTTCGAATCACACAGGTTTGTTTGAATCATACACAGAAACCTAACGTGCGTCTGGGGTTAGGACATCCTCAGGACACTGGAAGGGGCTCTGTGTAACAGCCGCTTCCGAGGCGTGAGGCACCCGGCATGAACTCAACGGCAGCTGTGCTTCAAGAACGACCAGCAGTGGGTGGCACGAATGAGCCATGTGCAGCCACGGAGGGGCAGGGTGTCGGGCAGGGGAAGGCGGCAGGGACAGGTGCACCGGGCTGGCCGCCACAGTCGCCCCAGGGAGAGGGCGCTGCCGGGCTATTGCAGCTGCAGCCACGCGGTGGCGCTGTCGACCACAAGAAGGAGCCGGCTATGGCGTGCTGGCAGTTGGGGTGTGCAGTTTTGACTTTCCAGAATTGACAATTCCGTGTCCTGCTCGTTCTCACGTCCACTTGAAAAGTCACTGTGGATCACCACGTGTCTGAGTCGGGGGCAGCGGCGGCAGCAAAGGGGAGCAGGAGCAGTTTGTGCCCCAGGCTTTCGCAGAGGGCAGCCCTGGCAGGGTATCCCGGGAGAGGTAGGAGGTTCAGCTGGGAAATTGGGGACCCAGGCTAGGCTAGGAGCTCACTGGCACAGCTTCACAGAGCTGGGGTGACGCCAACGCGGCCTCTGACCCCGGGAACCAGGTAGGCTGTGTTCTGTCGTGCTTTGCCAGGCCACACGCCTGCAGCCCAGCGTGTGAACTGCGGAGCCAAAATGATCCATCTCACTCTACGGGACTGAGTGACAGACCACACGGAAGAACAGAGCTCAGGCACCTGAGCTCACCTGTGCGCTGTGACCCTGCTGCCCGCTCTCTCCTGCCTGCTGGGGAGGCTAGAAGGCTACAGATCCACACCCACCTCTGGCAGTCCCTGCAGTGGCACAGGGAGCCTGAATACTCTCCCGCCACAAAGCCAACCAGCAGCCTGCCATAGAGAGCCTCCCACCTGGTCGTGGGGCATCTGGAGGACAACCCGAGGCTTTTCATGAGCCCTGGTAGATTTGATGACCACGCGGGAAGCCAGAAGACAACCCACGACCCGCATAGGGAAGGCAAATGTGGCTGGGGGCCACAGGCCACCATACAGAAGATGCGTGGCCCCACTGGGGATCTGGCACCACACTGCCCAGCTTGGGTCCCCATGTACGCATGAGCTCATACTCAACAGGAAAGCAATTTTCCAAAGAGGCCCAGCACCATGCCATGGCTCATGAGGTGCCATGCAGCAGGAACTCCCCTGGGATGCAGGCTCAGCCCTGGCTGCCAGAGCCACACAGCGCTACTTCCAGGCCAGGGCTCGCATGGCTGAGCTCTACACACGTGCCAGGGTTCCCAGAATCTGCCTGGAGCTGCAGACAGCATCGCAGCACACAGTAGGGTGACACACACCCCAAGCTCAGTGCCCCCGGGGCTTGCCTGTCACCACCACCACCAATAGCCTCCGGAAGTCCTCTCCAGGCCCCCAGTCTCCTCCACACCAGGGTTATGTCAACTGCCCAGAAACTGACCGCTCAGCAGCAGCAGCGACTTTCTCACAAGATGAATGAGTGAGTGTGGGAACGACTAACTGAATGAGTAATGATTCAGTGAGGAGTGCAGGAATGCATGAAGGAGTTAGTGTACGCCCGAGTGAATGAGCACAGCTTGGCCACCCTGCCAGCCTCCATCTGGGGTCCTAGCTGCTCTGTAACCATGGGGGGCAGTTGATGCCCACAGAGTGGGTGGTGCAGGGGCGGCAGGGGGCAGCACTGCCCGCCAGGGGCTTCTCCTCTCGAGGTGGGACCTCCTGCCCGGTGCTTTCAGGCCTCAGTGAACCCAGCAGCCCCAGTGGAAGGAAGGGCCCGGAGTACCTGGACCTGCTGGCCGCCTAGCCGGAGCCTTCCTCCTGAGATCCAGGGCTTTCCTGGAAGGAATGCATGCACACTAGTTAACTTGGGGATACCCCCCATCAGGCAGCACCAAAACCGGGGTGTCTCGTTGCCGTAAGATGCTTCTACTAACAGCTCGAAGAACGGCACAGCTTCCAAGATGCTCCTGCCAGAGCTTTGATGAGAGCTGCGTTTGAGAATAAAAGGCACGCTGCTGTCCACCCAACAGGTTCTGTTTATCCTCTAACGTGCTATCCAGGCTGCAGCAAAGCAGGTGGTACAGTGTGTACCGGGGTGTCGGACACCAGCTGGCTCTGCCCTCCACCACCCTCTGTAAAAATCACACACTTTCAGAAGGATACTTTTCTTTTTAAGCTTTATTTGGAAGGCAGGGTTACAGAGAAGAGAAAGATCTTCCACCTGCTGGTTCACTCCCCAGGCAGCCTCAGAAGTGGGCAGGTTGGCCTGGGCTTCTTCCTGTACCTCTCACGTGGGTGTTGAGAGACCTTCCTACTGCTTCAGCAGGTGTGTCGGCGGGGAGCTGGACAGACATGGAGACTGGAGCTGGCTGTGCCCACTCCACCCCAACGTCAGCCCTTCCAACTGCCAGTTCTGTTCAGGTCTGTGCAGGGGACAAGCCCGGGGCACTCGGAGAAGGGTTCCGAGCCTAGAAGACCCTACCCCGGGTCCACCATGTTCCACACTCCCCTGGCGCCGTGGTGCTCCTCTCGGGTCCCAGCAGCTCTTGCCCGGGGCTGCGGCAGACGCAGGCTCCTGCAGCTTACTGCAGGAAACAGCCGCAGCCATCTTCTCAATGCAAAAAATAGCTTCTGGTGCTGACGCAGCACGGTTGCCGGGCAACCTGGCTTCCGCTCTGGCTCCGCATCTCCGGGTCCCCTCCAGTTGCCATTGGTCCTTCCGACAGGGCTGACTGGTCCGGCAATCCGATGAGTCAGGCCGGCAGGTGCTGAGCAAGACACAGCTCCCGCCACCCAGTGCGGCCCAGCAGGGGCCTGGCTGGAGCCCTCTCCACTCACCGCCTCCCCGCCTTGGGAGGGAAGAAGGCGCGGAGGGAACCACAACGAGCTGAGCTGTGTCTGGTTAGATCCAGAAGAGATGCCAGGCCTGACCTCTGCCCACCTCTGCCCACCTCTGCCCCCTGCCTTCTCCACCTTCGCCTCGCTCCTTCTCCCCCACCCACACACACCTAGAGGGCATGAAACGTGAAAGTGGGAGCCCAGCATCGACTGATGACAGGACCAACAAATGACAACTGGTGGACCCCTCCCCACGCCCCAGTGGTCCCCTTCCCACCCATGCCCTATCCCCCCCTTCAAGCTCATCCTTAAGGCCAAGTTGGATAACTGGCCATCTGCCCTCAGTATCCTCTGGACCCACACATGGGGCACCAGAGAGGCGGATACCTGCCCACACAGTAGAAGGAAGGACACCCCGAGTGGAGCCAGTGAGGCCACACGACCATGGCTAATGTCAGGGACAGGTGCCCACATACTGGACCCGCCCCCTGAGCACTCCCACGCTGGACCCGGCCCCCTGAGCATTCCCACGCTGGACCCGGCCCCTGCTGAGCACTCCCAAGCTGGACCCGGCCCCCTGAGCATTCCCTGCAGAGCCGCTCCACCCAAGTCGCCATCACTCAGTGGTCATCAAAAGCTGAACGCCCAGGCTGGGTGGGCATTAAGGTGCCACAGCCCCAGCCCGTCTCCTTCCACCAGTAAAAAGCCAGGAGCCAGGAGCCAGCAAGTGATGACGCTTGGGGCAGTTCCAGGAAACAGAACATTTTCGTGGAGCAGTGAAGTCCCAGGTGCCATGGATGCAGGCACGGGGCAGGGGCAGATACCATTCAGCAACACGAAGCAGTGCAATCTTCTCATGTGGCCAAATGAACGTGTGATGGACTGGGCACAGGGAGACAAGCGCCACACATGGTCCTGCATCTGTGACGATGAGTCCACCTGCTACCCAGGGCTGGACCCCTCTGTGGAGAACCATCTGGACAGTTAGCATGTCGTACTTGGGCCACACATAATTATCAACCTAACAATCAGATGACAACGAACAGTATGAGAAGGCGGACGCTCTGCTGCACGGGGCTGGGTGTGGTTTCCCACCCAGGAGGAAGTGTTTCGAAACAGCTGTGCCAGAGAAACCCATAGTTCCTTGATGGAGAAGTGGGCACATGTTTCAGGAGATGGACATGCTAATTATGCTGATTTGGGCACACTGAACTGTCACACTGTGTCCGCCAAAATGCAGAGCCATGTGTCGGCTTCTAAAACTTCACTTTAGAGAAAGAGAAAAAGAGAAAAAAAAGCATTTGCCGTGGTAATTCTACAGAACGTTCTGACAAGGAAATGGGAAAAGGCCAGACTCGGTTTAACTCGCTTGGGAAGCCACACCCACCCAGGGAAGCGCACTTTGCTCCTGGGACCAAACGCGAGCCTGGCTTTGTCACAGACTCGTAGGCCTCTGGTCAGGACCAGAGGAGACGGGGTGCGTCCCGTCAGCCTAGCAGCTCTAAGAATCTACTCGGCTCCAGAGGCCCGGTGCACGCCCCAAACATCAGGTTTGGGCAGGTGGAAGCCAAGAGCCTCCCTCATGAGTGGCAGGGCCCCAACTTCCGGAGCTGCCCTGGCATGTGTATCCCAGGGAGCTGCAGTGACCACTGGGGGCCTCCCAACTGACTTCCCAGCCACTGCTGGCGCCTTAGTGTCCTGTCTCTCTGTGGACGGTCCAGCGAGGAGTGTGGGGAGGACATTTTACACAATGACAATAATTCTGTTGCGATCTGGTCTGGTCTGAATGCTAGCACTGTGAAATACAGAATGAAAATGTTTATTTTGGTGCAAAAAAAGTTTGTGATCCATACATATGAAGGAGTTTCATTGTATTATAAAAACCACACATGGATTTCCAAAGAACACTTGCATTAAAATAAACTTATTTTATAAACAGATGTATTTGTTTATTTGAAAGGCAAAGTTAGAGAGAGGAAGATCTGCTGCCTGCTGGCTCACTCCTCCACAGCCTTCAGTGGCCACACCAGCGCTGGGCCAGGCGTTTCTTCTGGGCCTCCCAGGCACTTTGGTGACTGCTCACTGCTTTCTCAGGTGTGCCAGTGGCAGGCTGGATTGGAAATGGAGAAGCCAGGATGGTAACTGGGCACCCCTGTGGGATGCCTGCTACGCCACAACACCAGCCCCAAAATAAACGGCTTTTAATTTCCTCTTCCAAGAACTTTTTGAACTTGCCTTCTTAAGAAATACCATAGAACTGGTTCGTGGCTCTGGCACTGGAAGCCTCAGGCTGGTACTCTGTGGAGCGTTCACAGCTTCAACAGGACGTTGGCAAGCATTCTGAGGGCACCACAGCCGCTCCTGGGCCCTGGGCAGAAGCATCAGAAATGGCTTCCCTGGCACTCTGGGCCAGGCTGACCCAACCAGCTCAGAAACTGTTCCCGAGGGTGAGCTTTGGCGTGATGGTCAAGACCCCCTTCGAGACTCTGACACCTGACACTGGAGGACCTGGGTGTAAGCCCTGGCTGTAGCTGCCCATCCCCGCTTTCTTGTTCATGGGCAGCATGGACAGGCAGCAAATGCTGGATGGGCCAACTAACTGGTTCTTATCCTGCATTTGACTCAGGCCGCTGTTGGCAATTTGAGGAGGGCTCCGGCGGACGGGAGTTCTCCTCCTCCATTTGTCTGCCTCCAACACGAATCAGTGTTTTTTTAAAAACAAACAGCAGTTTTCACAGGCTGTCCTGTGGCCACGAGGCAGCACCCCAGTAAGTGTCCTGTATGCTTGGAGCACAAGCCAAGGGCTTTAGAGCCGTGGGTGGTCCCCTCCTCCTCCAGCCCATCTCTGAGGATCCCTTCATTGGCACCTCTTCCACCACCCGAAGACCTGGCTGTACCCCTAAACTCAGACCCAGCATCCTCCCCAGTCCCCTGCTGCCCAGTGCTGGTCCCCATGCCCCTACGGCAGTCAGTGTATTGTAAAGAAACATTGTCAACCTTGACTGGTTTTCCTTCACTGGAACACAGGCCAGGCAGGGATTCTGTTCCAAACGTTTCTCTGTTGGATTCTTGGGGCCTTCAAAAAACATGTGACACGAGCCAGGTGTCCTGGTAACACAGGGTTGCAGGGCATGTGAGTGCCCTGACCCTGTCCGAAAGGAGAGGGGAGTGGCCGTGAAGGTAGACAAGAAGGCCGGCAGCCCCTAGGAGCCCAGAGGGGACCTGGTGCGGGCACAGCTCAGCTCTCCCCCAACAGGTGGGAGTGTTCTGATGGCACCCCAGAAAGCCAAGCCATACCTAAGTCACCGCTGCCGAGTTCACTAAGTGTACTGCTTCCTGTCAGGAACAGTCACAGGGCTCTTCGTGTGTGTGTGTGTGTGTGTTTGTGTGTGAGTGAGAGTCTTGTGTATGTGTGAGTGTGTGAGTGTATGTGTGTGCGAGAGTGTGTGTGTATGTGTGAGACAATGTGAGTGTGCGTGTGTGTGTGAGTGTGTACGTGAGTGTGAGAGTGTGTGTGGGTGTGTGCAAGAGCATGTAAGGGTGTGTTGGAGAGTATATGTGAGAGTTGTGAGTGTGTATGTGTGTGTGACAGCGCATGTGTAAGAGTGTGTATGAGAGTGCGTGTGTGTTTGAGAGACTATATGTGTGGGACAGTGTGTGTGTGAGTCTGTGTGTGACAGCGCATGTGTGAGTGTGTGAGTGTGTGAGTGTGTGTGTGTGTGTGAGAGTGCATCACAGTTTGTGTGTGAGTGTGAGACTGTGAGTGTGTGATAGTGTGTGTGTGTGTGTGTGAGAGAGAGAACATGTGTGTGCGCCTAGAGTACACCAGTTGGAAAGCAATATTGCCAGAACAAAGCTATCTTTGAAATTTTCTTTTAACAACATTTCAGAGGTGTTAAAAGCAAGCAATCCTTTTTTTTTAAGGCTTAATTGGTTCTGCAAGAGAGATACGACTTTAGTTCTTAATCAAATGAACTTTCTCCCTCAATTATTTTTTCTCCCAAAATACCAGAAGATCCTATAACTATATTGGAGTTAAAAGAAGACATCCAAATTACATAACAAGACAGCTGATTTCTATTTAGAGTGTCACGCCTTACAAAATCAAGGGTGTTGATGTGGGACCCGGCACTCGGGTGGGCAGTGTGCTCCACCCTGTCCCCTCGGGTGGGCAGTGTGCTCCACCGAGGTGGTCGCCCGGCGTGCCCCTGGTGAGCACCGTGCCTGCGAGGATCCAGGAGAAACCAGGACAGGCCTCCCATGGGTGGCTGGCGGTCTGCTTTACGGCATCAGAAAGAACCAAGACACAATGGAACCCAGCAGCTCTGGCGCTGGTAAAGTTGCCGGTGCCTCCCCCAACCTTGGAGGTCCTGGGTTCCACTCCCTGCTCAGGATCTGACTCCCACTTCTTAATGCAGACTCCGGGGAGTATCAGTGATGGCTTCAGGACCTGGGTGGCTGTCATGCACGGGGATCCAGACAGATCCTGCGGGTGTGAACCAGCAGGTGGGGGCTCTCCTTCTCTGTCTCTACCTTTCAACTGAATACACAGAAATCTAACACACACACACACAGAGTTAGTCTACCTATCCCCAGTGTCCAGAAAGGATCACAATGCTGTCATGACAACTCAGCAATTGCACCGGCCAGCAGAGCCAGTAACGGGACACGGCGAGGGTCTGGGGATGAGGCACCGACAGGAGACCAGTGATGGTGGAAGTCCTTCCCAAGCCTCTCTTTATTACTCCTTATATACTCTTCCCCCCAAGTGCTTTAACCAAACAATAGGATGCCAGTGAGTCCCATTAGACCAGGTGCTTTTAGCCCCAAGCCCATTTCCTGTTACTGCTCAGCTTAACGAGTGCTAATCAACTCCTTAGTCCACAACAAGCAATTAAACGTTTAAACAAATCACAACATACGTGATGGATACACGTGTGAATACGAGTGAATACGTGTGGGAAGATGTGACCCACGGATTGGCAGACTGCCTTTGTCTGGCAGGAATGTCACAGACCATGAGGCACTGGGTGCTTCCTCAAGAACAAGAATTTCTTACAGTCATGGAGGCCATGAAACCCAAAACCCAGGGCTAACCCTGGGGAAGGACGCGGCAGCATCCCCCAGAAGGGGGAACCAGAGCATGATGCCCAGCGTGCTCCCACACCGTGGCCCAGCAGGCTCCCCTCCGGCACAGACGCTGGGAGACCACATTCAGCCTGTAGCGGTGCCCTGGAGGGTAAGGTTCTCAGGAGACGGGAACCGGGGGCTCGAAGCAGGACACCGAGCCTCGCCTGTGAACCCACGTCGGGATCAGACCCCCCAGGCACTCGGCCACCCGGCCATGCGTCTGCTGTCCTCTGCAGGCTGTTTTCTTGCTGACGCTGGCAGGCCGCATGAAAGTGGTAACCCTGTCCCGAGAACGCCAACCTTCTAAAGTTCTCTGTATCATCAATTATGTCTCTCTGTAGGGTTCATTTTGGCAAACTTGAAAAGATAATGTTTATTTCATTTTTTAAAAATATTTATTTTCATTGGAAAGGCAGATTTACAGAGGGAAGGAAAAATAGAAGGATCTTCCATCTGATGATTCACTCCCCAAGTGACCACAATGGCCTGAGCTGTGCCAATCTGAAACCAGAAGCCTGGAGCCTCTTCTGGGTCTCCCACATGGGTGCAGGGTCCCAAGGCTTTGGCCCATCCTTCACTGCTTTCCCAGGCCACAAGCAAGGAGCTGGATGGGAAGTGGAGCAGCCGGGACATGAACCGACGCCCATAGGGGATGCTGCACTTGGAGGTGGAACATTAGTTAGCTCAGCCATCACACCAGTCCTGAAGAGCTAGTATGTTAAGCGCACACACACACGCACACACACACACACACACCTCTGCCAGTTTGCATTACCAAGAAATGGGGAAGCATTCCCAACTGCAAACCTGCGGAAGCTGTGTGACCACACAGCTTGCAGTTCCCATAGCAACAGGCTCCATTGCCTAGGTGACAGTGATCCTACGACGTCACCAGTGAGCTAAACTAAGTTGGAAAACACACGGCTGTTTCCTCCCGGCGGCACCCACGTCTTCACGTTGCCTTCAGGGCGTTTGTGAGGACTTGCAGATCATGCCTCTCCCAGAGGTGTGCAGACCCCAGCAGGCCTCTTCCCAGCTGCCGGGCAGATGCCAAGCCAAAAGACATGGCCACGCCAGGGGAGCACACGCCGGGGTCAAGATGCAGGCACATGCCCATTTCCGATTCCTTCTGCTCCTGTTGGGGTTGGTGGGCTGCCATCCAAATGAAGGTGGCCCACATGGCACACGTGTACAGACACAGCCTAGCAGGGCAGAGTGTGCCAAGGGGCATGCCAGACCAGAAACTTGGCATGACAGAAGGAACTGGAGCCCTTGCTCCTCGCCAAGCAGATGGCCGCGGGGTTGATGCGGCGCGGAGGGGTCCAGGGGGCAGCCACATGCAGGCCTTGGAAGGGTATCCTGCCCTGCTCCAGGCACAGCAACACCGTCTCCATGCATCGTGAGTGACCTACAGAGACCCCAGGGCTCTGCATGGCAACACAGACTCCAACCTGAACACACACAATCACCAAACTCCTTGTGAATGCCAGGCTGTGAGGATTGGGGCCGGACCCACCCAGTTCTGCCAAAACACCAGACCAGGCCAATCCACGGCTGATGCTGTGGAAAAAGGCAGTGGAAAGCCGTGGCTGAGATTCCCTACTGCACCCCACATTCTAGTGAGTTAAAAAGAATAAAACAGGGTCCAGTGGCGTGGCCTAGCGGCTAAAGTCCTCGCCTTGAACTCCTCGGGATCCCATATGGGCGCCGGTTCTAATCCCAGCTGCTCTACTTCCCATCCAGCTCTCTGCTTGTGGCCTGGGAAAGCAGTTGAGGACGGCCCAATGCCTTGGGACCCTGCACCCGCGTGGGAGACCCAGAAGAGGTTCCTGGTTCCCGGCTTCAGATCGGCGCAGCACTGGCCATTGCAGTCACTTGGGGAGTGAATCATCGGATGGAAGATCTTCCTCTCTGTCTCTCCTCCTCTCTGTATATCTGACTTTGTAATAAAATAAATAAACCTTAAAAAGAAAAAAGAATAAAACAGCCTCCAAATTTTTTTTCTTAATTTTGGGGCTGGTGTCAGGGCATAGCAAGGTAAGCCTCTACCCACAGTGTCAGCATTCCATACTGGCACTGGTACTTCCCATCCAGATCCGTGCTGATATGCCTGGAAGAGCAGTGGAGGAAAGCTAAAGTTCTTGACCCTTGTACCCATGTGGGAGACCCAGAAGCGACTCCAGGCTCCTAGCTTTGGACTGGCGCAGCTCTGGCCGTTGCAGTCCTTTGGGTAGTGAATAAGGAGGTGAAAGATCTCTGTCTCTCCTCTCTTTGTAAATCTGCCTTTCAAATAAAAATAAATATTTTAAAAGCCCCTAAAACTAAATAAAAGAGAAATAGCTTGGGAATAAGACAAGAAATAAAATGAGATCAAATCCAGGACAGGCCACGTGTGCCCCTGAAAGCTGGGGTGGTCACGTGTTCAAGCAGGCTTCCAGACAGGGTGAGAAAATGCCACCCAAAGATAATCTCATGTTAATGCAAGAAAGTTTGAAAAACCTGCATAATCTGCTCAAAATATACTCTTTCCACCAACTCTTGAAGACTCTTCAAGCTGCAGAGAGAGCTGGAGCTGGGAGCAGAGGCTGCCCCACATCTGTTGTCATTTGTCACCATTCAGTCAAGCTTTCCCCACACCAGAGACACCACAGGAAAGCAGGGCAGGCACTGGGATGGCGACTGCCCAGACCTGGTTTTCATCAAAGTCTCAGGCACTCTGCGAGCATCCTGGGCACTGCAGGTGCAATCAGAATGACCCACAGCTGTGCTGTGGACCCCTGGGCCAGGATGACCCAAGGCTGCATTGTAGACCCCTGGGCCAGGATGACCGAGGCTGCGTTGTGCGACCCCTGGCCCAGGCCTCTGCCTTTGTATCCAGAAGGCCAAGGTTATTGCAGAATGCTTCAGCCTGGTCGAGTGCGTGCATACAGCTTCCTCTCTCCCCTGCCGCTTCTGACGCACCACCCAGCAGCTCCAACCAAGGGTTCACTGGTAGAAACAGCTGCGGCCTCTGACCATCACTGCCTCAACCTCCTCTCTTTGCTTGGGTTTCAGAAACGTTGGGAAGCCTGAGACAGTTCTGGGGGCTGAAATGCTACGAGACCCTCAGGAGAACAAATCCAGAGTGAAGAGTATCGGCTGGCTCGGAGGCCCGGCTGCCGCCCTGGGAGCTGTAAACAATGACAACCCAGAGGCTCCTGGCAGCTGCACGAAGTGGCTGTGTGAACATTGCTATGGGAACCTCGGTGCTGGAAGGCGTGACAAGACACCACTGTTCACGCCGCTCAGAAACTGCGTCAAGGCCCAGTGCACCTTGCAGGCAACAGAACACCCAAGGAGACACTGTCGGGAGGGCTGCCAGCCAACAGTCCTCAACAAATGTCTTGGACTTGAGTGGCACAGGACCAGTTGAGCCAGTTGACCCAGGCAGTTCTTTGGGGGGTTGCAGACTCCCTGGCAGCACAGCCAGCACACCTAGATCCACTCACATGGGGAAGCAGAGGGTGGGAGAGGGGCATGCAGAGGCCAGAGCTGCCCCATGGCTGACAGCAAGACAGACCTGACAAGCCCGTTGTCTCCTTGCATCAGCCCTCATGTCTGGTATGTGGATCACCTGGCATTCTGAGACCCAGGCCTCACTTACACTGGCCTTCCAGTTTGCTCCTCAGTGTGTGCAGCCCAGGGGGAGGACAGGAGAGCATGAAGGATGCATGTGGCAGGACCCTCCTCGGGCCACACCTAGCAGAGGCCACATCATCGCCACTCACTCTCCATCTGCTGGGACTCAGTCATGGCCACATCTCCTGCCAGAAGCCTGGGGAGGTGCCTTTGGTCCAAGGCCCTTAAATAGAGGACTGACACCTTCCATTCTGATAGTCAGCCTTTGACCCTGGTTGTTGGTGCCCTACTGAAACCCAAGAGCTTCAGATATCTTCAGATATCTTAAGTGTCCTTTTGCAGACTGGGAGCTCCTGGAGAGCCTAGGCATAGTGCTGAAAGCTCCCCTGACAACCAGCCCCACGCCCGCCACCCACAGGGAAGGGAGGAGACGAAAGTTGAGTTAATCACCCATGGCAAAGGCCCGTGATGTCATCCATCACACCTCCCTGACAATGACATCATCTACCACACTGCCACACTGATGTCACCCCTCACACTTGCACATCAGTGATGTCATCCATCACACCTCCCTGACAATGACATCATTCTCCAGTCCTCCATCACACCTCCATAACAAGCCTCCAGAAGGAGTGGCAGGTGCTGGTGTTGGGAAGGTACTGTGTGGGAGAGCCGTGAGGGCTCTGCTCCCTCCCCAACGGCCTTGCTCTAAATGTCTGCTCCATCTGGCTGTTCACTGCTGCACTACAGCATACTTCACCAGTGTTCTGCAATTAGTCATTGAGTGTCAGAGCGTGGAATTGGGCCCATGTTGACACTAGACAGGGCTTGTCTGAGACTGCACGTTTCCACACACAGCATCACCAGTGCCGCCCTCAGCCAGAACACCAGGCACACAAGCCCAAGGTCTCTGAGTTGGCCGCCTTGGAGCTCTGACCCCAGTCAGCCCTCAGTCATCCAGCAAACCTGCATGGAACATCTGCTTTGTGCCAGGCACTGAGCTAAGTGCTCCTGGGGACTAGTGGGAGATTCGGGGTTGCTAGCATTGTTAGAGAGAATGGGACATGCTCTTGGCCATGGGGAGGGCATTTCTTGCCTGCCTGTCCCAGCTTTCCTTCTTCTCCCAGCTGTGCCGACGCCTTGTCCAGTGTTGGGAGTACCATTTCCTCTGTGTGGTTTGCCTCCACCCAACTCCTCTGCATCCCATACTCCTGACACACAGCGAGTTAAATATTTCTCATGCATGCATAGGCCTGTCTCGTGGACTAGGAATTTCTTCAGGACCATTCTACCTACCCTGTAAGCTCACTGAGAGGATTCAGTAGATAGCAAACAGTCACTAATGAATTTGGGTCTTACCAGGGAAGCTGGTCTTTCCCATGTCAGCCTTCCAGGCATTTCCAGGTCCCTTCCAGGCCCTCAGAGCAAGTGAGTGCTGGATACTAATTCCCAAAAGACACAGGCATATGCTCACTTCCAAGACATTAGTATATGAAAAATAAAACAGCAATTCCCTTCTCTTATGAACACTGACAAAACTCATGTGGGATTACAGAGACATACGAACGCTTTTAAAATACAAATAATTAAAGGCATGCCTTCTAACAAACATCTCCAGGATTAAAGAACTATCAACATGATAATTGGTTTTAATAACCTTAACCTCAAAACACTTTGCAGCTTTTTCAATATGACAATTTGCTCTAGTTCTTACATGGGAAAAACCCACATACAACAAAATTAGAAAAAAAAAAAAAAAAAAAAAACCTTCCAGAATAAAGAGACAAAAGGAAAAACCTCCGGAATGGTTGGTAGAAAGTCAGGGCCGTGACGACTGGATTGAAGGCCATGCCAGAGTCAGAAACAGGCGCTTCACATACGTCATGCAGGGATAAGTTGTGGCCGTAAACCTTTGGACATAAAAACTTCGCTGTGTCATTCTTTCTCATGCTATTGGCCGTGACCTTCCTAAATCTTCACTGAAATCACAAACATGTAATACCTATTGGCTTCAATTTGAGATTTTGCCTAAAATTGTGGCTTCCCCCCATGACTTGACTACACCATCATCACTTTTTACAACTAATGACAAAATATATATATATATATATATATATATATATGACTCTGGACCCACCATTCTCTGTGATGTAATTAAATTCTGTATTTATTAGTCTTGCTTTCGTTCATATCTTCTGAACTGCCAAAAGCCAGTGGCCACTGAAACACATCCTAATTTGAAGAAGGTGTTGAGTGCAACAGTTCAAATGCTGGTTGGAAAGCCCTCATCCCACACTGGAAGGCCTGGATTTGCGTCCCAGTTTGCCCTGAGCTCAGCTCCCTGCTAGTGTGCACCTGAGAGGCAGCCGTGATGGACAGCTCAAGTGGCTGGGGCGCCTGGAATGCAGTTCCTGGCTCCTGGCTTTGATGTGGCTCAATCCCAGAAGCCACTTGCATTTGAGGAGTAAATCAGCAAACAGATGTTCTCTCTTTCTTCCCTTTATTCAAACAAATTAAATCATCCAATGGATTTTTAATGTAAAGAATAAACACATCAGAGGAAACCTCCTACACTAGTACGCCAACTTCCTGGGTTTTCAGCCGGGTCTCAAGAGGGCAGGATATTCACACATGGCTTTCATCCCACCACACCACTCTCCATAATAACACTGATTTGTCCCAATGTGGTCTTACTTTTTAATTTTTTTATCATTTTTTATTATTTTATGCTACCGTTGCATGGGCTCTGGGATTTCCCTGATGCTCACCATCCCCTCTACTGATTTCCCCCATATTATTACACTATTATAGTTCTTCGTAATCAGTCGTAAGTCTACTATTTAACGTGTAACCTGATATTGCAGGTATAAACAATGGCAGAGTCCAGCATCCCATTGTGGAGATAAAAATTCGACAGTTTCACTGGGAGTTTATCTGATCTGGAAGTAGAGATGCATACTGCATTATATCCTCATATCTGGATATGATAGTCTCCATTACAAAGTTACTATTCATCCCCTTAAATGAAAAGCCACAAAACAAAATCAGTAACAGGAAGAAAAACAAAATTTACAATGCCATGAAGTTAAATAACGTGCTACTGAATGACTTATGTGTCACTGAAGAAATAGAAAAGACAATCAAGAACCTTCTTGAAGAAAATTATACTATTGTATGACCTATGAGTCAGTGAAGAATTTATATGAGAAAAATACTGTTTTGAAGAAATTAAACTAAAAACAAACACATCAAAATCCATGTTATAGTTTCTGCTGATCTTTGTTGGTGAAACATGTCTTCCCTAGGCAACAAACAGATGGGTTTTGATTTTTTTATCCTGGTCCACTAATCTATGACATTTGATTGATGAGTTTAAGCTGTTTACATTCAGGGTTAATATGGATATTTAGTAATTTGATTCTGTCATCTTAGTATTAGGTTGCTCATTGATTCAGTCTTCTGTTTTTATTTTACTGGAATGCTCTCCACATTTAGCTTTGGTTTGGGTAGGTGCTATTCCTTTTCTCTGTCAAGAAAACATCTTTAAGTATCATTTGTAAGGCAGGTCTGCAAGAAGCATATTCTTTGAGCTTTTCTTTACTATGGAAGGATTTTATTTCATTTTTAGTGACAAGGGAAATCTTTCCAGGGTATATTATTCTGAGCTGAACTTTTTTTCCTTTTAGAAACTGGAATATGTTGCTCCATTCTCTCCTGACCTGTAGAGTTTCCTCTGAGAAGTCAGCTGTGAGTCTGATTGAGCTTCCTCTATATGTTAATTGATTTTTTTCCATGTGCACATTTAAGGATTTTTTCCTTATGTTCAATTAAAGAGAGTCTGCTTATCATGTGTTATGATGAAGATCATTTTTGGTCAACACTGTTGAAAGTTCTGTGGCCCTCTTGGACGTTGTTTCCAAATTCTTTCTCTAGACTGGGAAAGTTTTCATTTACTATTTCATTAAATATGTCTTTAAATCCCAGTTTCTTTTTCTGTGCCTTCTGGAATTCACATAACTCCTTTATTTGGCCTTTTAATAGTGTCTTTTAGTTCCTAAACACTTCTTTTAGCCTGACCCAGGTCCATTTCAAACTTTTTGATTGTCTCCCCATTGTGACAAGAAATATCTTCCAATCCTGAGACTAATTCTTCTGCCTTATTCAGTCTATGCTGAGGCTTTCCACTGAATATTAAAATTGCTGCACTGTGTCGTTCATTTCTAATCATTCTGCTTGATTTTGTTTCAGTGTTGCTCTTTCCTGTGTGACAATTTCCTTAAATTGCTTGAACTCCTAATCTCATTGTTGATAAGAAGCTTTATAGCAGAGGCTTTTGCTCCTTTGCAGGGGTGTCTTCAGTGATGTTCATTGTGTCTCTGTATCTTCTTTTGTTCTTGGGTTATTGTACTCCTAGTTAGCAAAATCTTCTCCTTAGGGCAGGTTTCTAAGCTGTGTCACCCACAGGCCTACAGTTCAACTGTACTGATTGCAGTTGGTACCCAGTTCTTCATTTATAGTCACTTGTGCCACTCCCTCCAGTGAGTTTCAAGCCTGGGCTCTTGTGTTAGACTTTCACCACGGTCTCAGCAGCCCCAGCTCCTGGCTCACCACTTTTTGCTTCTCCGATCCTGTGCTGTGACTGCACCGTTGCTTGTACAATCTTTCTCCCACTTCTAGTCCAAGCAGTTCCCAGGATTAGGGAGACATCAGCTGTCCTAAATAATTGGGTTGTTGGTGGTACTGATCTTGCTGGAACCTGCTGGCCAATCAGTCTGAGGACCACCCAGATCTATTTGGGGTAGGACCAGTAGGATGCCAAAATCAGTACTATTTTCCCACTGGGACCAGTGCAGTACAGTGAGCTCACTTCCAGATGAATGCTTGTGCAGCTCACTGTTGTCGCTCCAGTTCCACAGCCTTTGCCATGCTCTACAAAATGGCACTGGTGGAGTTCTGGGTCTGCTGGCCATTAGGTCTGAGGGCTACCCAGACTTATTTTGGGTGGGACCTGTAGGATGTCACATTGGTACTGCTTTTCCTGTGTGACCAGTACAATGTACTGAGCCAGAAATGAGTTCACTCCTGGCTTAGTACATACACAGCTTGCTGTCATCCTATCAGTCCCACAGCCTTTGCCTTCCTGCACAAAATGGCACCCAATGTGGTACTGGTGGGAGTCTGGACTCTAAAATCCACCTTGTTCCTGTTCCTGCACCCCCTGCTTGGGGTCTGCCACTATGTCTCTGCTCCTGGTTGGATCACACAGATCAACAGGATGGGCAATACTTTGCTTGGGTTTACTCCCGGCTGCCTGTGGAGCTACAATTGTCACTCATTGACTGCCACTCGGGTATCTGGTCACTGCAACAGCGCTCCGTTGTCTCCACTGCTTTCCTGTGTCCACCAGTCTCCAGGTGCCCCTCTGCCATCAGCCTGTCCTCTCTATATTTTCTGGAATGTGCTCTCTCTGCATCACCCTGATTCTCCATCTGTTTAAATGTGTCCTTTCCCTATTCTGCCATCTTGATTCCCCCCTCGATGTGGTCTTGAGTGAAAAAACAGAAAGCAAGACAAATCAAGAGTGATAACAACAATGTCTTACTTTCGTATCAAAGACCCAGTCTGAAGCACATTTTCATCTGCATTATTACATTTACACACAACTCCATGAGGTAGAAAAGGCAGGTGGTGCTTTAGCCCCATATCTAAGTGACTTCCCAGATGGAAAGCAATGTGGCACATGGGAGGTTGTGGGCTACTCAGAGATAGGGGCGGCAGGAATGGAGGACACATGGCAAGGAAGTGGCTGACCTTAAATGGAAGGAAGGACTCCTGGTGGATGCATGAATGGATAGGTGGATAGGTGGTTGGTGGATAGAAGATGAGTGGATGGATAGATGGACTGAAAGGTGGATGGGTGGACTAATGGATAAATGGGTGGATTCCAGGTTTTCTGCTCACAGAAGTAAATGATCATGATTGCTTCAACTTACGAGGAAAAGAGGATGAGGAAGAAGTGCATGAAGTGGCTAACACACATGGTTGCAAGCAATCCTGAAGTGCTGAGCCAGTGGCGTCTGAGCCAGGGCTGTAAGGCAGGTGATGAAGCACAGTGATGACAACATGGACTGAGAGGACATGAGATGGGCGGAGTGATGCCCCAGTCATGACAGGCAAGGAGAAGAGGGCTTACCCACCCATGAGTGGGCATAAAAGAGGAGGGGACCCCGGACAGGGTCAGATGCCATCCAGTCAGCCAGGAGCTGCCTGGAAGAGGCTGTCATCGTTGCTGGCTGAGGCCCACAGGTGGTGGGGGCTGGCTGGTAGGGTGGGCCTGGATGTAACATGGAACTAACTGGAGAGGGGAGGCTCTCAAAGAAAGGAGAAGGAGTGAAATGACCCAGGAAGCACAAGCAGCTCAGTCCCAGTGTAGGTCGAAGGCTGACCACACACGCACACTGACCACACACACAGGCTGACCACACGCAGGCTGACCACACACAGGCTGACCACACACACAGGCTGACCACACACAGGCTGACCACACGCAGGTTGACCACATGCAGGCTGACCACACGCAGGATGACCACACGCAGGATGACCACACACACAGGCTGACCACACACACAGGCTGACCACACACAGGCTGACCAAACACACAGGCTGACCACACACACAGGCTGACCACATACAGGCTGACCACACGCAGGTTGACCACATGCAGGCTGACCACACGCAGGATGACCACACACACAGGCTGACCACACACACAGGCTGACCACACACAGGCTGACCACACGCACGCTGACCACACGCAGGCTGACCACACACAGGCTGACCACACACACAGGCTGACCACACGCAGGCTGACCACATACAGGCTGACCACACACACGCAGGCTGACCACACGCACGGTGACCACACACACGCAGGCTGACCACACGCACGGTGACCACACACACGGTAACCACACGCAGGATGACCACACGCACGCTGACCACACGCAGGCTGACCACACACACAGGCTGACCGCATACAGGCTGACCACACACACGCTGACCACATGCAGGCTGACCACATGCAGGATGACCACACGCAGGCTGACCCCTAGTCCATCACAGTATGAAAACATCAACTGGCGTGTTATAAGCATTACATCACTTTATCTTGAAGTCTGTTGTCCAACTGCTCTATTTTATTAGCTGTTTTTATCAGTCTCATACTGTGCTGAGTTTGTGAATTCTACGTCATCACAGGTGTGAGGGAGGGATGCAGCAAACATTGCAGAAATAAGACTTGGTGCCAGTCAAGGTTTCAGGCAGGTGTCCCCCCGCCAGGGAGGAAGGAGCTACTAAGACTGGAGAGTGCCCGGTGACATGTGTGGTCCCCCCAAAAGGCAGTTCACTGCATCCTTTCTGGATCTCACAGTTCCCCAGAGCAGAGGCCAGCCTGGTGGAGCTGCCCCAAGCCCCACCTGCCTTGGCTTCTGACGGATTCTGAATACGGAATATTCCGGGGCATCTGAGGCTTAACGAGATTTTCATCTGTCCCACCAAAAGTAAAACTCACCAATATGCTCGCCAGCATTCAGCTTTTTACTGTGTAGCATCTGTTAATTTACAAAACTGTTCTCCCAAGTCATGCAAATGGTGAGATGTTCCCATTCTCTTAAAACAACTTTGCGTTGGAATTCAGTCTCTTCTGGCACCCAAAATAAGCTCCCCTATTTAAAAAAGCAACCCGTCCTCAACAGCTCCCTTCTTATTTTTGTGGCACTGAATAATATTTTTTAAAACTCACAGAAGCAATGTTGACTGGCAGAGTAGACACAGCACACAGCGTCAGGGTAGATGGTTCAGTCCTTGGCATACACAGCACCCCAATAAATATGTGTTAAATGAAGAGTTAGGCAGTCATTATCCAATGACTGAACAGTGAAAATCACTTTGGCAAACAGATAGAAACAGAGAAAGAGCTGTTGTCAGCTAGCAAACTTCTCAACACCAGCAAATCACATTTAAATATATATTCCCCATGTTCTAGAAACAGGATATAGCCAAGGTTCTAGATGCTACATGCCAACCTGGCCACAATGCCAACCAACCAGGTTGGTTAATTTCAGAGACTCTTACCCGCCAACGTCTCAGGACTCCAGAACCAGCTCCTGCCAAAAGGTGCTCAGACGAACCCCATCAGCACCCAGGGCAGGGTCCTGGGCTGGTCTCTCCCTCCATGAAGGCTCCAGAAGTAGAAACTGGACTGTCTGTGGCAGAAGTCTAATGGGACCACCACGTCAAGACCCTATGTGAGTGCAGCAGTGATGTGGACACTGCTGAAGCACAGCTGGATGCCAACTACTGGACCTCCAAGACAAGCCCAAGGGCAGTGACTCAAAGCCAGGCACTTGCGAAGGGACAGCACGCCTCCACTGTCCATGGGCAGTCACGGGCACTTCCAAATGCATGCTAGGAAAACTGACTAAATCTCCAACTCCAGTAAGGAAAACCATCTGCTAATGCCATGTCTTGTTTCCCACTAAAATAATTAATTCTGCTTAGAGTTGACTTACGGAAATCCAGTTTCAATGAAACAAAAGAAAAAGCCAAAGACATACCTTGGCTGAAATGCACCCAGGCATGGAAGGCTTGGGAGCAAGTGCCCTGGCCAAGTATTTTCAGAAGGCAAGTTAAGTTTCTGCTTGAGGAACCTGCCACGAACCACCTGAGACGGGAAACCCGAGCCTTTGGGCTCAGGGAAATGAAACGAAGCAGTTTGACATCTGCTTCACTGTTTTTTCTCCAGCTTTTCTGATTTCTATCAAACAAGAGTGTCGGTACTACCAGACATGCCTTGTGCACAAGGAGAGGTGGGTGCAGGAGACACTGCTCCCTGAGGTCAAATCATTACCTTACACAGCTCACAGCCCCAGGGCTGGATTTGCAGGCTGGCTCTGCCCACCTCCAAGCACTTCCTAGCCCTCAGGGAGCCTCCCCAGATCCCTGTTTGGTCCTGTGCCCGGACACCTTCAGTGGAGGACCCCACAGACCCATGCTCCAATCCCAAACACTCTCTTTGTGACTGAGCGTATTGGCTGCCCCAGGGACCCCAATCCCTGCGTTCTAGCCCGGGGATCCTCAGCTCTCCATAGCCCTGCTCGGTGGAACAGAGGCAAGAGACACTCTACACAGCAGGGGCATCCCCCAAAACTGTCCACACGGGCTCTGGAGCTCTGGTACTCTCTCTTCGGGGATTCCTTCCTAGCGGAATGCTCCGCAAACAGAATACCCTCAGACGTGCACGGCAGTGTCTTCCGCAGGCTTCTGTCCACTGGAAGTGGAACTGGGGATCACCGACCCAAGCCATTTGTGTTCAGAAGGAGGAGCCCCTGGAAGCTGCAACCCCCACCCTGACTCCCTCTGAGGCTCCAGCAGAGTGTTCTTTCCAGGTGAGTCTGGGTGCAGGCTCCCACTCTCACTCCGGGCTCTGGTGCAAAGGCGCTTGCTCCGCACACCCCTGCATCCCAGGTTTCTGCCGTTTTACACCCTGTGGACTCCCACTGTTCTGCCTACAGCATGAAACTTACGACTCTTCAAAGCTCTTGAGTGAAGTGACACATGATTTTTAAAGGCAATGAACAAACATATGCACAAGTCAGCGACCTTTGCCATTGATAAAGTTTGTCAGGGGTAGAGACAAAGGTAACTTTCTGCAAATTGAACACAGCACTTACATTACCTTGTAATGGCACAAAGGCCACTTCATTCGCACCTGCCGATGGCTGCACGCACAACCCAGGGCCTCGGGAGGGTCTGAGTGCTGAGATGGGTGAGGGCCCTGATTGGGGTTGGCACCCAAGCCGGGCACCTGTGCCACTGGCTTCAGGCCAGGTGGCTAACCTCCTGCCTTTGGTCTCTGCAGATGGCCATGGGTGTTGCCCACCTTGTGGGGCTGTTGCAAGGACGAAAGGAGACGCTCAGCGTGGTGGCTGGAGGCGGGGCTGTGACGCACCCATTCTCGGACAGCCCTAGCCTGTGACACTCCTGCTGCAGGTGCTCTGCCTGAAACAGACTCCAGGCAAAACTCCATGCTCTGCTGCCCATCCACCACAGACCAGGGTCACCAACGGACTGCACAGCTCCTGTCCCAGGCCCCTCTAAGCACACCCAGCAGGAGTCTCTTTCAATGGGCAGCCATGTGGTCTCCCCAGGCATGTGTCGGAGAAGCAACCTTCCCACCCTCGTACCTCCCGAGCAGTGGCACGGTGGGAATCTCCTCACACAATCGACCCAGCGAGCGGCTGTAAGGCTGCGTCTGTTCACTGGCCCAGCGAGGCCTGCCAGCAAGCACGCTGCAATGCAGCACACGCATTCCGGAGACATGTGCTGGTGGGTCAGGGAGAGTTAGAAATGCCAATTTACTGCCGTGTGTGTGAGCATGTGTGCATGCTGGCACCTTCACACACTCTCACCAAAGCCTGTCCCTGTTCTCCGCTTGCTTCTACCTTGAGAAGAACAGTAACAGATGGCAACAATTTGTACCCACACACTTCATTGTATCAGCATGGGCAGAAAGGAGACCAAGGGAGGTTGTTCCAGAAGTTTCTATTCCCATCACATTCCACAAGGCAGCTCCCCAGAGACCAGCTCACCTGCTACGCTGGTCTGCTACCGTCAGATTTGCCTATCCAAGGAGCCCTGACAGCCAACATAGGAAAAGGTTTCTTCTGACTGTTCCTTATTCTACACTGCATCACGGAACTGGGTGTGAGGCCTGTGCCTGCCAGTGTTTAGCAATAACCTCTCCGGGGGAGAAGGCCGTTCATGCCTGCCCATGTCCACGGCAGCTGTGCTGTGAGGGCCCGAGGTGCAGATGACTGGCACGTGAGGGGATGGCCCAGTGTGGTCTGTATTCCAGTGTGCTCACACCCAAGTCTGTCTCCCAGGTGAATGCAGAAGGAACACCCAATCCCCCAACACTCCCTTCCCCAGGATGGGGAGGGGCAATCCCTGGAGTTCCTGGAGGGAGGAGCACAACCTTCCTCACTCCCACCACCTGCTCAGCAGGAAGCTCTCCGGGGTGCAGCCTCTCTTCGCACTCAGCCCTGGTGCCTCCCTGAGGGCAGCCCGTCCAGCACCAGCCGCCTCCTCTCTGCTTTGCTCCTCCACTGTCTTCCAGCTTCCTAGTATGTCTCTTTCTCTGGATACCTCTTCCGTCCCTGTCCGGGTACACGCCGGCTGAGGGGCACAGCAGGGCTCGGGGACACTTTTCTGCAAAGAAGCTTCACTCCTGCTTCCACACGGTATTTCCAGAGTGACACATCTGTGGCAGCATTGATGCATTCTTAAGCAGTCGCGGGGGACACACAACATTTAAATCCGTGTTGTGTTACTAACAAGGTGACTCGAATCCCATCCTCCCATGAGCCCAGTGGCTTTTGATGCACAATCTTACAAACACGTTGAATTTTAGGAATGTGGATGCGTGCATGCAGCGGCCGGCGTGCCTCGAAGTGCAGACCTGATGCCTCCTGTCAGGACGGCGCAAGGGTCAGCTCTGCACTGACCAGGCACCTGCGGTCGGCCCCGCTGTCCCTCGGCTCTGTGTGGTGGCTGTTCTGCTCCTGTAGAAAAGAGCCTCTTTTTTTTTAGCAACTCTGATCTCAAAATGCAACTCACACAGAAAACAAGATAAACTACTATTTTTCTTTGACACCAAAGTGCTCATTTCAAGGGCTGCCTCAATAGCGCCCTCCGATGGCGGATAAGGGCATTTTTCTGCCTTTGGCTTTTTTGAGTATCAATGGACGCACATTTTCTCTGAGGGCACTAACCCTCCCTGCCCTGCGTTCGCTCTGAGTGTGACACTCTGTAACCTCCGCCGTTCTGACTTCCCAATTGTCCTGATTCGCACAGCCAGCTTTTGAAGGCTCCTCTGCGTCCTGGCACAGGAGTCTTGCTGTCACTCGTCCCAACCTTCCTGAAAGCATGCCATGAGGTGCCATCCTGTGAAACAGACCAGCAAGCCATAAGCGCCTGCTTTGTTTTCAGAATGTTATATATGAATTACAGGAAATAAGGAAGACTTTGCCAAATCATGATGCTACCTGACTCTTGACAATCGACTCTCCAAAAAGATTTATTTACTGTACTTGAAAGGGAGAGCTAGAGTCCGAGGGGGCAGGGAGAGCTATCTTTCATCTGCTGGTTCACTGCCCCAACAACCGCAAAGGACAGACCAGACAAGCCAGGAACCAGGCGCGTCCTCCGGGTCTCTCAGGTGGGGCACAGCGCTTGGGCCGCCCTCCACCGCCTCCCCAGGCCATGAACAGGGAGCGGGATCCGCAGTGGAGCAGCCGGGATTCAAACCAGTGCCTGTAGGAGAGGACAGTGTCGCCGGCAGTTGCTGTGTTTGCCTCAAGAATGTAGATACGTACCATGAAAAGAATCATGCACACACGTTTACATATAATAGACAATATCTAGTACGTAATGTGTAATATACCATGTATAAACTACTGCTGCACGCACTTCCTACACTGGAGCTAAACAACATCCTGTAGAATATGATTATCAATCAGCTTCCAATTTCAAAATTCACTTCAGTATCTGTTGACACAAGGGTTTCCCACCTCAGCCAAGCCCAGAGGAGATCCAGGCAGCTCCAGGCCCCGAGCTGGGGTGCAGGAGGACAAAGCCTGGGCAGGTCAGGGCAGAGAAGCCCGGCTCACAGAGGACACATCACGGGGCCGCCCTGCAGCTGCTTCCCACCCTGGGAGGAGACATAAGCAGGGAAACTGTCCAGTAAACAGTCCAGGATCAGAGCCCGTAGATTCAGAAATGCCATTTTACAAGAAAAGGCAATTTCTATGCAAAAGCAGCCACTGCTTTCCCTAACAAACACACTGCTACGCGCGGTCCTGGGAACAGGCTCGTCGGCATGGCGGTCACAAGCCAGCCATTCGCCCATTCGGAATTTGTCACCGGGAAACCCAGCGCGCACACAGGTACACGGCTCCTACACGTCTCACTGTAGATCTCCCAGCTGCCTCGAGTGAGCTCCGCAGGCTGGAGGCGGTGTGCCCAGCAGGTGCTTCCAAGGGCAGACCTGTAAAAGGGACAAATCCAGCTGCCACAGTACCTGAGGCAGTGTCCCCTGGGAGGCCAAACAGACCAGGTGGCACATGGCCTGTCTTTGGGGGTCCCCCACATAGTGGCCGGCTCAAAAGCAAGAGTTAGGGGACCCTTTGAAAGACTCGGTTCTTACCACTGATAGGCCGTGATGGCGAACAACACAAGCAGGAGTCAGAAGGCTTAAGGAGACACAAGTTTCAAACCTCAGTGTTTCACCAGCAGCGCAGAAAGTCACCGAGAAGAAAAGGAACCTCATGAAGGAAGACAAAGATGGAGTTCCCATTGGCAGTCGCCTCCTAAGCTTCCACAGAACACGGCTACAACATTTACCCTCCTTACGTCTGGGTCAAGATAGAAACTGTCCTAAGGAAATCAGGAAAATTCAAAAATGAAAGAAATAACAGAAGCAGCAACGATGGCTAAGACGTGTGTTGCAGCAAAGCCATCGCTGCGTGTGCTGTCCTAGAAAACAGCTGAACAAACAGCCCCATCTCCTACTTTGCTTTATCCTTATTAATCGAGAGTCCCATTATTTCCCGGAAAAGTAAGATTAGATTGACTTGAAACATATGATCTAAAAATATATATTTATTAATTTGAAAGGCAGAGAGAGAAAGAGTCTTCCATCTGCTGGCTGCCATTCTAAATGCCTGTACCAGTCTCTGCCTGCCAGGGGAACCCAGAGCCAGGAACCCCACCCAGGTTTGCCACTGGGACAGCAGGGGCCCAAGCCACCAAGCATCGCCGGCTGCCTCCTGGGGTGCCCATCAATAAGAAGCAGACCTGGGGCTGGGGCCCAGGAACCCCGACACAGAGCGTGGGCTCCCAAGCCATGACTCAACCACTGTGCCAGACGGGGTGCCCCTTTTTAGTACTTGAACTGAAAGTGAAGCAGGAGGTGCTCTCTGGTCTGGCTGGGAGAGCCCCGGAAGCTCTGCTCTGCTGTCCTCTCCACACACAAAAGCAGCGTCTTGGCCAAGTGTCTTCTCAGGCCTCTAGGCTTGGGCACTGCCAAGTTGGAGACCAACACGTTTTCCTCATTAGACTGTGTTCTTCAGCAGCCTGAAAGCTGCTGTAACTTTGAGCTTGGGGTTCAAGACAGTGAGAGATGGGCTCACTGTGCCCTGTGTCAGGGAGACAATGGCCAGCTGTTCCTCCTGGACAAAGGCCCTGGTTAGGACACCTGGCCTCACCCACACCCTGCTTTCCCTTCTGAGTTCCACCCGCAGTTACTTGCACACAGCTTTCTGCAAGTGGCCTTTCGTGGAAGGTACCATGGCAGATCAGACCAGGCCTGCCCGGGACGCAGATAGTGGTCTTCGTCAGGGCAGAGGGAGGGCAGCTGGCTTGGCAGTGGCAGCCAGAGGAGGTGGCCAACTGCCACAAAGTGTATGCACCTTCAGCAGAGCTCAGAACACACACGAAGCACTGGGGGTATGCGGGAGCCTCTGCCTGAGGGGTGGTGTGGCCCAAGCTGGTTACATCCCAGACAGCAGCCACGACTACACACACACACAAGGGACTGGATATAATTTTACTCCAGAATCGAAAGATAAATTTATTTCGACGAAAAACAAAATGAAAACCCATGCACATGTGCTCTTTGGAGTCACTGACATCAGGCACTCGTGCCCTCCCGTGTCGGCTGGAAAGATGGAAATAGTGGGTTGACTTGGTTTCTCCCCATCTGTCGGGGGAGGTCCCTTTAAGCTGTCCATGACACTTTATGGACAGCACTGCCCCTGGGCCAGGGGTCAGAACTGATAGGAAGTGAGCTGTGTATGGAACAGATCCCAATCTGCACAGGCCGTCCCCGCTGGAGCCCCAGCCCCACATCCTGCCTCTCTGCGGCCTTCCTGCGCCGGCCGATCTCCTCTCGGAGCGGAGGGCTCGCTCCAGTGACGCTGCTCAGCCCACCACATGCACGGCTCTGGTGCGTGCACTATGGAATTCGCTGGCGAGGGCCCCTGCAAGGGCTCCCAGCTTCCCTTGGGGGCCAGTCTCCAGAAGTGCCCAGCCCTCCGCGCCTGTGTCCAACCCCTGACCCTCAGCAGAGTCAGAAGCTGCTGCTTCTCCATTCCCATCTCCCTCCCTGGGCAAGTGGCACCCGCTCCACGCAGGGCGGTCTGGTTCCCTTTATCCATGTGACAAGTGTTCATGGAGGACCAGCCAGTCTGGGACTCTCCTCCATCAGCAGGTATTCATCCACTCACCAAGAACCTGGACGCCCGGCGAGGGGCTGTGTTCTGCCCCGGTCTGATGAGACAGCGAAGGAGAGATGCTGCCATTAACCCAGTCGGTGTCCACAGGATCCATGGCTGGAGCCGGACTTCAGGAGGCTGTGCCCACCTGTGCCCCCACGGCTAGAGCTGGACTTCAGGAGGCTGTGCCCACCTGGGCTCCTGACTTCAGGAGGCTGTGCCCACCTGTGCTCCCATGGCTGGCGGCTGTGCCCACCTGTGTTCCTAACTCCAGGAGGTTGTGCCCACCTGTGCTCCCACGGCTGGCGCCTGGCTCCAGGAGGCTGCGCCCACCTGTGCTCCATGGTTAGGTTTTGGACTTGCCCATCTGTGTGAGCCATCTCCCCAGGCTGACGATGCAGTCTGTCACTACGCATGAGCCCCTGCCTCTCACAGAAGTCATGTGCCTGGCGGCATGATGGAGTACATACAGCAGGGTCTCTGTCCACAGTGGGACATGAGCCCTGGTCTGATGTGTAAACCCTTCACAGCCTCACTGCCAGGATGTTTAGACCTGACTGGTACTCACGGTTAAACCCAACGACTGTAACGAAATTTCCAACATTCAATTTTCCTTTCTCTCAAAACCAGAAAAACATGTCCCAAGCCTGAGGAACATGGTGAAGGCAGGACCCCCCACCCCCTTCACTACCTGTCTAGGCAGATTCCGTGTGGCCTCCATGCAGCACAGGGACAGGGGCCTCCACCCAGCCGGGCCAGCTGCCAATATACTGCAGCACCTTCCCAATGCCAGAATCCACCCCCACCTTCATGCTGGGACCCACCTGCCCTGCCAAGTAAACCGACAGGCCTCCTCAGCCACCTCTTGCTTGCAGTCTATTCCAACGTGAGCACAGGTGTTCCTGACCAAGAAGCAGGGAGTCCTAGACTCTGCAGCTGTGAAACCCCAGGGAGGCTCCCCCGGCCCTCCCAGAACCACACTGACAACAGTGCCTAACCAGGATTGGGGATGTGACACCCTCTCCTGGGGGGCCCAAAGTGAGCACTCAAAATTCACCTGCTGGGTGGTGCGGTGAAGGTGGGCTCTGGGTCCTGTCCTGAGTCCCTCGGTCACTGCCAGAACTCCTCAGCCACTCGGCTGACCACACTCGCTCCCCACTCCTTTCGGTATGTGACGGGTGATGTACCAGCCGCCAATATACTTGCTGCCGTAGGGAATAAGAGGAGAAGCTTTTTTCTTTTTGTAACTGTCTGATGCCATTTTTTTAAATAGGCTGTTTGAGAGAATTTTTTTAACAATTTTCTAACAAAGCTCTCCTAAGTAACTGCAGCTTCTGACATCATGTATGCTGTGTTGCTACCGATACTGCTAAGGGCAACTTGCCAACTTGAGAAGACTGACATGTGTGTGCCAGGCCATGCGTGCCCACGTCACATGATCTCACCCATCGGTGTCACATCTACCCCCGCAGGAGACTCTCAACTTCCTAAAGTGCATGAGGTGAGACAGGAAGAGAAGGGCCAGCTAACGACAAGGCCTGAAGTGACAGAGGCTCTCCCAGGGCAGGCCTGAAGTGACAGAGGCTCTCCCAGGGCAGACCTGAAGTGACAGAGGCTGTCCAAGGGCAGACCCCATAGCAAAGGAACTGGGATCATCAGCAGGGACTCCAGAGGTCTTCCTCCCGCCTTCTCACTGCCCAGCTGGCTCTGGCTGCACCCTACCAGCACGCCAGGCAAGCGCAAGGCCAGGGCAGGGCCAGAGCCAGGGCCGTTGTCACACAAGGGCAGGTTCCAAGAGCTTTGGCACAGGTTTTCATCTCTACCTGGCAGCCCAAGGATGGGATGCCAGGGCCTCCTCTGGATGCCAGAGGAGCTGGGGAGGAAGGTGCTGCAGAATGGGCAGTGGGGGAGATGGGGTCAGCAGTGGTCACTGGGATAACAGAACTCCCAGAGCCTGGCACTGCGGACATCAGCAGCAGCCGCAAGCAATCGATCAAAAGACTGGGCGTGGCTCTTGGTGGCCATGGCGGGGCCCAACCTGGGCACCCTCACACCTGGGCAAGGCTGCCCGTGGGGAGACCAGGGAGCCAGGGATGTCCCTGGCCTGCCCTCCAGGGCTGGCACCATAGCGGCAGGGCTGGATGCACACTTGCGTCTCACAGGTCCGTGTTCTCTCACGGCCCGGTGCGTGAGGTCACACACCGTGTGCCCCGTGAACAGCAGAGGCAGGACAGAAGACACAAGAGCTTCTGTCTAAGGGTGCTTCCCACGCGTTCCCAGCCTCTGCTGCTCGGATCCGGGCCTCCACGCCTCTCTGCCAGGTTCCCCGTCTTCAACCCATTCTCCTGTTGTCAGCTGGAACTCAGGGCTGCCTGAGCCCTCACCTGCTCTAAAGCCTTCACTGCCTCTGCCACCCCACCCGACCCTGCCTACACACACACACACACACACACACACACACACACAGCTACTGTGTGGGACCCCGCCCCTCGGCTCAGCGCCCCACCCCTCCATGCCATCACCCGCCTCTGATCCTGCCAAGTCCACTTCCGGAGACCTGCCGGGCCCCAGGGTCTCTGCTGCCCCTGCCTGCAACGTGCTTGTCTCACCCAAATCCACACGCCAGCCCGTGTGAGAAAGCTTCATGAAAGGCACCCGTCGAAGGATTTGAAATATGAGCACAGGAGTCACTTCCTAGCACAGAGTCAGACAAGTTGCACGACCAGAAAAGTTACCCCAGTAACCTGCTCACGAGTACTGCAAATAGGGAACCCAGTCAGCAGAAATGCGAAAGCCGCCAGTACCTGAGGCTGGTGTCAACATCAAAGCCTGAAAACGTCCAACGCGCCCAAGGAAGCACGTACTGTGCATCTGCCTTGCCAGTTTCTGGTGTGTGTTTCACATCTGTCAAACGGGCTTATTCATAAACCAACAAACAGTCTGACAAACAGTCTGGGGGGAAAAATGTTGGAGGTCTTCCCCACCGTAAAATATCTGACACTACTAATTTTCAGAAGCAAAATCATATTTTAAAAATGCTGAACTTGTCATTTTAGGAATGGGTTGTTCATTGGTTTAGTCTTCTGTTGTCATTTTACTGGGATGTTCTTCCCATTTGCCTTTGGTTGTGTTGGGTGCTATTCCTCTTCTCTGTCAAGAGAACATCTTGAAGTATCATTTGTTGGGCAGGTTTGGAAGAGACAAATTCTTGTAACTTTTCTCTACTGTGGAAAAATTTTATTTCACTTTCAAAGACAAAAGAAAGCTTTGCTGGATATGTTATCCTAGGCCGACAATTTTTTTTCTTTTAGAATCTGGAATATGTCACTCCATTCTCTTCTTGACTGTAGAGCTTCCTGTGAGAGATCTCCTGTGAGTTTAATTGGCATTCCTTTATATGTCAATTGATTTTTTTCACATGCATATTTAAGGATCTTTTCTTTATGTTCAATTGAAGAGAGTTTGATGATCATGTGTCTTGGTGAAGATCGCTTTTGATCAAGCCTATTGGGAGTTCTGTGACTTTTCATTTAAGGGGATGTACGGTAACTGTGAAATGGAAACTAACTTATCCAGATGTGAGGATAAAATGTAGTATGCATCTCTACTTCCAGAAAAAGATGGACTTAAAATGAAACTGTTCACTATATCTTGACAATAGGATGCTGGACTCTCTGCCATTGTCCATGCCCACAATGATGGATATATGACTGTGTATGAAGAACTATACTTTAGTAATGATATAGAGGAATTGGGGGGGGGGGGTTGGGGAGGAGATAAGGGAAATCCCAGGAGCCTATGGAACTGTATCATAAAATAATAATAATAATAATAATAATAATAATAATTTTTAAGAAAATTTAAAAATGCTTAACTTAGGGCCTAGTGCAGTGGTCTAGTGGCTAAAGTCTTCGCCTTGAACATGCCAGGATCCTGTATGGGTGTCAGTTCTAATCCCAGAGGTCCCCATTCCCATCCAGCTCCCTGCCTGTGGCCTGGGAAAGCAGTCCAGGACGGCCCAAAGCCTTGGGACCTTGCACCGGTGTGGGAGACCTGGAAGAGGCTCTGGGCTCCTGGCTTTGGATTGGTGCAGCTCCAGTCATTGCGGCCACTTGGAGAGTGAATCATTGGATGGAAGATCTTCCTCTCTGTCTCTCCTCCTCTCTGTATATCTGACTTTCCAATAAAAATAAAATATTTTTTTAAAAAGGCTGAACTTCACATCCTGCCAACTACATCTCATTTTCAGTGATGGCCCCCTTGTGGGGGCAATGATGAACACACACACACGTCCCTGATTGTGGGGCCTGGGTTTGGGAACAAGGTCTGCTCCTGACCCCAGCTCCCTATTGCAGAGCGAGCCGGGGCAGGGAGGGATGCTGCCATGAAGGCCCCAGCAGCTGGCCCCTGCGCACCCGGGGCGGGGAGGGATGCTGCCGTGAAGGCCCCAGCAGCCGGCCCCTGCGCACCCTGAGGGAGATACAGCCGAGATCCTGGTTCCCTCTCTGGCCTCCAGCCATTGCAGGGTGCGGATTCACCCCGACACCTGGACTCAAAACTGCTCCTAAGAAAGACCCTAAGGACCACCGAGCAGGCGCTCCTACGGCCAGGGCTGAGCTCCCACCAAGAGCCAACTCCTGCCAAGCCGCTACCCCTGGGCTCCGTGGGGACAGCGGGCGTAACATAGGGAGAAGACCGGCCGCTGGCCAGCGAGGGCTGCAGGGCTCAGAAGCTTCTGAAAGGGGCACAGCCATGCACAGGGAAGGGACACCGCAGAAGCAGAGCTGCAGTTAAAACCTGCCAGGAGGTGAGGCGCTTCTACCCCAGCGGTTAAGACCTTCAGTACGACCCCACACTGAAGTAGGAGTGCCTTGGTTAGCTTCTTGCAAGCCCCAGGGGGCACCTGGAATGAGTTCCCATTTGCTGTCATCTCTCTCTCTCTCCTTTCCTTATCTGATAAATAAAATAAACAGATTTTTTTTTTAAATTTTAAAACTACAGTTCATTGTCTCTGTCTGGGATAGGTGATTTGTGGGACTCCAGAGCACAGCCTCAGAGCCAGGGCCTGGCATCCACTCTCCCTGCTCGAGGCTGCAAGGCCCAGCACTGTGGAGGAATGGATTGGGGCTGCCATGAGGGACCCCTACTCCTTGGGGGTCCAAGCTGTGCCGTAGAGGTTAAGCTGCTGAATTCAATGGCAGTGTCCCTCGTGGATGTAGATTCAAGTCGCAGCTGCTTCGCTCCAGATCCAGCTCCCTGTTAACGTGCCTGGGAAGGCAGCAGAAGACGGCCCACGTGCTTGGACCCCACTTACTACGAGAGACCAGGCTGCAGCTCCTGGCTCCCAAGTCCAGCCTGGCCTGGCCCCAGCACTTACCATCATGTAGCGGGTACACTAACAGGTGGCAGATCCTCTCTCCCCTCTGAAACTCTGCATTTCAAACGGATGAAAAGAAATTTTTAGAGAAGCGTTTTTCCCTCGTGACAAAGTCCTCAGTTTTGCTTCCTTGAGTGTTGTCTCTCTTGGCTTTGAGTCCAATGGACAGACGGGGTGACCGCCAGGGCCTGAGAGTCACCAAGACCACTGAGCTCCCGGAGAGGCCAGCGTGTGTGCTGGGCAAGCACGCCACCATGTGCTTCTAAACCGCACAGCTCGGCCCCTCTGCCTCAGGCTGCACTGGGCACACCCCTCAAGCTGCAATAGAGGAAAATGCATGCAGTGTGCCCTGCAGCAGAAGTAAGGTGGGCGTTCCTCAGTGATGCTCAGCCGCAAGAACTTTCCTCCCGGAGCCAGGTGGGGTGGAGATGGGAGGAGGCAAGGCCATGGGGAAGGGCAGGGGCCACCTCAAGGCTCTGGCTTCTCTGTCTCTCTCTGTCTCTCTCTCTCTCTCCTTCAAATAAACTAAAAATAAAAAGAATTTTACAAATTTTCTGATACACCTCCAGGACCATCAAAGGAGGTTGTAAAGAAAAAAACAGAAGAAATAAATAATCAGTGACAAAGACCATAGAAAACAAAAACAGAATTTATTAAAAGATTTATTTATTTGAAAAAGTTGACAGAGTGAGAGCTTTTCTATCTGCTGGTTTGCACCTCCAGTGGCCACAACAGTCAGAGCAACCCAAAGCCAGGAGCCAGGAGCTCCCACCAGGCCTCCCACGTGGACGCAGGGTCCCAGGACTCCGACCAACCTGTGTTGCTTTCCCAGGCACATCAGCAGGTAGCTGGATCAAAAACAGAGCAGCTGTGACTCAAACCAGCCCTATATGGGGCACCCTCTCAGGCAGCAGCTTAAGCCTCTGTGCCACAACGCTGGCCTAAGAAAAACAAAATTGTTACAACAGAAAAAGCAGGTGAGGGTGAGGAGCACACAAGGGCACGTGAACACACAAGGGCTGCACTGCGATTCTCCAGGAACAGAATGCACGGTTTCCCAGGAACAGCCAGAAAGATGCAGACAGCACAGGAAAGAAAGGCTCCTGGGCGCTGGCCGACACCTCTGGCATAGCCCTGAGGAGACTGGAGAGAGTAGAAGACCAACGCAGCCACAGCCGGCACCATGACCTCCTGGAACCTTGGGGGAGTTGAGGCTGCAAGCAGAAAGGCCCACTCCATTCCAAACAGAGCAATGTGTACACCCACCCCGGAAACACTATGGTTATCCATCCACACGTCCAGGGCAGACGGACAGCGCGCAGGAGGGGGACCTGCAGAGCCCCAGGCTGATCTCCAAGGAATTCAGCAATTACATGGATTCCTACCCGCAGGGACAGGAGTGGGCACTGGGGAGAGCAGATGTGAATGCCCAGAGCCCCAAGGCCGCCGAGAAGCTGCAGAAAGCACTCGGGGAGAAAGAGAAGCCTGGACGGAGAGCAGGACCCAGCAGAGATGAAGCCGAGAGTGGAGGAGGGTGAGGAAGGCTGTGCAGGAGAGCCTGAGGGTGGCTCCTGCAACCATCTCCAACAGCTCAGGAAGGTCTCCTGCAGCAACCACTGTGGTTGTCCCGGCGTCTTTGGATAGAAAGTGGGCAGGGGAGACACGGGCCCCACTGGTCACTCTGGCTGGTCAGATTCCCACCCAAGGGCAGCAAGGATCTTCCGTGCTGTGGTACAGACCCTACAGTCCATGCTGCCCCACTTGTTTCTCCTGCTTGGCTCAAGTCATCCATGTCAGCCCAGGACGTGTATGTGTGCGTGCGGCCACCACCGAGTCCAGCCTTGTCTCCATCCCAGCGTCAGGTGCACAGACACACAAGGAGTCAGAGCACAAGCTGCCCCCGGTGGCCCAGGTGATGGCGGCGCTGCTAACAGTGGAGCTGGGCTGATGGGGCCTCAAGGGCACTCCTTCCCTGGTCAATGGCGAACCTCTCGGAGGAAGTGTATACATGCATTCCTGGGTACAGTCTGTGTACTCCCTGCCACAGCCCTGGAGGACAGCGGGAGTGATGCCAGCGGACAGCAGGCTGAATGCTCAGACCGTCAATGTCTATGTGACGACCAGAGTGGTTGGGGACGTGCTGGGGCGGGCAAGCAGGAGGCAGCCCCAGCTCATGCAGACTGGCTGTGTGACCGACCACTCATGCCTCTGCAGGATACAGGAACTTGGACGTCCAGCCAGACTCATTTTTCATCCCTTGGTTATCCATCCAGCTATGGACACCTGCCTGCAGAATTCAGGTGGGAACGAACATTCTGGCAAAGCATGGAGAGATGTGTTTCCTGTGGTGCTCTGGGAGAGGATGCGACGTCCTCCAGGTTTCTGTGTGTGCACAGACCTTAACCCCTTGCAGCTCAGGGTCAGCCATGCCAAGTTTAGTCCATTCGACAACATGTCTGTGGGACATCCACCCCGAGGAAGCGCCCAGAGGCACTTCGCTGACATCACACTCAGACCTACACTAGACAAAAGAGGCAAAAGACAAACTGTCCTTATCACCCCCCTGAGGCTGGCTGACTCCCTAAACCAGCAGGACACCGCACAGGCCAGTGCTAGGATGCTACAGGGTAAACTACAACTGACACCTGCAGCCCACATGCAAGCGACGCTTTATGTGCTGGGTACACATCTGATGAGGTGACAGCCTGCATGCTTTGGGATCTGCCACCCACATGGGAGACCCAGATGGAGTTGCTGGCTGCTGGTGTAGCCCAGCCCAGGCTGTTGCAACTGTTTGGGGAGTGAACCAGCTGGATGGAGATCTCTCTTTCTCTCTTTCCCCTCTCTTAGTTGTTCTGCCGGATGGATGGATAGATGATAGATAGATGATAGATAGATAGATAGATAGATCTTTGCCTAAAACAAACCAAAATGAAACAACAGCAACAACCCCCTGTGCATTCCACAGGCAGACCAAGTGCCTCAGGTTTTGGGCCACACCTTTCCCGTCCTCAGAAGCACGTGTTGGCCAGCTGTAAACAAGATGTGTTCACACACACAACGAAAGAGCATCAAAGCCAGCAGCAGCAGCTGGTTCTGGTTCAAGCGCCTGCTCTCTGCCTGCGAGACCTGGGACCCGCGGGGGCCTCATTCCCTCACGTCCACGGGGAGGCCAAGACTGCCCCCAAGGGTGGGGGTGGGCTGCAGCAACCCAGCCAGCATGAATGGGAGTGCAAATGGTCTTACTACAATAGACACAACGCCCTGAGAGTGTGAATGGGTGGTCCAGGCTGCAGAGCGTCCGAGCACAGAGCAGGACCTGCCAGAGAGCTGGTCATGGTGACCACCAACCAAGGCTGGAGGACTGAGGTAAGGCGTCAACATGGCAGCAGACAGGCTGGGCACCTGCGCAGGTGGATCCCCGTGCTCGCAAAAACAGGGACTTGTGGGTTGAAAGTCAGCAGGCCAAAAGTCTTTCGAGTTAGCCAGCTCACTATTTTCCGTTTTACTGCCAAGAAACTCCTCATTTGAACTGTAAACCCACCCCATGCGACCTGGCCCGTGTGCTTGATATCTATGGCAGCAAGTATGTGGTCTACTCCCTGCTCACTGCATCCCTGCCCGCAGCATCCCCGCCCGAAGCATCCCTGGTCGCTTCGCAGCATCCCCCTCCCCACAGCATCCCCCCGCCCGCAGCATCCCCCCCCTACGCAGCATCCCCACCCGCAGCATTCCCCCGCCTGCAGCATCCCAGCCCGCAGCATCCCCCCCACACCCGCAGCATCCCCCTCCCCCCGCCCGCAGCATCCCAGCCCGCAGCATCCCAGCCCGCAGCATTCCCCTGCCTGCAGCATCCCGGCCCGCTGCCAGACAAGCACAGGGGCCCCGGTAGGGGGGACCAACTCAGCTACAGGTACTTTTTTCAAGACTTACTACTTTTTACTTGTTACTTATTACTGTTACTTACTTATTGTGGAAGGCAGTTAAGAGAGAGAAGGAGAGAGATCTTGATGCACTGATTCCCTACCTAAAGGGCCACGGACTAGAGCCGGGCTGGTCTGAAGCAGGTGCCAGGAGCTTCTTCCAGATCTCTCATGGGGGTGCTGGGGCCAAAGCACTTGGAGATTCTTCCACTGCTTTTCCAGGCCTCCGAAGAGAGCTGGATGGGAGGTGGAGCTGTGGGAGTGGAACCAGAACCCACGTGGGGTGCCACCGTCACAGGTCACGCTTGACGGTTTAGTGTGCTACACCACAGCACCTGCCCCTCAGCTACTATTTTATTTCTTGTGGGACCTAACATCTTTTATCCTCAAAATGGCCTAGGCCTTCAAACCTAATGCGGAGCTTGCAGGACTCCCTGCCACCGTGGCCTCCAGGCGCGCCCCGGAATCTAGATGAGCTGCAGAGGCCCTCGGCAGGTGTACTCATGGGGACAGGAAGTGGCCAGTGCCACTGGTGGAGATACTGTTCCCTCCTGACTGACAGGTGAGCTCCAGAACGCTTCAAGGACCACTTGCTCCAAGGGCCAACCGACAGGACTGCCCCTCTGGAGACACCTTGCTTGGCAAGCCGAGTGCGGGACATGGCAAGGCAAAGTGGGCAGGCAGAAAGCTGTCTTCCTGCTCAGCTCTGCCCCTCCTGCGCTGGACCTCCTGCAGGGCGTTTCCTGAGAGCGGCTTCAGGAGGAAGCAGACTTTCCCCCCCTCCCCACCGCTGTCTCTGTGCTCCAAGAAGGAGGAGGCCAGGCCACCCAGGCGCTCCCAGACACAGATCACACTGCCTCCAGCCTCCTGAGGCCTGCTGCCTTCCCCTGGCCCTGGGCCTCTGACCCCAGGGACACAGCCAGCCCGGTGAAGGAAGGGATGGAAACCAACCGGGTGCTTCTTTGTTTCACTCTAACTATGCACGGTCAGCTTCACAGTTTGATTCCGGGAAGCTTACAAAGTCACACCCCTAAGAGTAACAGAAAGTGAAATATAAACTAAACAGAAACATGAACAGAGGCGAGTGGGAAGGAAAGACAAGAGGAAACTGGTAGTGGGGGTCCCACCCCAGAAGGCTGCCTCCTGCAACCCCTCACAGCTGCTGGTTCCTGTCCTGGCTGCTCCCGCTAACGGCCTTGGCCACTGGGGCTCAGAGAAGCTCGGGCATCTGCCTTTGCTCTGGCCCAGAGCTGGCCGCTGCAGCAGTGGACAGTGACCCAGCGGTGGGACAGCAGTCTCCCTCTCCGGCTTTAATAAATCAATCAATCTTAGAGAAAGTAACACGCCGGGCCACGGCAAGGGCCTCTGGGTTTTTAGCAAAGGCACAGAAGTTTAACTTGCAAGCTTCTGAGACGAGGAACCCCTGTCTCCTTGGGGTGCCAAGTACACACGGGACACAGGGAGGCGGCGGGCTCAGAGATGCCCTGGGCTTCGAGCCTTACGCCACGCCTGTCTTGAGCAGTGAAATCCGTGAAAATGAATCTCAACTTGAAACAAATAGATAGGAATGGTTCAGCTGACAAAAAAAAAAAAAAAAAAAAACTTGAAAACCATTAAAAGCAATATTTTTTCCTGAATAATCAAAAACACTTTCAAAAAGGGGAGAGAGATTTGTTTAGTTAGTTATCTGAAAGGGACAGAGAGAGTATGTCCACAGTGCCCGGGACCAAGCCGTAAGCCAGGAACTCCATCCGGGTCTCCCACCAGTTGGCAGGGTCTTTGGACTTGGGCCACCATCTGCTGCCTTCCCAGGTACATCAGCAGGAAGCTAGATCGGAAACAAGGCAGCCAGGACCAGAACCAGCACTCTGAAACGGAACACTGGCGATGCGGGCAGCAGCTTAATGTGCAACACCGCAACCCCAGTCTCAGCTGGAAAATCTTATAAACAAAGGTAAGGACAAGATTCAAATTAAGAAATAATATCTTCCTGTGAGAGATACAGGGCAGAAGCCTTTGCCCCAGACAATCAGTAGCTTGTAATTCCTGGGTCCAGCTTTTCACTGTGCCTGGGAGATAGCTGGATGACTCCTTAAGTATTACTTTCCCAGTCTGTACTTGACTTCCATGCATGTATGCGTAGGAAGTGAGTCCCATGTTTTATTTAATGTGTAAATACAGGGGTAGCTGTTTTCCCACAAACTCTGTCTCCGCCCAGGTTTCACAATGGCATTCCTCACAATTACACTCTGCCAAACCTCCTCCGAGTCGTGACGCCTGCGTCGGCATTACACGCACACACAGAGGAAGCCTGCAAACAGAGCCGCGTCCAAGGCCGGGAGACAACAGGGGTGGCGGGTGGTCTCCTGTCACCAGACCCCAATCCCTCTGGCCACACAGCACAAAAAGGCTGAGGTTGCTCAAGCTGTTCTGTGGCCACACTCCAATTCCAAGGAGAAATCATGGAGACACCAGGCGAGGATGAGTCACGGAGAGCAGGGTGTTGGGGTGTGGGCTGTAGCCTGCAGAGAGCGCAGGCTCCATTGAGACCACAGTCGCTCACCCCCAGAGAGGTGGACAGCAGGGGTCACAGCTGCTCATTCCCAGACAGCAGGGGGCACAGTCACTCACCCCTAGACCCAGTGACCTGCAGCAGATGGAGCCACTCACACCAGTGGGCACCATGGCCAGCTGAACTCCCCGTCTGCACAAATGCACAAGGCCTATTGTAACCACTCACTTCTCAACGGACACCCCTTGGCCAAAGTGGACTTCTGGACCACAGGCCAGCAGTACTGAAGACACGAATTTCCTTCTGGCCAGAGAGAAGCAGACCCAGGTACACAACTCCCAGGTGTCCAGCACAGTGAGATGGGGAGACAGCAGTTCCAGGACAGCCTTCGAGTGACCCAGCCTCAGCCCGTGTCCTGAGGAACTTCAAAACTCTTAGGATGATTTGTAGATGATAAATGAAAACTCACAAATGGAAACCAGAAACTCACCTGGTAAAATGTCTGTCTTCAACGCAGAGCCTTGAGTCGGAGCTGTCGGTGAGCAACCCCAGGGTGGGACTGGAGGAGGCTGAGGTCAGGGTTCCCAGGCCAAAGGGGACCCGATGACAAGACCCAGCTGGTATCTGCCAACTGTCCCCATGATGAGGCCCCCACTCTGCTGAAGCCACCACTACCCAGGTAAGCAGGAAAACAAAGGCAGCGATTCCAGAAGTCTCCATCCTGCGGTCGCCTGATGAGGCTCTTGAAGTGTTGGGGAAAACAATTGCAAGTTGCAGAGACAGACCCAAAGCCACCCAAGAGCAAACGCAGGTGGCCCTTCTCTTCCTCTTCCTCCTGGTGTCTCAAAGCTCAGCTTGGCCAAGGACACAGGACAGTTGTGGGCACAGCTGGCCAGTCAGGGCGCAGGTGCCACAAGGAGACGGGAGAAAGCCAGGGTAAACTCAGTGATGCTGGATGGGCACAAAGTCTGGGCTGGAATTTCAGATTTTGAATACTGACAGATATAGATGTATTTGTACACTTATAGGCATTTTGCATACTCATCAATAAAGGTGCTGACTAGAGACCAAGATTGAGAAAACAGAAAAATAGACTTTGAAAGACACGGAAGCCACCTGCAAGGAGTTACACTGCCCAATCGGAGGCCATCTGGGCTGCAGAATAGTGGAGACAGAGCCTGGTTATCACCAACTAAAACAGAGGCCATGAGTGCACACCAGTGAACAAGTGAAAAATTTGAAGAGAGGTGAGAATATCAACGTGATTTCCCAGCACCTTCTCAAAATTGCTTTCTGGTTACCTCAGACAAGCGTGAAAGTGTATCATGGAGACAACCTGGAGACGTGATCCAGCGTAAGAGTGGGCACCAGCCACAGCCAACGAACACAGCACGTAACCTGTGGTTTTCCTCCCAGTAGGGTCTGGCTGGCTTCTAACGACAAGTTCATACCAATCACACCTAGAGACAACAAAGAAACCGCACGCAAGGGCCCAGAGACGGGCCTTCCTCTAGACTGAAGGAGACCAAAGAGATGGAAGCCAGGATGACTGGCAGAGACCCCGCTGCAAGGGTGTGGTTCAAGCAACAGCACACCTACCAGGAGATCTGGGGGTAGGAGGCAGAGCTGGTCCAGAGACACTTTCCTGACTTAGGGGTCGCGTAAGGAGATGTCTGTGGGACACAGACTCCAACATTCTGCTATGCTTGAAACTTACCTGTACCTTTGAGCTTATCTCAAAATTTCAAAATTTCAAACTTTCCATTACACTCAGCATCTGCGGTTATGACTTTCAAAATCTAATAGAACAAATAACTCCATGATGAGGACAACAGAAAAAGAGAAACACAACGAAGAATAAACTTGCAGGAAATGGACAGTATCCATGTGAAGAAACCTTCGCACACGACTGAACAGAGCACACAAAGAAAACTTATTTTAATCCTATTCCTTTTATATCTTTTGAATTTTTGCCAAGTGCATCTTTTTTTTAATCCAAGAATAGACAGATAAAATTACAATACAACAGTGCATTGAAGAAAGTGCTGAAGAAAAGTGCTTTCAGAGCCCAAGCTGGACTCGTTTGTAGCCTGAGAATGAGAAAGGAACCTGCAGCAGGCCTTTGAAACCCAGCGGACGATGCCGAGAAGGTGGCTTTGCAAGGTTCAGGGCAGGCCAACACCGCACTGCTTGTGATGACTAAAGGCAGCCCATTTGAATGTGATAAACGGCTCCTCGTGGACCCATGAGCGCCTCCAGCTGGACTTGAAGGCCATCCAGGAGGCAGTGCAACCAAGCCCGGGCAGAGCAGCTCACTCCCCTCCAGAAACCTCCAAAATACTTTGAATGACCCCCATAAAGCTGCTCACTTAGCAGGTCAAGCAGCATGTTCTTTTCGTGTTGCAAAGACCAAACATCCTTCCAGGGCTGGAAAATCAGCTCTCGCCCATCCCACACTGCGATCCCGGTGGCTCGTCCTGCACTGATTCTGGCGCCTTGCACACGACTGTTTGGCTGGAAAGGTTTTGTTTTCTCTTCTTTGACTTTTTTTTTTTAAGATTTATTTATTTTTATTACAAAGTCAGATATACAGAGAGGAGAGACAGAGAGGAAGATCTTTCCTCCGATGATTCACTCCCCAAATGAGCCGCAACGGCCGGTGCTGTGCCAATCCGAAGCCGGGAACCTGGAACCTCTTCTGGGTCTCCCACACGGGTGCAGGGTCCCAAAGCTTTGGGCCGTCCTCGACTGCCTTCCCAGGCCACAAGCACGGAGCTGGATGGGAAGCGGGGCCACCGGGATTAGAACCAGCGACCATATGGGATCCCGGCACATGCAAGGCGAGGACTTTAACCACTAAGCTATCGCGCCGGGCCCCTAATTCTCACTTTCTATGGGATCCTGGGGCGTTCAAGGTGAGGACTTTAGCCGCTAGGCCACGCCGCCGGGCCCTCTTCTTTGACTCTTGACCCAAATTCAGCTAGAGAGTGGAGATTGCGATGGTGTCTCGTGACTTGGGAGCAAGGGGTGTGTGTGTGTGTGTGTGACCAAGGGTCAGGAAACAGGGACTAAGACAGTGGTAACTTGTTCACTGTGACTCTTCAAAAGAGAACTGAAACGGTTAAAGTGGGAGCAGGACTGAACGCCAGGCTGGATATTTCTGAGTATAATTTGGCATAATTTTCGCAACTTGGCATGTAGGCGGCCCCAGAGCTTCGGTTTATTTATTTCATTATTGTACCTGTCTACCTAGACAAGCTAGATTTCACTCTTAAAGGGAGAAAATAAAGAACTACATGTATTCATCATATGGACTTGGGTTGCACTTTAAGAAAGTATAGGATAAGGAGTAATCCCTGACGGGGGTGGGGCCATCGAAGGGTGAGTACAGAAGGCCTGGTCCAGGCTCCCAGGGCGGGAGGGCCTGGCAGCAACAGGGAGCCCGAAGGCGTCGCACTGGAACAAGACAGCCCTAACTACTCACACAGGACACTGGAACCAGGAGAGGTCCTTTCACTCTGTGGGGGACAGGTGAGCCTCCTGACATGGAGCCACCTGCCGAGGCAGAAATGGTTCTGCCCCAGGGACCCCACCAAAGCCTCTGCACGTACAGTTTCCCCTCCTCTGACCCCACACACCTAGTATTATAACTCAGGGCTCAGATGTGGCCCTGTCTCTAATCACAGTCCAAAAAGCACTGTGGCATATCTGGCCACTGCTCATCAGTGGAAGACTTACGTGTGCTCCATCTCAGGAGCCAGGACTCACACCCGGGTGAGCCTGACGTGGCAGTCAGACCTCAGAGGAACGCACGCCGGCAGCCAGGCAGAAAGGGAGGAGCCAGGGGCCTGGGTCCCACACCTGCCGCTTGGATCCCTTTCTCTCCCACTCCATTCACACGGGATTAGCGCTCATGAAAAAACCCAAGCTGCTGGCCACAATTTGAAACCATAAGCAGGGAATGATCCAGAATGTTGTAGAATCGGGGTAGAGACAAAAGGAAACTTTGTTGCAGTTGACTATTACTAATGAGTTGCATTAATAAAAATTTAGAAAACTTTCTTTGAAAACACAAATATTCTGGGGCCAGTGCAATGACCCAACTGGCTAATCCTCTACCTGCAAGGGCCAACAGCTCATATGCGCACCAGTTCGTGTTCCAGCTGCTGCACTTTCAATCCAGCTCCCTGCTTATGGCCTTGGAACGCAGCAGGAGACGGCCCAAGTCCTTGGGTCCCTGCACCCACACGGGCGACCTCGGCTTTGGATCGGCTCAGCTTCTGCCATTTGCTGCCGTTTCGGAAGAAAACCAGTGACCAGATCTCTCTCTCACTTGCTCTCTCTGCCTGTTAAAAAATGGCAGAATTTCCCAACAAAATAGAAGCATTCTTTTTCTCAAAACTTATCATGCTATAAACTGCTGTTTGAAATGAAGAGGTTTACCCTTATGCTTGCTGTCATGTCCAACCCTCTTGGATCAGTCTGTTAAACAAATAAACCCAATTACTGTGAAGTGCAACCCTCACCCCGGTGTCACTCCCACTGCCCTGCAGCCCTGGCTTGTGTCTGCCCATCTTTGCAACTCTTCCATCCGTGCATTTCTAACAAGTGACAACTTTCAAACATTTGGGTCTCTATCCAATTTAAGACAGCAGCTTCCTCTGTCAGCACTTCCTCCAATGGCAGTGAGGGTGGGGGCTCCAGCACCACTAGGGGGGTGGCGCAGGGGGGAAGAGGCACCCAGTGCCTTAACCATGACATACCACCCAGGAGCCTTGCTTCCGGCTTCCTGGAGGAGGCGACTCTCAGAAAGAGCTACAGGATGCTGAGAGTTTGCACAGAGTCTTGGGAGGGGGAGGGCAAAGCATCAAGGCAGCTGACGGGCAGATGCCCACGAGGGCAGCCAAGGCCTGAGCACACGCTGCCCTGCAGTGACCCTCCCTGATGTTCCTGGGGAGCCTCCCTCCTTGATTCCACTGCTCAGTGAGAGGCCAGTGGCAACCACGTGCAGATGGAAACAACAGTGAGGTTGCTCAGTAACAGGGACCTGGCAGGGGGCAGAGGGCAGCTGCTGCCCAGTCTTGCTGCTACTTCGCTCCAGAAACAGACCCGCCTCCTGTGAAGAACCAGGGGTGCTGTCCCAGCTGCTCAGGGCTGCACACCTTGAGTGGACTGCCTCTCATCTTGGGGTCTGGAAGAACGCAGAGGCAGAAGCAGCCCAGCTGCAAGCCTGCAGGCCTTCTCCGCTGTGGCCCTCCCCAGGGCCCCCGCCCAGTGATTCCTTCTCCTGGGCTTTCCCCGGCCTGACCGAAGCAGACAGAGGGCCACGAGTGCACCTTGCTGTGCCGTGTCACATGCGTAGGGAGACACTCGGGGCATGTCTGATAAACAGAGTGGAACTTGGCCGTAAGTGACCTCCCCGAGTCCCCTTCTCCAGTGGGGAGTTTTACTCATCACTCAGTGGCTGTGAGAGGGACCATCCCTAACCCCACTGTCACTGAGAGCTTTGCAATTCAGGCAGAGTCTGCGCATACACAGTGCAGGCCTCAAGCAAGGCAAGGGCCCGCTGCCGGCAGAGAGGGGGCAGGACACAGGAGCCCCTGCTGGTCAGTCAGGGACCTTCCTTGCGTACAATGACAAATATTGTTCCCCACACATGTTCACACATTCAAGACAAACTCAAAGAAGTTGAACAAATTACTGTAAGGTATACATGCTAATTACAGGCTTATTATTTCAGATACACAGCGGATTGGAACCCAATTCCTGCGACTCCAGGGTGAGTCATTGAAATCTGTCAAGCCCCGTGCAAAGGTAGGCTGGTGACAAGAGCTTACCACCTGAACCCAGATGCAAGACTCGCATCCTTCACTGAGTCCATGTACAAGGCCCACTCCACGCGTCCAAGGATGTGGCAGACCCACCAGAGTCAGGGGGTCCCATCGCTGGACAATCCGACACCATGCACCAAGGGACACATGGCCAGTACCAGGCACTGCTGGACTCTCAAGTCCTTCCCCAGCTCATAGCGGGCAGGGGGACAGGCTGGGATTGACTGTGCCCAGCCCTCACTTGGGAGATCTGTATGGAGGCCCAAGCTTCAGCCTGGTCCAACCGCAGCAATGGTGGCCATCGGGTGGGGGGTGAACCAGGAGATAGAATGTGTGCGTGTGTGTGCGCACGTGTGCACATGTGCATGTGTGTGAGTGTGTGTCACGCTCCATCTGTCACGCCGTCTTTCAAACAAATAAATCAATCTTTCAAAAATATGTAGGCATGTTGGAGTCAGTGTGGTGGCACAGCATCTAATCCCCCACCTGTGGCACTAGCATCTCATACGGACGCCAGTTCTAGTCCCAGCTGCTCCACTTCCCATCCAGCTCCCTGCTCGTGGCCTGGGAAAGCAGCAGGGGACAGCCCACGTCCTTGGGCCCCTGCACCCATATGGGAGACCCAGAGGAACCACCTGGCTCCTAGTTTTGGACCAGTCTAGCTCTGGCCATTGAGGCATTTGAAGAGTGAACCAGCAGATGGAAGATCTTCATCTCTCTGTCTCACCCTCTCCCTAACTCTGACTTTCCAAGTAAAATAAATACTTTTTTTTAAATAGACACTTTGAAAGAACACATTTCTTTTCTGTCATTCCTTACATCCTTACATCCAGTGAAATTACACGCCTGTGACCATTGATTTAGCACAAGCAGGATTCTTCCAGGACCTACTGTAAGCAGGGAAAGAACAGTCCCCTGCATCCTAGAACCTACTGGAAATGTGCTCACCTTACCCTTGTTAGGTAATGCATCCCACTGGTTTCAGAAACATGCTTCCCTTTATCAAACAGTCAAAACTATGGCGTCCAGACGAATGGCCATATTGGATGACTCGGTCTGCAGTGGAATTTAAATTGCTTTGCCCCAACTTACACGGGAGCACTGGGAATCAACATAGAAGTTTGTACATGTATTCAGAAGAGCAGCCCATGCTTGCTACATTATCTACAAAAGCCAAACACTAGCATCTTCCCTTTCATTTCACAATTACAATACATTGCCCAACAGAGCACTATACAAATAACAAAAAGGGTGCTGAGCTATACATGTTGAAACATTTCCAAGAAGCCAGCCAGCACAGCACCAGGAGACCGGTGTGCTCAGGGTACTTCTCTGTGAGTCAGGAAGGGATGCTACATCCACAGCCACATGCCCAGGATGCCGCTCAGGTCAGCAGCAGGCCGCATGTGCTCAGGGATCCCAAAAGATTATACCAGATCTGACGTTTCTGCTGCCAAGGGACCCTGTCGCAGGCAACCTCTGAGCTAAGCAAAGCTGCTTGCTGTCATGGCAAAGCAACACAGGATACTCAGGTGCCTGGCTCCCTGCCATCAACGGGCGAGAGCTGAAGAGAAGTCTGAGCCCCTGACTTATGTGGCCCTTAGGGACTGAAGCAGCAGATACAAATTCTCTCTCTCTCTCTCAGTCAGTGCTGTGTGCAGGTTGAGCCGCAGCTGGCAACACCAGCTTCCCACGTCGCAGTGCCAGCTCCAGCATCGGCTGTCCTACACTTGCCATTCACCTTCTTGCTAATGCATTTTGAAAGGCAACAGGTCATTGGGCCCTGCCCCCATGTGGCATCTTGGGTGGACTTCCCGACTCCTGGCTTCAGCCAGAATCAGCTCAAGGCATGGAAGCTCTCTCTGTCTCTACTTCGCCTCCACGCTCTCTGCGTCTCACTGTCTTTCACATAAACACACAAATCTTAAAAAAAAAATCATAGCACAATTATGTGTAGTGAATAGCACATCATCTGATACTGCTGATAAAATACTACATTACCGATCTATGTATTTGCTTTACCATGATGAACTTTTTAACATTACTGAGAATGTACCCCTGTTTCTAAAAAAAAAAAAACAGAGTCCGATGTGAAACCATCTGCCCTGCTCTGCCCACTGCAGCCTCCTACAGTTCCTGTTGACAGCAACTTGTGATCACATCCAGGGACCACGTGAGATGATGGACTAGGACCATCTGGATCCGCGTGAGTCACCAGGGGATGTTCACACAACAACGCAGCCTAACACCGCAGCTGTGGGAACACGGCCTGTCATAAAGCCACAAGCGACTCGGCACACACATACACACACAGAACACTTCTGGCTGGTGACACAAGTACTTCAAGCTAAGGGTGTGTGCATGTGTCCCTAACACGTGTGCGCGTGCTTGGTCTGTTGTCTCAGGCAGCCTCTGGCTTTCCGACAACTTTTTTTTAAAAGAAGGTGAATGGTTGGCACAATGGTTAAGATTTCACCGGCTGGGCCCGGCATGGTAGCCTGAAGGCTTAAAGTCCTCGCCTTGCAACCGCAGGGATCTCATATGGGCACCCATTTGTGTTCTGGTTGCTCCACTTTCTTTCCAGCTCCCTGCTTATGACCCAGGAAAGCAGTAAAGGACAGCTCAAAGCTTTGGGACCCTGCACCCATGTGGGAGACCCAGAGTGGAGGGGGGCTCCTGGCTTCAGATTGACTTAACTCCGGCCCTTGTGACCATTTAAGGAGTGAACCAGCAGATGGAATCTATCTCTCTTTCTCGCCTTCTTTTTGTAAATCTGACTTTCCAATAGAAAAGGAATAAATCTGATATCATCGTCACCATCATAAAAGGATTCACCTGAGAACCTTATGCCATAACAGACAGCCTGGTCTGTATCTCAGCTGGGCTTCCGATCGTGATGCCCTGCCCAAGCATGCCCTGAGAGAGAGTACTGGCAACTCCGCCTACCCTCCTGGGGCCCCCAGATTCAGTTCCCAGCTTTGGAGCCAGGCCAGCTCAACGTGACCAATGCAGACACCAGGAGAGTGAACCAGCAGGTGGAAAATTTCTCTCTGTCTGCCTCTCTATCTATTTCCTTCTGTTTTTCCAATAAATTTTTCAAAATTATAATAATATTATGTATGTGTGTAATATGTGTGAACATGGATATAAAACATATAACATGTTTGTTACTATGCTACTGCACTATGCTACCTCATATTTATTAAGGAAGAAAAGAACCAATCACGAAGCCAGTGCGACGGCTCAACTGGCTAATTCTCCACGTGCCATATGGGCACCGGTTCATGCCCGCTTCTCCATCTCCCATCTAGCTCCCTGCTTACGGTCTGGGAACGCAGCAGAGGATGGTCCAAAACCTCGGACCCTCACTCACATGGGAGACCCAGAAGAAACTGTTGGTTTCTGCCTTTGTACCAGCTCGGCTTCGGCCACTGAGACCATGTGGGAAGTGAACCAGTAGATGGAAGATCTTTGTCTCTCCTGTCTCTGCCTTTCCAACAAAAATAAGTAAATCTTTAAAAAGAAACAGAGAGCAAGAGAGAAAATCAAAGAACTTCTAACAAGAAGATCACATTGGGGCTGGCCAAGCTGTTGTCTGCAGCAGTGGCATTCCATTTGAGCCTCAGTTCCAGTTCTAGCTGCTCCACTTCCAATTCAGCTCCTGCTAACGGCTGGGAAAGCAGAAGGGCATGCCCAGCACCTTAGTCCTGCTGCCCACATGGGCGACCCAGCAGAAGCTCCTGGCTTCGACCTGGCCCAGCCCTCACTGTGGCCAGTTGGGGAGTGAATCAGTGGGTGCCAGACTCAACTCTTTCTCTCCTTGTAACTCCGACTTTAAAGTAAACAAATGAATAATTTTTAAAAATAAAAGGAATGCCATGGCCCAGTGGAGTAGTTCTCTTATGCAGCGAGCTCCCCCATCCAGCAAGGTGCAGGTGACTTCCGCCCAGCAGAGGAGCGCATTACACTGAATTGCATTATTCAGACCAAGCACCAAAGTGATAACAGGCAGCAGAGGGTTATATTAAGTTTCACCTCTGTTTGTTTGCAATTTTCTCCTCTGCTGCAGGGAGGGAGCAGGTGTGTGCTGGGGGTGGGGAGAGGCTGGCAATGGGAAATGCAAATGAGGGTTGAAAAGCTGTAGGTCGACAGTGCCCTCCACCCTAGCTCTGGGGTGCTCAGGAGTTTCTCCTGGCACCGCCTCTCCAGTTCTCTAGTGTTTAGGTAGCTGCCTCACCCAGCCTTTCGGGTTAGTAAGGGCTGCCCCTCACGGCAGTTCACTGAGATATCCCTCATGGATTACACTGAGAAGGGAGTTTTGGCTTATCCATTGCCTCCTCGATGGTGACCAGCATCACAGGACTTGACCCATCAAACTCATCTAACCCAACCTTTTAATTTCACAGCTGAGGAGGCAGGCCCGCGGGGGTGCCTGTGTCTTAGCGACATAATGTCCCTTCTGGCTGGAGACAAGCGGAGGACCAAACCCAAGGTCTCCAATCCACTCCACACCCCTCTTCTTCCCCAAACTCACCTCTGCCCTCCACCTGTTCTGCCTCTGAGGATGCATGTGGAGCATGGAGTTCAAGAAACACAAAACTTAGAGAGGGCTGAACTCCAGTTCTCTCCGCTTCCAAACTCCCATGAGATGCTCGCTGCTCTGCTTACTTTCCTTAACGTTGATCTCGTCTCTTGGACCAGGTCCGCTCGTTTGTATCAATGATTTCAGGTCACCCTTGAAGATGGCTTTTTCATAAGACATTGAGAAACAGTCACCTGATGAATTCTGTGGGGAAGCTGGACCTGGCCGAGATCACAGGCTGGTGTTGGTGCAGGTCAGTTTTGGAGGCAGAGAACTGGCACCACCCGGGTCAGGCTCTCCCAGAGCTGTCCGCCCACCAGCACGGGAAAGCCCCAGCGCCCGAGTGCCATTCTGGAATGGGACAGGAGTTGGAGACAAGCGGAGGGCCAAACCACAGATGTTTTCCGTGGGGCTTAAGAAATCACAGGGGTGAAGAGTAAGAACGGGTCGTGTCCAAGTCCTGCATTCATGCAGTGCCAGAGGCTCCCCGGGAGGTGACGTTCAACTTACTGTGGCAGGAACCCAGAAGGCTGGGCGGCATCTTCTCCAATTTCATCCACGATAGAAATGACTTATTTTTATAGCACTAATGAGACTAGTTTAACGTAGTCATCGATAACTAATACAACTTCACCTCCAGTAGAAAAGAGGGTTAACATTAGAAGACGAAACAAGGAGCAGTGAGGAGGAAGAGGGAAAGAGGCAGGAGACGGATTTCAGAAAATCCACATGGGCTAAGAGAGCAAGTTTTTAACTGCTCTGTAACTGCAGGACGGTAGGGTTTAACAAAATACCTTGGTGAGGAGTAATAAATGACATATGTTGTGATTAAACAAAGGGTTTCTAGGTTAATACTGATTTTTTTGGAAAGAGACTAAAATGGAAAAAACGTACAAAGAATTGGAGCTATCCTCTAAGATCACCAGGCATATAATTATACGTATTTTTTTTCTCAGACCCGTCCTGTCTAATCCTTGACATACCAGTTAACCTCATGGTGAGGTGACTGTTGGAATTCAACCCTAGACCTGAGTTCAAAGAAATGAATACAAGCAGAAACAAAGCACAGGACAGCTTGTAACTGGCGCCGTCCATTTGCACATGACCATTATCTGAACTGTAGAGCCCAAATCTCCACAGATCCCTCCTTGATGTGAATAGATGTGTCCGTGTTCTCTGCACGCAGTTTTGGGCTTATGGCCAGCTGGAGCCCGCAACGAGGCCATGTTGTGTTCCACACATGTGCACACACTTCTGAGAGCCTCAGTGGACAAGCAGAGGCACCACGAGCCAAGGCGAGGACAAGACACTTCCGTTCCCGTGCCCCTTCCCTTCAGTTACATGAAGCAAGATGGCTCTTCAAAAGCAGGCAGGAAATGAGATGCACAATGGCCCGTTTATAAGCCCGTCTTCACCCCCATAAGGAATATCCTAAAGAGAAAGCATTCACAAGGAGGCACCATGGCAACACAACCACTGGGCAATGGCACCAGAGGACAACACGCACCTGACCACGCGCATGGGTGCTAGGTGAGGGTTTTGTGGTTGGGCTCAGTTTCCAGGTTTTCCAGTCGAGCACAGGCTGTAATACGCTTTCAGGGACCAAAACAAATGAACACGGTCAGGCTCCCAAGGTCAGAAAGACCGCCAACCAAAGGCAATGACCGTCGCATTGAGAGGTAAGAGGGATCCCATGTCGCAGGCAACTGCCACACCCACAGGAGCGGGCGCGTGCCCTGTCCCACTCCCATGTCCAGGCATGCAGGCACATACGTGAACAGTCACACACCAGACAGGTAAACCAGCCATGTGCACACTGTACCACATACATACATCAGACACACAGACCATATGCCAGACACACCTGGCAGACAGCTTCACCACAGACCAGATCCATACCACACAGCCCATGGCCAGACCTGTGCTGCAATAAACAGGCTCTGCCCACCTAAGCCATGTGCTTAAGGAAGGAAGCAGTTGAGCGTTCACACTCTTGAAGGCTTTTCCAGCTCTGATTTCCCAGGCCATTATCAAGCAGCAACTTGGTTTGCCAAATGCTCAGGGTACAGTAGCATGTTCAGACGTCGCAGCTTTAAAGGATGCCAATCTACCAAATAAGTCACATCAAAGTCATGATGACATCCGAGCATGACGGCCAGAGGTGCTGAGTGGCGGCCAGGCTTTGTGAGGAACGGTCTGGTGGCGCAGGGCCTCGCAGCATGCTTAAAATCAAACACTCTAGTAGCACACATTCCCACCCAAAGGATGAGGAACGTTTGTGGAAACACAGTTCTTATTTCCTATTAAGACTGGCAGCCATACATTCATTAAATATGGAAACAGTATCCAATGCATCCATAATGTTGACATCTGTTCCTGTAGACATGGCCAGGTCTCCACCAAGAGACAAGGGAGTAATCCTTCAGACAGCAAACCCAGGTCCGCGGCAGATGCTGGAGCTCAGAGCTAATGGATTTGTCAACCCTTTGTGGTGATACCAAAATAATCCACCAGCCACGAAAATACCAAGCCTTCTAACAAAGTCATTTGCAGAACTGGAATTTCTTACCCAACACCATTTTCCCCCAGCAAAATTAACTTCAGGAATTCTCATGATTTCCCTCTTAAATCCTAACAGAGCAAAAGACAGTCGAACCACAGGCAGTGAGTGGCAGGCCAGCTCTTTAGAGGTTGGCGATCAGCACTGCTCATGGCCATTCCAGCCGAAAACCAAACGGCAGAGTCCAGGCAGAGCCCAAAGCCAGCCTTGTGTTGGTACCACGTACACAAGCCATGCCCAGGGCTCCGCGTGCGGGGACCCACATCCGGCACTTGGTACTTATGAGACCAAAGAAGACACTTCGACCCCATCCTGGAGACACACAGCCGGTCTCTCCCACTGCTCTGCTGGAATTGCCCACCACGGCTGCAGCAAGGAGAGAGCTGTGCAGGAGACGTGTCCCCCCACAGGTCTTCCCACCAGATTTCCCACAGCTCCACCAACAACAAACCCTTTGCTGCCAGCCCAGTCAAAGCCTGCCTCATTCGTCTAGGCCTCCTTTTAACCCGACCCAAAAAGCTTTCAATGAAACAAGATGTGTCTGATTGGGTTTCTTCTTCTCTGTAAATCAGACATCCAAGTATCACTTTTGTTTCCATAGGGAATTTTCCATCCCCAGTGGTCCACGGCTGTGATTCCGGACCAGGAAGGACCAGACTGCTTCACCAGCCACCTCTCCTTGGGCTCTCAGCAGCCACTGCACCTGCCACAGGCTTCACCTCCGACTTGAGGAGGCTTGAGGCCCTGTCGGTGCAGGGATGCAGGCTGCCCAGGAAGCAGCCCTCAGCAGCCCTGGGCTGCAGCAGCAGGGAAGAAAACTGCAGGCCTCCAACAGCAAGCCCCAGGGGACCGCACCTGCGCCCCACCCTCTGGACACAGGTGTCCTGCACTCAGCCCCTCACATGCCGGGCAATGCCTAACACAGTCAGTCCACTCCAAGGCACATGACAACAAAGCAAAGTGGGGGTGAGAGGAGGGCTCCAGCCTTCCCCGTCCCCAGCCAACACCTCCTGGCCCTAGCTCTGCAGCCCACCCTCCTCTTCTCTGCAAGGCCTTCAAGTTCACACGGAGCTGGGTCTCCAACCAGCCTAGTCAGCTCCTAGCCACCCACCCTGGAGCCCTGAGGACACACAGATCGGCCAAGACTCCTCAAGTCATCCTGCCATGGAAGCTTGGAGGAGGAGGCCGGCCAGGGCACACGGTGGAGGAACCTCAACTCCCCAGCTCCAGCCGGCTGGCTTGCGCCTCCTCCTCTCTCCCCTCCCCCTACCTTGCTCCTCGCTGCTGCCCCCAAACCAGGCAGTGGGTTCCTCCTCCTCAGGCAGCCGGGATCCTCCTCCACCTCCTCCACCCTCGAGGGCTTTGCGTTTCTTCGACATCTCTGCCCTGGGCTGGGGCTGTGGGGGTTTTGTAGCCCCACCCCCTCACCCTCCCCCCTCCGAGAGGAGAGTGAAGGTGGGGTTAAATCGGAGGGGAGGGGGTTAGAGGGAGACTGAAGGGGTGGGGAGTGGAGACCAGGGCGCAGGCCTGAAGGGAATTGCTGCTTGGAAAGAAGCTGGAATGGCAGGGGGGCAGGGACTCGGGGCCGAGAGCCTAGGAACATTCAAAGGTTCAGCCCGACGGACGTCTAAGGCTGCGGCCTCTCTCTCTCTCTCTCTCTCTCTCTCTCTCTCTCTCTCTCTCTCTCTCTCTCTCTCACCTTCTCTCCCTTTCTCCCCCCTCCCTCCCTCCACCTTCCCCTTTTCCTGCAACTCCAACAGTAAGCCCAGAGGAGACCAAAAACCAGAGAGGACAAGGTGTCCCTCCCTGCACCTCGGCAGGTTTCCTGCTCACTTGGGCAGGGGCCAGGCCCTGTCCACTTGGGAAGGAGCTGTGTTCAGGCTGGGTCTTGTGCAGGGGAAGGGACACTGCCCAGTGCGCCCTGTCTGGTGGGCAGAGGGCTGGGAGGTTGAGGGGGTGAGCTATCCGCATGGATTACAAGCCGCACTGGGTGGAATGGGGAAAAAAAGCGCAGGCTGCAGAACGCAGCCGCACCGCAGCTCAGGCAGGCGCCGAGGACTCCAGACCCCTCGCCCCTGGAGCATCAGGGAGCTTTTGCAAACGAGGCCGAGGAGGGGGAGGACAGAGGAGGAGGAGACAGACACCGCCAAAGCCAGAGGAGGGGGTCCTGTCTGCGCTGAGGACCCGGGGAAAGGAGAGAGGAGCGGAGTAGAGGCGCGCTGCCAGCCCTTCTCGGGTCCGCCTCCGGAGGCACCGGCGGGTCTGGCACAGTAGCCGCAGCGGCTTGCAGCAGATGCGCAGCCTGGTCGGGAACTTCGGGCTCTCAACTCCCGGCCCCAGCCGTGGCCCTTAGCCAGATGCAGTTGCTGAGGCGCCCCGGCTACTGCTGCCCTTGTAAACCCTGCGACTTCTCGCTTTGTAAACCCCGGGTTCTCCTTCCCGGGTCCCACTCACCACCCCGTCTCCAAAACAGGGCGTGCGCAGACACGGCTTGCCACAGGCGCGCGCACACAGCTTCTGACTGCCCAGAGGATGAAGGGGAGAGGATGGCAAGTTTTCTTTTTTCTTTTTCTTTTTTTAGATGGAGAAAGGGTAACGATTAAGTTCTTCTGGACTCTCAAGGGTTAAATCACAGGTCAAAAGATTCGTCAACTTACCCGCCAAAGGCTGCAGAAGTACCGACCCGCTGACCGGTTCATCTCGTTCAAAAGGGGGTGGGGTGGGACGCAAGGCGTCCAGGAGCGAGCAGGGTCCAGGGTTCCGCCGAGAACTGCTCAGAAGAAGTTGCTCAAGGAGCCGGCTGGCCAAAGTTCAGGACCCAATCGAGCCGCCGGGTCTGTCCACTCAACGTGGACATGGCCAGGGCTGCGGACGCTCGGGGTCTTTGCGCTGATCCTCCGGGAGGGGCATACAGCCACCGGCCGCGTGGAGGCTCCTCTCTCGCCCCCTCCCCTGCCCAGCCAGGGGTCCCAGAGCAAGCGGGGCGGGGGATGCGGACGCAGGCCAGTCCATGTGGGCTTCAGCTCCCAGCCGCAGCAAGTTTGGGCTCACACTCCTCGGCGCAGACACGCGTGTGCACGTGTGTGCGCCGCGCACTTAACATGTGGGGGTGCGTGTGTTCCCAGGAGCCACTCTCCCGGCCGTCTAGAACTTGAGAGTTTTCCTTTAAGCCGGCGCTGCGGCTCGGACACCCCCCTCCCCCCCCGCGTCCAACAGGAGGCGATGACGTCTGTAGCCTCGTTGCCAGAACCGTCCCCCAGGCTGCCTCTGCCCTCGCTGACAGAAGCAGGCGCTCGGACGTCAGCAGCCGGACCTTTGGCGAGGCCACTCCCGCAGAGACGGCTGCCTCCCCCGCACCTGCCAGCCCGCCCCGGGGGGAGGGGGCGGCTGAAACCAAAGCCGCGGGGGAGCGGGGAGGGGGCGGAAGGTCCCGGAGCTCCCGGGTATATAAATAGTGCAGTTTCCAGCCAGACTCGCATCCTTTCCGCGCGCCCCCGCCCTTGGCCGCGAGCGGGGTGGCAGGGGGCGGGGAAGCTGGGAGTGGAGGCTGCCGCTGCCTCCCCCGATTCTCCTCATTCACAGATTCGACTAGAGGCTCGGGGAGCGGGAGTCAATGAATGGATGGGAGCTCGCGCGGGGACCACCAGGCGGGGAGGTCGTCGCTAGGGCCGGGGCGGGCGGGGAGGGGGCAGGAGGATTGCGCTCCTCCCTTGCGGGAAGTCTGCGGGGCTCGAGGGGGGGGGCGCACAAAACCATTCTTAAGAAGCCAAAGGTCTGCCTTCTGGTCCCGCTAAGATGCTGAAACGCGAAACGCAGGGAGCTGAGCTCAGCCCCCACACTGCCCTGCGCCCGGATGGGAACTCTGACAAGGGCCATTCCGCGGCTCGGTCCTAGCCACGGAGAGTGGCCTAGCTGCGGGGGTAGGGGCTGGGCCCCCTCCTGAACCGGTCCTGAACCGGTGCGGAGCCGCTGCCTCTCCAGAGCAGCCAGGCCTGCGTTGCGCTGGAGGAGGCAGGGCTTGAGGGGACCCAGCTCACAGGGACTCCGCGGGCTCCCTCTGGAGCGGCTGGAGAGCTAGGCCCACACTGGATCCTGCCCCTGCCGGGCGCTGCTTCCGCTTCTGGCCCAGAATCCCTGCACGCCACGCTTCATAAATGCATGCAGTGCTTCTCATAGTACGTGGGGACAGGCGGCACCCACGTGAACATGGAGGAAGCCGGTACACTGGCCAGGGACAGCAGATAGCCTGGGGAGGATGCCTCTTACCCAAACATGCGCACACGCACGCACACATGCACGTACATGCCTACACACTCAACACATACAAACACACTCGTGTGTGCGCACATACTTGTACATCTGTGTATACTTTTAAAAGATTGATTTTATTTTTATTGGACAGTCAGATATACAGTGAGGAGAGAGGAAGATCTGCTGTCCAATGATTCACTCCCCAAGCAGCTGAAAAGGCTGGAGCTGCGCCAATCCGAAACCAGGAGCCAGGAGCTTCTTCCAGGTCTCCCATACTGGGAGCAGCGTCCCAAGGCTTTGGGCTGTCTTCAACTGCTTTCCCAGGCCACAGACAGGGAGCTGGATGGGAAGCAGGACCATCGGGATTAGAACTGGCGCCCATATGGGATCCCGGCACTTGCAAGGCAAGGATTTCAGCTGCTAGGCTACCATGCTGGGTCCACCTGTACATACCTATATGCACATGTAGATATACATACGTACATATACACACATGTATGCATGCATGCACATTCGTAGATGCTATGCACACAAACACGCACTAATATACACATATATCACATATACGCCTGTACATACACACACACACACATGCACGGTGCTGTGCCCTGTTCGCCTGTCCTGCCCTAGGCTCCCTCCCTGTGACCTGGGCTGTGTCTGCCCCTCCTTCCACCGCTGGTCCGGAGCACCTCCCTGCCCACACCCTGGTGGACCTCAGGACTCAGTCCAGCTGCAGCTCCCCCAGGGGATCAGGAGACCGCACACCGGGGCTGGCCCAGTCCCACCACAGTCTCCTAGAAAGAAACATCTTGCTCCTTTGCCCTTAAGCTGGAGCCATGGGCGTGACACTGACTGCTCTGTCCTATGCATCCACTGCCTTCCACGCAGCCAGGCTCCCAGTGTCTGTCACTTCCGCCACTGCCCTCTCCAGCCCTTTTGCTGGCACCTCCAGAACCCCGCCCCTTCACCCCAAGTCTGTGCTGCCAAGCCCTTCTGGCTCCTCGGCTCCCCAGAGAAGCCCAGCACCCTGGCATCCTGGTCTTCTGCTGCTGACCTTTAACATTGGTGTTCTCCACACGCCTCCTCGGCCAGTGCCCATGATGCCACCCAGGTCCCTGTCAGTCAGATGGCAGACTCCACTGGAGTTCTAGGCTCCCGGCTTGGGCCCGGCCAGCCCTGGCCACGCAGCCATCCACGGGATGGACCAGCCAATGGAAGGACTGTCTCTGTCTCCCTCTCTCTGTAGCTCTTCCTTCCAGATCAATAAAAATAAAACTTTTTTTAAGGTGCTTCCCACACCTTCAAGAGATGCCAGCTTCCTGGCAAACTGATCAGAGCTGGGGGGAGGGGCTGGGGCCTCCGGACCACCTACTCCTTAGCAGACGTCATCCCTTAAAATGTTACAGCAGTGGGCCCCCGGCGGCGTGGCCTAGCGGCTTAACGCCCCGGGATCCCTTGTGGGCACCGGTTCTGGTCCCAGCAGCTCCACTTCCCATCCAGCTCCCTGCTTGTGGCCTGGAAAAGCAGTCGAGGACGGCCCAGTGCTTTGGGATCCTGCACCCGTGTGGGAGACCTGGAGGAGGTTCCCGGTTCCCGGCTTCGGATCGGCGCGCACCGGCCGTTGCGGCTCACTTGGGGAGTGAATCATCGGATGGAGGATCTTCCTCTCTGTCTCTCCTCCTCTCTGTATATCTGACTTTGTAATAAAATAAATAAATCTTTAAAAAAAGTTACAGCAGTTTTTAAAACTATATTCATTGATTTGAAAGGCAGAGCAGCACAGAGAGAAGCGGAGAACGCAAGAAAACACTCCCCAAAGTGGACAACAGTCGGGACTGACCCAGGCTGAAGGCAGGAGCCAGGAGCTTCAGCCGGGTGTCCCACGAGCACTTGGGCCATCTTCTGCTGCTTTCCCAGGCTTCTAGGCAGGAAGCTGGATTAGAAGTGGAGCAGCTGGACTTAAACCAGCATCCCTAAGCAGGTGGTGGCTTAAGGCTGTGCACTGTCTCATCAGTCCCACCTTGAAGCATTTTTACAAAGAGAGGGGGAAATGCAGTGAGAGAATCGGGGGTGGAATCAGACACGGGCAGCAGCTGGCTGTTAGGCAGTGAGGGGTTAAGCAGTGTGGGGAGCAGGAGGTGAGGAGCTGCAAGCAGTTCTAGAATGTTTCTCCCCTGCCTTCTGCTCCTGTGGGTGAGCCTTGGGTGTGGGGGGGGGGGAGACAGAGTTACTGATGCCCGGGGAGAAGAGTGGCACTGGGCTGCTGCCAGGGGTGCGGGCACTTCACTCAGAGGCCTGTCATCTATCTCCCATAGATGAACACTTCACTGGAGCAGATCAGGGCAGGGGGAGCCGCGACAGGAGCCAGGTGCGCACAGGCAGCCGTGAGGAGCCCCGACAGGAGCCAGGCGCCCACGGGCAGCCATGCCCTCCAGAGGTCTGCGCTGTTGTTTCCCTTTATTCCGGCCACCCCCTTCCAAAGCCAAGAGCAAGAAGACACCAAATGTAGGGCTGCATTTCATTCTGCGACCCCACAGTCTTTCCACCAGAGAGTTTGTGAATTTTTTTTTTTTTTTTTTTTTGGCCTGGGACATGGACATTTCTGAAGATCACAGATTTTTTTATTCTGTTTTTTAAAAGATTTCTTTATTTTTATTGGAAAGGCAGATTCACAGACAGAAGGAGAGTTAGAAAGCTCTTCCATCTGCTGGCTTACTCCCTCGGTGGCCACAGTGAGTGGAGCCGAGCTGATCTGAAGCCAGGAGCGAGGAGCTTCTTGTGGCTCTCCCACAGAGTCACAGGTGTCCAAAGACTTTGAGCCCCCTCTGCTGCTTTCTCAGATCGTAAGCAGACAGCTGGATCAGACGCGGAGCAGCCGGGACATGAGCCAGTGCCCAAACGAGATGCTGGCGCTCCCGGCTGGAGGATTAGCTGCTGACCACCACACCAGCCCCAGCCCACACATGAAGCCCGTTGGCGGGGGAGGTGTGTGCACACCCACAGGCTGTCTGAGGGAGGTGCTGTTGGCTATGTGCTGTGTCTCCCTTGCAGCCAGTCCAACTGGGGACACAAAGGGAATCCACACCTGCCCCGGGTTCTGGCTTCTCCCACAGGCAGCGAGAGCTCTGAACACTTCCCCCTCAATCAGTCCATTAGGCTAATGATTCGTTCCCTCATGGGATCACCTTGTGATCCACACGGGATGTGCTCCAAGGGTCAGTAGGGAAACTCTGAGCTGGTTCCTGTCCCGTCACCGCGTGCCCCCCATTTCCAAACACACTCTCACTTTCTGGTGAATTAGGGTGTTCTGGGTTCACCTCCCACTCACTTCGTCTCCACCAAGAATTCAGGCCCAGTTGCTTTACACGGACTTAGACGCCAAGATCGGCTACGTGTGTGCTCATGGCTGCTGGGGTGTCCTTGCGGCAAACACCCTGGTGATAAATACACAGGCACACACATACAGAGGTATCCTTGTTTAACCTTTATCAAAATAAATTCACTCAGGGCCGGTGTCATGGCAGGGTAAAGGCATCACCTATGATGCCAGCGTCCCATATGTTGCTGGTCTGTGCCCAGCTGCTTCACCTCCCACACAGCTCCCAGCTAGTAGCCTGGGAAAAGCAGGATCTGGAAGATGAACCAAGCATCTGGCCTCTGCTTCCTGCACAGGAGACCTGGATGAAGTTCCAGGCTGCAGCCTGGCCCAAGGCTGCACACTGTGGCCATCTGGGAGACCTGGATGAAGTTCCGGGCTGCAGCCTGGCCCAAGGCTGCACACTGTGGCCATCTGGGAGACCTGGATGAAGTTCCGGGCTGCAGCCTGGCCCAACGCTGCACACTGTGGCCATCTGGGAGACCTGGATGAAGTTCCGGGCTGCAGCCTGGCCCAACGCTGCACACTGTGGCCATCTGGGAGACCTGGATGAAGTTCCGGGCTGCAGCCTGGCCCAAGGCTGCACACTATGGCCATCTGGGAGACCTGGATGAAGTTCCAGGCTGCAGCCTGGCCCAACGCTGCACACTGTGGCCATCTGGGAGACCTGGATGAAGTTCCGGGCTGCAGCCTGGCCCAACGCTGCACACTGTGGCCATCTGGGAGACCTGGATGAAGTTCCGGGCTGCAGCCTGGCCCAACGCTGCACACTGTGGCCATCTGGGAGACCTGGATGAAGTTCCGGGCTGCAGCCTGGCCCAACGCTGCACACTGTGGCCATCTGGGAGACCTGGATGAAGTTCCGGGCTGCAGCCTGGCCCAACGCTGCGCACTGTGGCCATCTGGGAGACCTGGATGAAGTTCCGGGCTGCAGCCTGGCCCAACGCTGCGCACTGTGGCCATCTGAGGAGTGCACCAGCAGACAGACATTCTCTCACCCTTGGTCTCACACCTGATTCGTCCTTCCACAAAGTCAGGACCCTGGGCTGTGCATCTCCAGCAGCAAGCAGGTGGCCTGTGGTTTCTGATTCTCCCTTTTCCTCCACGACCTCAGCATGTGGTGCCTGTGTTTGCTGCTGTTCACCTAGCCCCGCCCCGGGAGTTGTGGCCACTCCTTGGGTCATGGGTTCATCGCTGTCATAGCCAGCTGGTTCTCGGCAGCTGCCCAGCCCCCACCCCTCCACCTCCACCAACCAAGCGCATGGTCTGCGGTGCACACATCCAGCCTCTGGGGCTGGGGCGTTTTGGTAATTTCCAGGCCTTCCCAATCCTGACAGTGCTGTTGCTGCTTGTCATGTGAGTCGGTGTTTCCCTCCGGTGTGAGGAAGGGATCAGTTCAGAGAAAATGCTGAGCTGTGGGCAGCCGGGCACGGGGCAGGCGCCGATGGCCTCACTAGGGCTGCTACATTCTTCTTCAAAGATTTGCACCAGTCTGAAATTCACCAATTGTGGTCTTCTCCAAAAGAACAGTAAGTAAAATTTCCCAAGTGTGAGCAGATTGACATCAATTAGAAAGTATTTAATGAGTTTCAGGAAGTAATTTGGCTCCCTGAGCTCGAGTGAGTGGGGTCTAGGGAGTGCTTCAGACTGAGGCAACTGGGGATGCGGAAAACGTAACAGCCGTGATATACGAGGGCTGTGTCTGTGACACCTGCCACCCAGCGGAGCACACGCATGCTCAGCCTAGGCCTGCTATGTGATATAACAAAACACTCTGGGAATAAACCCATTGGAGGCAACCTGGGTGTCATGTTCTTCCTCTGGATGTGGGGAAATCCTCAGTGCAACCAAACGCTGCCTTTGTTACCCATCAAGTAGGTATAAAATGACATTATCCATAGTTACCTGATAGGCAAGAGACAAAAGCAATGTGTCGTTTAAGGGCCTAGCCAACAATGTTCAGCGATTTCTGTGATCTGGTTGAATGCCTGTCTACCCATCCTTCAACTACCTGCTCCCTGTGACGTCTCAGTCTAGAAACCACCTGTCTATGTGTTGAGTGTGTGTCCTCTTCAAAACTCTCTAAGGACAGGAAGACAACACGCTGGGAGTTAGGGAACCCGCATGACCGTTCACCTCTCCCCTCACTGCTAACATGCTGTTCGGCTCTGGGAAGGTGGCTCTACTTCCTCTCATTGGCTTCTGCCTTGACAGAGGGCTGAACGCCTTTCTCCGGGAGATTCCTTCCGGCTCCTTACACAGCCCATGGGAGGTGGGCAGTAGAAGGACCCAGGGTCGAGCTGTCCGCTCTTTGAAAGCCTCTGGGAGTGGAACTTTGAGCATAGAGAACTGGGGTCATTTCATACATCGAAGATCACTGTTCCAGTGGGGGGGGGGGGAACATTCGCTTCTGACTCAGTGCAAAGTACCGCATTCTTTCCTGGCCTCTCCACGAGGCGAAAAACCACTACTTCGGGTTTAGCTGACTACCAAAGGAAGGCTGCCCAATCAGGGAGAGGAGGAGGGAGACAGGAGCGAGCTGAGGTGACAGGAGAGTCGATGTGTCCACGCGCCGCACTCCCACTCTGCTCAGGTACCCAGAACACGAAAGGGGCCTGGGCCCCTGAGGAGGGAATGGGGATGAGACCAGGGGACACATTCTGCTATGGTTGACCTGCAACTCTCCAACTCAGTTTCATCAACGACTGAGGAGGTCTGAGCTAAGACTCTACCTCTCCCGAAGCAGGGTGCTCTGTCCAGCACAATGTACCTGGGAGGAAGTGGCTGTGGCCCTGGTCAGGAGGCACAGGACTGCTACCGCCTGTCCCCTGGAAGTGCCCCTTGGCCCTTCCCCCTGCTGGTCCCTCCACAGTACCCCTGTGCATGCAGGTGTGGGGATGAGAGGAGACACACAGGAGACGGACATCCTCCAGGATCAGTTCCTTCTGTCGGCAAAATTCACTCTTCCCAAGTGCCTTCGGCAGACCGTGTCACCCAGAAAGGAAGAAGGGTGAGCCATCCCAAGTCAAGGGACAATCCAGGTTCCTCTGACAGGTCCCCAGCACTCCACTGTGCCTTGTCCCCAAGTGGTGCCAGGCAGAGCAGCCAGCTAAAGTCGGGGACAGCTCTGGATTCCCCCGTCTGGCTTCATCTGTGTCATTGTGAAGCTAAGGAAGAAGACAACGCAGGCTGCCACCACTGAGCAGGCTTGAACTTGCGACACTGCAACTTCATCAGGAGATTTCACTTTTGCTGCCCGTGAGTGACTGCAGCTCTGTGGAACGATTAAACAAGGGCCATCTAGAGTTTGGACTTGAGAAGAGCAAGTGATAACACTCTAACAGAAACAGCGCTAACATCAAGGCCAGAAGGCCATTGGAGCAGACGCAGAGGTTATCGAAGGAAGGCGTGCCAGGGGGTAGAGCTGGCAGGCAGATGCCAGCTAGTGAAGCTGTCGATTTCTGTGAACTGTGTTCAGCATTAAATGGCACTGTCTTGTGCAAGCCCGCACTCCTTAGGAACGACTCAGCTTTCGGAGGCTGTGTGAGCTGCCCACTCCGGCGAGACCATGCTGGGAGTCGAGCTCCCTAGGACCTGGCGTCGGTTTACCACTCTGCCCCCTGCACCGTCCGTGCGGAAGATGAATCAGCCTGGCGCCGCACACCGGGCAGTCACTGCTTCCAGATTTCAGACGATTCCCAGAGCATTCTTACATACCTCTGCAAATCTGTGATTTTCCATCGAGAAATGCTAACACTTTTACTGATGAACAAGTGAAAGAACACGGTGTCACAGCACGAAACCCATTTATAATTTGATCTCTGATCAAGCTCCTTTTTTTGATGGCTTCCTTTGGTAACCATAGCAATGTTAAAATAAAACATATACATGTACAATGATGCTGTAAGGACGTTATTAAGGCATGTACATGCACATATTCAATTTAAACAAAGGCCAAGATGGAGTAGGCTCCATACAAGTCGGGGAACACCATTAATTTATTCCACTATACCTAAGTTTCTCTTACAAAGCGAAAGAAGGTTGCCTGTATCTCTTAATTTATCTTTTATATCTTGAGTCACGGCTATTTTAAAATACAAGCTGAAAATAGCTGTAAAAGACCGTGGTATAATTAGCGAAGCTCATAGATGACAAATGTAGGAAGCCTACTGCAGATGGGGAGAAAGCAAGCAAGCCTGCTGAGGCACAGCCTTCCCTGGCAAAGGACGGCGCCTGCCTGCTCACTGGCTGCCTGAGAACCTGCCCTCAGAAGTACAGACGGGCACACTCCCACTGCCCGAGTCTGCTCACGAGAAAGGATTTATGCCCAGCCGTGCCCAGAGGCAGACGCAGGGCTGCACCTGCCACAGCCCCGACTGGAAAGAAACTGGGGTGGCTGGGCAACAGGTCGGGAGGGAAACAATGGCTGGCCAGGCACAAGACACCTGTTGGGGAGTCCTGAGCAGGAGGTCTTGTGATTGGTCCTCAGCAGTAGACACTCAGGGTGGAGAGGCGGCCTGTGATTGGCCCTCAGCAGTAGACACTCAGGGTGGAGAGGAGGCGGCCTGTGATTGGTCCTTGGGATCAGGTTTATATAAAGGCAGAAGTGGTCACAGAAGAGGGTTCAGCAGGAAGATAACTGTCTCTGGAGGTCTAGCAGTGTTCCCTCTCTCCCATGCCTGCCATCAGCTTGCTAACACATTCAGGTGCCTTTGGATAACATTCCCTAACGGAAAAATCTCAAACCATTACACCTCTCTGAGTGGCTGGCAGAAAGATGAAGTTCCCAAAGGTGTCTGTGTCTTTAAAAAAATTTTTTTTTATTAGAAAGGCAGTTGTACAGAGAGAAGGAGAGACAGAGAGAACAATCTTCCCTCTACTAGTTCACTCCCCAGTGGCCACAACAGCCGGAGCTGAGTCAGTCCAAAGCCAGGAGCCAGGAGCTTCTTTCGAGTCTCCCATGTGCATGCAGGGTCAGTGGGTGCAGACTCCCAAGGTACTGAGCAATCTTCTGCTGCTTTCCCAGGCTGCAAACAGGGAGCTGGATGGGAAGTGGAGCAGCTGGGACATGAATGGGTGCCCATATGGGATCCCTGCACTTGCAGGGAAGGAGTTGAGACACTAGGCCAACAGGAGGTGTCCAAATCTTGACCTCCAGTATCAGTGTTCAGGTCACCCAATATGGCCAAGAAAACTCAGTGCACACGGCTGAAGGTGACACCACAGTCCAAATGGCCTGCCCCATGGGATCACGGGGCTCCTTATGGGGGCAATTCCCCAGCTATGGTCAGTAGGAGATGGGGAGCTGCTGGCCTGAGGTAGAGGAATGGGCCCCGAACCAACTGTGCAGGAGCTGGAGCTGGAGGAAGCCAGCGACAGCCTCTCCCCAGGCCCCCCAAAAAGAGCACAGCCCTCAGGGAGACCCTGCTCAGACTTCTGGCCAGTGAAACTGTAAAATAACCATGAGCTGCTTTAGACACCCAAAGGTGTTGCCATGTGTGATGTTGGTGGTACAAGATGGAGACACCCAAGCTAGCAGGAGCCCCAGACACCAACACCATTAGCCTCCCACACAGAAATCCACCGTGCTACTGTGTACCTGGTAGTGGTGGCGAGTGGGGTGTGAGGCGCCCCAGGAGGGCGCTAAGGAGAGGTGCAGATGACAAAGGCATCTGTCCCCTCCCTGCCAGACACTTCTCAGGGACAGCCAGTCCTGCTGACCTCGGGCGTCTGCCCTCACTTGGCTCCCCAGGAGGCAGCTGGGAGGGGACTCCTGGGGGATACGCCGTTTCTGACACGCCACCTTGGCCCACTTGGAGCAGGTGCACCAGTGGCATCATTGTGGAGGAAGCACTGCCTGCATCTCTTCCTCAATCCTTTCCCTTTATCCTGAGCTCCCATCCAGCAGCAGCCCCTGTCCTGCTGCCCAGGCCCTGGCAGCCACCTCAAACTCCGCTCCTTATAAAGCCCGCCAGGAGGGGCCACGGGCATGTGCTGCTGTCAGTATCAGGGCCTGTGGCTGCATGCCAGGCTCCTCAGCAGGTGTCATCACCCCCATGGGGCAGCTGACCTCTGCACCTCCTGGCTATTGTCACAGAGATGCAACCCCTACTGGTGCCTGCTAACCAAACCTCCACATTTTCATTGTGGAGCCATTAGGGGCTCACTCCAGAGGGCTCCCCAAAGCCTGCCCCAGCCAATACCAGTGCATCAGGAGACCCCAAGGCCTTCTAGCTGCCTCCCCAGGAGGTTTCTGGAGGGGAGGCTTGGCGGCCAGGTGGTTCATTCCGTAGCATTCTTATGAAACCTAGTTTCCAAGTGCATCCTTTGCTTGTTTTGTTCTGATACCAAGATGGCTTTGGAGCAGCTCCCTCCTCCACTCCGACCCCCTGGCCTTGGGTCAGACTTGGGCAAACCCAGCCCTGCACACTAACCCCAGCTCCCCAACTCAGGGTCTGCTGACTTTTCTAACAGAAAAACAACCTGACCCCCAACAGTGTCCTCAGGCCTTGAACCCCGGGCAGTTGCGGGTGGGGGGCAGGCGGAGTGCTGGGCAGCAGGGTCTGCAGGGAAATCACTCCCTGCCCCCTCCCCCAGCCCTAGCCTGGGACAGCTTTGGGTGCAGGCTCCCTAGGGCTGGGCTGGAGGCTGCGGGGGCTGGGAAGGGGACCTGCGGGAGGCCCGCGACCAGGAGGCGGGGGCGATGCGGGCGGGGATGAAGGCGCCTGCGGCTCCAGGCTGCGGGGGCGGCCAGCGAGGCCCTGCGCCGGGGCCGCCGGCCTTCGCGCGCTCCTCGCAGGGCCCCTGCGCCCCCCGCCCGGCCGGGGCTGCTGACGTCAGAGCCGCCTGCGTCAATGCAGCCTGGTGACACACGCGGCTGGCTTCCTCCCCCCTCCTCCCGCTCCTTTTTCTCAATGAGAGGAGCCTAATGGGATTTTTATTATCAGGCTCATAAATCAAGCCGTGTGGCCGTCACGCCTGGCGCGTGGACAGCGCCTCCCCCGCCCGCCGCCCGCCCCTCTGCAGGGTGTTTTGGCTCCAACCTGCAGAGTTGCGGCCTCGCCCCTGCCCGGGACTGCGGGGGTGCTGCAGGGGCGGCGGGCAGAGGGTCGCCCTGGTGTCCACCCTGGTGCCCACCCCGGTGCCCTCGTGGCCCAAGCAATCCAAAGCCCAGCTGTGGATGCGGGTCTGGAGCCAGGGAGGCTGCAGAGACTGCACCGGCCTGGAGCGCCTTTGCATTGCGCAGCCTGCCAGCGTGCGCCCGGCCAGCTCGGATCTGGCCTTGCTGGGGCGCGCAGCCCTGGCGCGGGAGATCTCACACAGGGCTGGCGGCGAGGTTAGAGGCCTCGGGGAACGTCCCTCCCCAAACCTCCCCAGAACCGCACAGGAATACCCTCCCCCCTTCAATTTTTAGGTCAAGGCCCCACCCCCCCACACCCCGCCCCAGGAGCCAGTTCTTTCAAGGAGAAGCAGAGGAGCTTGCCCCAGTCCTGGGGCCGTGCCCAGGGAGCTGTCAGCTACATGCAGAGGGTCCCGGCACAGAGCAGCAAAGCTTGGGCCACAGGCACCACCAGCACACTGCCTGCTGGGAACCTCAGCTGCCACAAGGCGTGGCTGAGTGGCCAGATGCACAGGAGCCACGTGGCATGAACGTGATAAGGGTAACTCCCTCTTGCCAGCCTGTGCCCTCGGTGCCCTCGGTGCCCCCGGGTGCCCTGGAGCGGAGTGGGGGGGGCCGGGGGGTTGTGGTCTGCTCTGTGGCGTGCTTGTCTTTTCCTCCTGTAGCTGGGATTTTCTCGGCTGCCAATGCCAGTGGCACAGACGGGAACTGGAGGCCTAGGCTGAGGCTGCTGTGGAGCCATGGCCCGTCTGTCCAGCCCCAGCCTCTGCCCAGGCCTGAAGGCTGGAGACATGGAAGAGAAAACTCAAGTAGCAACTTCTGCACGGGCCTGCCCCACTAGGATGTGGCCCATGAAAGTGAGGATGGTGTCTTTCACAGGCAGCTTGGTGCACCTGCAAGAGCAACAGAGAATGGCCCAGTGCTTGGGCCCCTGCACCCACAGGGGAGGCCTAGATGGCGTTCCTGGCTCCTGGCTTCAATCTGGCCTGGGCACTGCAGCCAGTGGGGAGCAAACCAGCAGGTGGAAGATCTCTGCCTCTCTTCCTGCCTTTCAAATAAATACATAAGCTCAGCAGATGACATGGTAGCTGCAGGACACTTTCAAGTACAACCTCCACCATGTCATGTCTGAGCCACATTTTGATAGGAAGTGGATGAAGTGCACTTCCCATACAATCTATAGTAAGATGTGAACTGGTAGACTTCATATAAGATTGATTTTGAAAAGACTTTTAAAAGTGAGTTTTTTAAATGTTAAATCAGGAAGCTGACACAAGGAAAATTGCTAGAGTTATTAGCTTGTAGTTGCTGCATCCAAAGAAGGGACACAAGGATGTTCTTCAAGTACCGGAAGAAGCAGGTGCCCGAACATGGCAGTGGGGAGGAGGGTGACTGAGACCAGCTTGCAGGGGAAGGGAAGCACCTGGCAGAGGTGCAACAGGACATCCTGCCGCTGAGCTCTACCAAGAACAGCACCAGTGGGAGGCACCTGCTAGAGGTCAGGCTGGTCCAGCAACTCAGGTGTGGTGCAGGACTCCTGTCCCAGCCTGGGACGCTGTGGAGCTAAGGCAGCAGCTGCTCTGTGAAGAGCGTAGTGACTAGGGTCCTTGGTGGAAAGGAAAGATGCTATTGGTAGCACTGCCATGCCCCCACTCCTGAAGGACACAGCCTGAAGGGAGGGCTGGACTGGACTTGTGCCTCTCCCCAGGAGAAGGACAGCATTAACTGCCTGCCCCGTAGGAGGCGCAAGCGAGCACACGTGGTCAGGCGCATATCTGTGCACACACACAGAAACTGTCTGCCTAGCCATCCTGTGTTGGGAACGCCTGTGTCGTTGTATACCCCGAGCCAAACGGAGGGACTAGGGTTACAAAGAAGACAACACTTGAGCCAGTTAGAGCTGATCTTTGTATAGTGCGACAGGTGCGAGTCTTGCTTCTTTGCTCTGCAAGCTGCTATCCAGTTGTCCCAACAGCAATTATTGAATAGACCAGGTTTTATACCTGGATTGTTTTCAGTTTTCTTGTCAAAGATTAGTTGGCTATACATGTGTGGATTCCCTTCTGGTGTTTCTATTCTGTTCCACTGATCTTCTCTGTTTCTTTACCAGTACCAGACTGTTTCGATAACCACTGCTCTATAGTATATGTTGAGGTCTGGAATTGTGATTTCTCCAGTTTGATTTCTATTTTTCAAGACAGCTTTAGCTATTTGTGGTCTTTTGTGATTCCAGATGAACTTCTGTATCATCTTTTCTATTTCTGAGAAGAATGTTGCTGGGATTTTGATTGCGATTGCGTTGAATCTGTATATTGCTTTTGGTAATATGGCCATTTTGATAATGTTGATCCTGCCAATCTAAGAACATGGTAAGGTTCTCCAATTCCAAGGTCTTCTTCTATTTCTTTTTAAAATGATTTATAGTTTTCATCATAGAGGTCTTTCACATCTTTAGTTAACTTAATTCCTAGGTATTTAAGATTCCTCTCCTCTATTTTAAAGGGAACTGTACTTACAATTTCTTTCTCAGCCGTGGAATTATTTGTATACACTAGTGCCATCGATTTGTGTTCATTAATTGTGTATCCTGCTACTCTGCCAAAGTCTCTTATGAGTTCCAATAGTCTCTTGACTGAATCTTTTGGTTCTCCTATGTAGAGAATCATGTCATCTGCGAATAGCGATAATTTCAATTCCTCATTTCCACTTTGTATTCCTTTAATTGCTTTTTCTTGTCTAATAGCTCTGGCAAGGACTTCCAATACTGTATTGAAGAGTAGTGGTGATGGTGGACATCCCTGTCTAGTTACAGATTTTAGCGGAAAGGCTTCCAATCTTTCTCCATTTTGTATGATGTTAGCATTGGGGTTTTCGTAAATTGCTTTGATTGTGTTGTAGAATGTTCCTTCTATGCCTATCTTGCTTAGGGTATTCAGCAAGAAGTGATGTTGGATTTTATCAAATGCGTTCTCTGCATCTATTGAGAGGATCCTACGGTTTTTATTTGTCAATTTGTTGATGGGATGTATCACATTTATTGATTTGTGGATGTTGAACCATCCCTGCATGCCTGGGATGAATCCCACCTGGTCCGGGTGAACGATCTGCCTGATGTGTTGTTGGATCCTGTTGGCTAGTGTTTTATTGAGGATCTTTGTATCTATGTTCATCAAGGATATCGGTCTGTAGTTCTGTTTTCCTGTTGTTTCTCTCTCTGGCTTTGGTATTAAGGTGATATTAGCTTCATAGAACGAGTTTGGAAGAATTGCCTCGCTTTCTATTGTTTGAAAAAGCTTGTGTAAGATTGAGGTAAGTTCCTCTTGGAACGTTTGATAGAATTCAGCAGTGAAGCCATCTGGTCCTGGGCTTTTCTTGGTTGGGAGGGCTTTAATTGTTGATTCAATCTCAGTGCATGTTATTGGGCTGTTTAGATTGTTAATTGCTTCTTGATTCAATTTTGGTAGATTGTATATGTTCAAAAATCTATCCATTTCCTCTAGGTTTTCTGATTTGTTCTATACAAAAATCAGCTCTAAATGGCTCAAGGACTTAAATCTACACCCAGAAACCATCAAACTATTAAAGGAAAACATAGGAAACACACTCCAAGATATAGGAACAGGGAAAGACTTCTTAGAAAAGACGCCTAAAGCAACGGCAACCAAATCCAAAATGAACAAATGGGACTACATCAAACTAAAAAGCTTCTGTACAGCAAAGGAAACAATTAACAAAGTGAAGAAGCAACCAACAGAATGGGAGAAAATTTTTGCATTCTACACAAGTGATAGGGGACTAATATCTAGGATCTACAAAGAGCTTCAGAAACCCAGGGACAGTGAAAAAACAAACCCTGTAGCCAAATGGGCAAAGGAAATGAACAGACATTTCTCAAAAGAACAGGTTCAAATGGCTAACAAACATGAAAAGATGCTCAGGCTCTCTAGCCATCAGAGAGATACAAATGAAAACCACCTTGAGGTACCACCTAACTCCTGTGAGACTGGCCTACATTCAGAACTCGAAAAACAACACATGCTGGCATGGATGTGGGGAGAAAGGCACCCTCCTTCACTGCTGGTAGGAGTGTAGGCTAGTCCAACCACTGTGGAAATCAGTATGGAGAGTGCTTGGAAAATTGCAAATAAACCTGCCATATGACCCAGCAATCCCGCTCTTAGGAATATACCCAAAAGGAGTGAAATCTGCATATGAGAAGGGGATCTGTAATCCTATATTTACAGCAGCACAATCTACAATAGCAATGACATGGAAACAAACCAGATGTGCGTCCAAGGAAGAGTGGTTAAAGAAACTGTGGTACATCTACTCTATGGAATATTATTCAGCTATTAAGAAGAATGATATTATTCTATTTAAAACCAGGTGGTCCCAACTAGAAGCCATTATGCTCAGTGAAACGAGTCAATCACAAAAGAACAAATACCATATATTTTCTCTCATATAAGGAAACCAACATGGAAAGGGTAACTCCAACAGTCCAATCTATACTGTTTTTTGAGTGTCTGTTTGCTCTTTTGGCTGTATCTCATATGTTTTGATGTTTTTATATCGGTTTGCTTGCTTCCAAATAATCTCTTTTCTCTAATAGAATTCATCAAGTGCCCATGAAGTATACGATGGCATCATAGTTCCTAAGAGACTTCTGTGTTTCCTTTTAGTTAAGCATGTGTTGCTTACTCAGTGGCACATTATTTTATCAGGGTGCTACAATTTGTTGTTGATGTTGTTGTTGTTATTGTTGCTGTGATCGATGTGGCTGTTATGAAATGATGTCAATCCGAAAAATAGTAAAAAAAAAAAAAAAAGTAATTTTCTTTGATGGTTTAATCATATTATGTGCCGTCAATAGGAGTATTTTCTTTTTAAAAATGATGTGTTCAAATTGTATGAAAGGCCTTTTCTTTGATGATGTTGGTCAGTTTCTATCTGCCAATTTGTTATGATAATATTTTTGTTGATTAGATAGGTATTAGAAGATGAACTAACCTTCCATTTAGGGGATATGAAATATATTGTCTTGATGTATTATCATTTTAAGTTTTGCCAGGCAAGACTTAACAACATTTTGTCAAGAATCTTTCTATCTTTATTTATGTGTTAAGCTGCTTTATAATTTTACTTTGTATGTTGCTTCTATCATTTTTAGTATTTGAGGTATAATAATAAAATATGTTAAAAAAAAAAAAACAAAGAAGACAACACACACTGGACCATTCGTGCAAAGAGAATGCCGCTTTATTGAAGTCTAGCCTGCCTTTTATACTCTCTGGTTCCTGCCAGAATTTTTCCAACGTTCAAGCAGCTCCTAAGACCCACAGGGGCATCTTGATCAAGGGGAAGCAGGGAAGCAGGAACTTGCAGGTAAGCCAGGAACTAAATGTATCAGGCCAAGATTGTGCATCTTGTTACCCCTTGAAAAACAAGCTAAGCTGTGGAATTAACCCTTTGGAGACCGGGCCCTGCAATCTTGGTTAGTCTCACCCATCTGCGGACCAGCCCTAAGGTTCTCAGGCGTCCTCTAGATGCTCCAAAGAGTCCTCAGTGAGAGGCGGTAGCCAAGGAGCTGCACCTAGGATGTGCATGTTAGAGGGCCGCACCTGCTATTCTGCAGCCGTGGATCCGGGCCCTGAGGGCTCTCTGGCTACGCTGTGACCACTGTGAAGGGCGAGGCTCCGGAGGCCCAGGGCCCTCACTCCATGGCCTGCACAGATTCAAATTTAGTTCTCCCAAAGAAAGGGCTGTGGAGGGGGGAGATCAGAAGCAAAGGAAACACCACAAGGTTCTGGCCTCACCGTTAGGTGCTTTTCTTTAAAAGAAAGGCCAGAGCACTTCCACAGTGCTGAGGCTGGGGCTCCGTGCTCACCCAGGGCGTGATCCGTGCTCACCCAGGGGCCCCGCGGCTTCGTGGCCATGACCCTTCCCACAGTCCTGCTGCCCAGCTCCATGAAGCCAGCTCACTTGGCAGGCAGTGCGCAACAGGTGCATTCTCTGAGGTTAACACTGCCCCTGCCTGGAGCAGAGGCACCAGGCTCTGTGATTGGGCTCAGAATTGCCCCCAGATCAGAGTGTGGGTCACCCGGGTTGCCAGGGGGAAGCCCACACGAAGGACCCTCACCAGGCCCACCGCACATGTGCGGGGCCATTTGGGGCTCTGGTAGGTTCCACCTCAGCCCCTGTGTTTGTGTCTGGCTGCCCCAGGCCTAGCGCTTCTCAAAGTCCAGGTGCAACCCAGCAGGCCCCAGGAGGATCCCCCGTGTGGGAGTGCCAAGTGGCAAAATCTTGCCAGGAAGGAGAGGCCAGGTGTTTACGTGTTCACGCAGCACAGTCAGCACTGGGGAGAATGGGACACCAGTGAGAGGATGCAGGTGTGTGTGGACATGGTCCATCTGCCCGCGCTGACAGAGGCTGGGGTACCGTGAGTGCCACACAACAGAGACTTCCTCCCTCTGTCCTGGAGCTTTTAGTCTGCAAAGGAAGGCAGGCTGGTGACACTGGCCCTCCCTGGTGCTGCTGCAGGGCTTCCTGCTGGGTCATCCCAAGCCACCTTCTCTCCAGCAGCCTCTCCCTGTGCGCATCTCCAGCTCTGTCTCCTCCCCCAGATGACCCCACTGCAAGTCCATCTATGAGACCCCGCAGCCAAGATGAGCAATCTTACACTGAAAGGAGCGAGAGGCCACAGTACTCTTACACTGCCTGGAGAATTCTATGATGGCTTATGCATCATATAAAGGCCTCAACGGCTGCAGGATGGGAAGTGGGGAGCCCAGGGTGGAGGCCAGAGTAGGAATGCAGGTGGGAGGCTGGGGTTGCCTGGTGCAGAGTGGGCGGCAGGAATGGGGAGCCACCACCACCATCTTGAGGAACATCTTGAGAGGAGCCAAGGGTGGTACCACCAGAAGGGAATCGTAGGCTTGTGGGGGAACAGAACAAGAGGATCAGACACACCGGGTCTGCAAAGGGGCCAGCAGCCTGGGCCTGAGGAAAGAGTCATCAAAAGTAGGAAGTCGGGGTAAGTCTCAAGTTGGAAGCCTAGACTCAGCTAGAGAAATCACTGAAGAAGGTGATTTAGGGGCCACCATCCAGAACACACCAAGAGGGACAGGAGGTGAGGAGAGAGAGGACAGCATCAGCTACTCCCAATCCCAGAAAGACAGCGCGATCCCACAGGGCAGAGGCCGCGCCTGAGAATATGGCCGACAGTCTCCCGAGGTGATTAGAGAGTCCAGTGACCCTCACGCCAGCAAATTAGAGCAACATCTCCCCCAAAACACTCAGAGAGTAAACAGAAGGAAAAATAAGAGCTGTCTTCAAGCAATGAGAAGCTGGGAGTTGGATTCTGAGAAAATGAGGAAGGAAGCCTTAAGGCAGTAGACTCACTGCCAGCTGGCTCCAAAGAAAAGAATGAGGGGCAGAGAAACAGAAGCCCACAGGACCATCCGAAGTGACTTTGTAACACTGTTACAGTGACACAGTAACACAGGTTGAAACCTCACACTGAAGTGCAGGGCTGTTAGTTAAACTGTGAGTGTGGAGTTGATGTGTTTTGGGGCTTTTATGACCCACTCAACAAGTGCACCCTGCCATGTCATGGAAATCTTCCAGGCGGAAGTCGTGAAGCAATAAGTGAGAATCACACACTTGCCTGAAAGTCGTCCCTTCCAAAGTGTCTGCAGCCAACATCTCACATTTCTCTAAAGGACGCACACTTCCTCTTCATCGGCCATTGCGTCTACACAGCACTTCAGAGTTTGGAAGATAATTTAATCTCGAACACTGAGATGGGGGTTGGAGTGAGGCTTGGCAGGTTGCTAAGTGCAAGCCAGGGCTGAATTTTTAACTATCTGAAGGGATGAACGGATTTGCGAGCACAGGTTCAACTGCATGCCCAGGACATCTTAGGAACTGGACAAAATGATGAAGTGAGACACACAGGTTCAAGCCGCCAATGAGTAAGTTAGAGAGAGAGCGAGCAGATAAGAACCCAGCAGACCCTGCCAGCCTTCTGCAGGGTGTCAGCTGCACCTGCACCTCAGGGACAAGGACACGTCCTGATACACAATGCCAAAAGGCAGACTGGAAGGGTCATGGCACAACGCTCACTCACGCCATGGGGAACAGGCTGGAAGCTAATGTTGGAGAGAGAGCCTCTGTTTCCATGAACACTCCCGTGTGGTCTCCTGTCGTTACAGCGGTCTGTTCACCCTGGAATTCACATAACACCTCACACCGTCAGCGGTAACATCGCTCACGGCTGGCTGGGGTTGCTAGAGAGGACATCACAGGGACTCTTCTTCCATGTCGCCACCATGTGCCAGTCACATTGGAGCAGCAAAGCTGCGTTGTGGGGAAGGCATGTTGTTGTCACCCAGGAGCAGTGAAAATCCTGCTGAGGAAGACTTGCCTGCACTCGCCTTTGCAGAGCCAGGGCCAGTTTCTGAGTACACAGGCCCCTGTCTTCTCAGGAGGCTGGGGCACACATACCTTGGTTGCACACAGCAAGTTCCCCACTGCACAAAGCCCGCAGTGCAGCCGTACTCCATCATGCAATAGTGAACAATTGCTTCTGTGGGTTTTCTTAATTTCATATTAGTTCCTTCAAGGAGTTCTATTTGGATTTTGGTTTTCTAAAAGATTTATTTTATTGGAAAGGCAGAGTTAGAAAGCTTCCATCCAATGGTTCAGTCCCCAAATGGCCACAACATCCAGGCACTAAGCCGGACCCAAGCCAGAAGCCAGGCGCATCCTCGAGGCCTTTCATTGGATGACAGAGACTCAAGCACTTGGGCCATGCTCTGCTGCCTTCAGGCACGTGGGCACGAAACAGGATGGAAGCAGACAAGCTAGGGGTTGAACTGGCACCCACATGCAAGCTTTGGCTTTACCTGCTGTGGCATAACAGTGGAGCCTCTTTGGATTTTTTAAACTTTGTTTTGTCTGATTTACATGTAAATTCCACTAGAGTTTTGATGGTTTTGTTGCGCTTTTTAGAGAACGCATCTTAGCAACTTGCGACTGCTCTAACGCCTCACCGATTATGACAGCATAACCAATGACAGCATAGAAAAAGGTCTACCCATTGCATCTAGTCACAGATTTTACACGTGCATTGTAAAGGATTTAATGGAATGCGGATGTTGTGGAGTGACATCTCAGACGAACCCAAGTTCAAGTGCTTGCTGCCCCACTTCCACTTCAGCCCCACACTAATGCAGCAGGGAAAGCAGAGATGGGCGCCAGGCGGAGAGCCAGGCTCCTGGGTTCAGCTTGGCCCAGCTCTGCTGCCAGCTTCGAGGGAATGAGCCATCAGATGGAAGATCTGTCTCTCCAGGCCTTTCCTTCTCTCGGTAATTCTGCCTTTCACATAAGTAAACAACTAAAAAAACATTGTCATCCTTTAAAGAATGATTAATTTGGGGAAATTATTGACTACATTAAATAATTTCTGTTTTGTTATTATTGTTTTGACTTTTATTCTAAATAAAGCCAGTAATGTTTAGGGCCTTGGTGTCCTTAGAGGCAGTCTCATCACTGTTGGCTGCCGTACTTACAAGTTGCCAATCAGCGTGATCAAGAAAGCTCAGTGACGAGCCCGGTGGGAATAACCTGGTGGCTAAAGTCCTCACCTCACACGGACCAGGATCCCATAGGGGTGCCAGTTTGTGTCCTGGCAGCACTACTTCCCATTCACCTCCCTGCCTATGGCCTGGAAAAGGATGACCCAAAGCATGGGAGACGCAGAGGAGGCTCCTGGCTCCTGGCTTTGGATCAGTTCAGCTCTGGCCACCTGGGAGTGAATTAGTGGATAAAAGATCTTCCTCTCTGTCTCTCCTCCTTTCTGTATATCTGACTCTCCAATAAAAAATAAATAAATATTTTTAAAAAGTTCAGTGAAGATCATTATAGCATTGATAACATGGAAATAAAAATAAGTGGCACAAAGCTTGTTTCTCTAATTCAGGTGGTAATGCTGTCCTGTAAAGTTAAAAATTCAACCTGATGAAGAAATAAAAGGTTTGTAAACCTAAAAGCTGTAAGAGGGGAGGCCCAGAACAGTGGCTTATCACATTAAGCCTCTGTCTGCAACGCCGGCAGCTCACGTGGGTGCCAGTTCTGGTTCTGGCTGCTCCACTTCCCATGAAGAAGCCGACTAATGGCCTGGGAAAGCAGCAGGAGACGGCCCAGGCTTCTGCATCCACATGGCAGACCTGGAAGAAGTATCTGTCCAGCTCCAGTATTGCAGCCATTTGGGGAGTGAGAGGTCAGACGGAAGAGCTCTGTCTCTCCTTCTGTCTAACTCTGCCTTTCAAATAAATATGTGGTTTTTAAATGCCTACTCTAAGAGCATCAAAAAAGGCAGGAGATAAACAGACTTAGAGACTCCCAGGACAGGGGGTTCTTCTGTTCCATAGCACCCAACACCACCGAGGGGTCAGGCAACAGTGCTCCTCTGCAGCAGAAACACTGTAGACAAACTGGTGGTGAGGGGTGTCCATTTATTTGAGAGAAATCACAAACTTATATAGGGTAAGACATGGGGGCAGGGCGAAGGTGGTCCCAACAGTACTTCCACCCAACAAATACGTTGTGATTGGCTAACAGATATGTCTATCTACTTGGACCCTCCAATGAAGTTAAAGGTCAGGAAGCACAGGGAGCTGTGTCTGAGGGCAGACTCCTGACTGCTAAAAAGCAGGATGAGTGTAACATTTGACTTCCTAGAATTGTTTACAAAGGAAGTCCTAGCACAGTTCATTCAAGAGGCAGAAAAGAGAGGCTGGCGTGCAGCCCATCACTCTTCCTGCATGCCCAGTGAGCAGGCCATGTTGGGGTCTCTGTTAGTTGAGAGTGCTGTCAGAGTTTCTCCCATGGGCATGGTGTGCTGTGCGTCTGTGGTCTCCCATATGGCTAGGCAGGTGCAGATCCAGGGGAGAACTCGCACAATCAAGCACACTAACATAGATGTTATCAATTATTCCAGAAATAGAGGACAGATAAATGAGGGTGGAGATTTTATAGAAGAAATAATGACCAAAAAATGTTTATATTTGAAGAACAACATAAAATCATACATCCAGGAGATACATCAAGCTGCCAAAATGACAAAAATAAGATTGAGTCAGCCAGGGATAACACTTCCACACCTGCAAGGGCAAATGACCATTCAGTGACTGACGTTTCATCAGCTACAACAAGAGACATGACAACTCAAAATTACACATCTTAGGAAACTGCTCATCAAACATTAAAGTTAGAGAAATCAGTATAGGTACATTAAAGTTGAATTTATTGACACAAGAACCGTTGTCTAGTACATTCTTTAAAACTTTCAGATTGAAGGTAAATAGCAGGATGGTAAATTGATAATTACGAAAGACAATATGTGTATTGCATGTGTAGTCTTAGTTTCAATGAAAATGGATTGGTTAACCTTTATATTGCTGGACAATAAATCATATAGGGACATAGAGATGACAATATTAACTAGCAACAGGAAGTAATAGAGATGTTGTCATACTTGTAACTGGAATCAAGTCAGTGGTAAACTGGATGCTATTTTTCTCTTCTTTATTTATTATTTGAAAGCCAAAGTTATAGGGAGGGGTGCGAGTAGAGAAAGAGAAAGAGAGATTTTCCATCTGCTGATTCATTCCTCAAATGGCCACAAACATCGCTAAGTGCAGCGAGAATCCTGGAACTCCACCCAGGTCTCTCACATAGATGGTCAGGCTAGTCGGGAAGAAAAAAGCAAAGACATAAATCACTAATGTCAGGAAGGGGAAAGGTGACAATACCACACACAGGTCCCAAGGACATTAAAGGAATGTTATGAACTGTGCTATACCCCCAACCCACGAGCTCAATAATGTAGAAGATAAGTCACAATGTTTTTCAGGGAATAATTTGCCCAAAATCTCCCAAGTAAAAAAAAAAGCCATCTAAGCAAGACCATATCTACTGAAGAAATTGGATCAATAAATACTAACCTCCTAAAAAAAGAAAACATCAAACTCAGAAGGGTTCTGTAGTAAATTTTAACAGACATTTAATAATCAAATCCTAGGGCCAGGCACACAAATGGGACCCTCCACACTATCGGCCACTGGGTGGGAGGGAGCACACCCAACCTTCCAAACTGGGAAATCATAGCACTGGCTGCCTAAATGCAGCTGGCACTATCTTGCCAAAAGCAGCCAGAACTACCTTTGCTTCTGTGGGGAATCTGTGGGCCAAACCTTCTGGGAATACAAGTCCTACTGGTTAGCTCCAGAGTTTGGGTGGTGATGGTCTGAGCTCTCTATGACCATGGAAACTGCCAACACTCATAGGTACAGGGACCGAGGATAGTCTGGACAGGTCCAGGCTGCAGCACCCACATGTGCATCCTAGAACAGGGTGAGGAGCTGGCCGGGCCGCAATGTTCACCAGCTCCTACTAGGCCAAGCTGGAATGGCAGGCTATGCCAGGCAAGGGCCTAGCACCCACTGGCATGTGTGAGATCTGGGTCTGGGAATGGACTAAGGGGGGAATGTGGAAAACTGGCTTAGTGGGACATAGCTCTTACTGATGAGCATGTGGTCCAGGCCTGGGGGTCATGCAGGCTGGGCAAGGTAGCTTCAACTGCTGGAAATTTGTGGGTTGGTTTTGGAAGAGGGTAGACTGGGCAGGGTCAAGCAAACCTTATCTAACCAGCAATGCAGAAACCAGGATGGAGTATAGACATGACATGCAAGGCTGTCACACCTATCAGGTTACATAAGCCAGGGATGAGAACAGACAGAGCAGGGCCAGGTTCCAGCACCCGCCAGCAAGTGTTGGGACTGGAAGCATGCTGGGTCAGGCCACACTACAGCATCCAAAGCAAAGGCCAAGACAGGTGAGGGACTACACCAAGCTGGTTCAGAGCATCCACTGGCACATGCAAGATAAAATGGCTGGGAACAGGCCTGGCTGGGGAGCAAAGGGGATGCCCTGGCTGGGTGGTGGTTCCCACTGGCAAGTGCAAGGGCCAGAGTGAGGGCTGCTGTCTGGTCTGGACATGGCTGCTGTGTCCCTCGGCACAGGTGTGAACTGGAAATGGGGTGCACCAGAATGGCCTTGAGTCCAGCACCCACTGGTGTGTGTGAGAACCAGGGTAGGTGTAGGACAGGCTGGGCCAGGTCTCTGACCCTGCTGACCGATGTGTGAGCTATGTCAGGGAGTGGAGCAGGCTTGGCCAGACTATAACGCCCAACAGCAACAATTGGAAGGGTGAGGGCCTGTCAGGAAAGGCCACTGTTCCTGCTAAGACAGGAGGTGGACTAAGGAGGGCTGGCCCATGGACCTACCGATGGGTGTGAGAACTGGCATTGGGAGAGGTTCTGATGGAGGAGCTTGGGGAACTGCTCTGTCGAGACATAGTTCCTATAGGTGAGTGCAAGAACCACCACAGGGAGCAGCCCAGACAAGCCCAGGTGATGGTACCCACTGAAATACATTTGGCTCTGGTAGGGGGTGATCCAGGCTATGCCAGTTCATATCACCTGCTGGCAAATCCAAGAGCCAGAATGGAGTGTGGGTCATGCTGGATTGGGTTGCAACAAACCAGTTCACATGAGGGCCATGACTAGGGGATGGCTGGGTTAGGCTGTAGCCCTCAACCAGCAGGACCTGGAATTGGGGGTGGGCCTAGCCAGGTCAGGCTACAGAACCCTCTGGCAAATGTTAAAGTGAGGTGGGCCATGTTAGACTTGACCACAGCACCCAACCAGCACATGTGAGACCCTTGGAGGGAGGGGGAGAACCTGGTAGGAGGACCCTGAGGGGCTCCAATGCTGAGTCACTACTCCCACTGCTGAGTGTGAGAGTTGGGATGGGGGCAACCAGGTTGAACAGGGGTACAACACCTATTGGCCTCATGAGAGTTGGATCAGGGGAATGCCAGGCTGGGTTAATTGTTCCTACTGGTGCATACATAAGCCAGAGTGGGTTTAGGTTGGTTGGGTTTTGCTGCAGCATCAGCTGACAGATGCTGGCACTGGGGGCAAATTTTGACAAGTTAAACTGCAAAACCACCTGGAGAGTGCAAGATCCAGGAATGGGCACATTAGGGAAATGGTGCTCACCTCCCTTTTGGGTTGCCACTCTGGCAAGCATAAGAACCAGGACTGGGACAGGCATGTCTAGACAGAGTGGCACCCATTGGCACATGTATGGGTTGGATAGTGGTGCTGGTTAGATGGAACTAGGCTTCAATGCTCATTGACATGTAAGAGCTGAATGGGATTTGGGACAGACTGGACCAGTCTGCTGTATGTACTGGCAAGCATGGGAACCAGGGCAGAGGTGAGCCTTGTAGGGTTATTGCTGGTCACTCCAACTAAGCCGCAGCTCCCACTGGTTTACGTGAGGGACAAATGTGTGGTGGGCAGGATCGGGCTGGGCTACAAACCATTGGGTTGTGTAGAAGACAGGGCTGGAGCCAGAACTGACCCAGCAATTGCAACCATCAGCATGTGTGTAGGCTGATTTGGGAGATGGACTGTGCCAGACCCTGTACTGGCATGCAGACACAAGAATCAAGTCTAGAATCACCTCAGACATTGTCTCTTTAGTGATCCCCCAAAAGAATTCAGAACTGCAATAACGGAGAGAATTACAGGTTCCATGGTCTGACCGTGGAGTGCATGAGTCAGAGCTGGGCCTCCTTAGTGTCTCAGATGGAGCAGTGGACAGTATATCCAGGTGCGCATAGAGGATATGACACTACACTGGAGCCTGCACAGGACACCTGGTACCATAACAGAGGATGGAGGACAGAATAAATTGATCAACTGTCCTTGCCAAGCATTGGCAGTGAAGATCTGGGCAAATGGAGAAATGGAGACCCTGAGATAAACTATGCCAACCAGTCGATTCTGGAGCGATTCCATCATGCTTGGAGTGGCGAGATCGGCAGTAATTCAGAACTGTTGAACTACTGAAAACTCTTGAGCAGGACCCTTGGAGCATGGCCCACATTGGGGACCCTGGGGTGGTGTTGGATGGCTGTCCTCCATCCCAAGATACAGAGGCAGTTGGGAGGCTGGGTGTGGCTTCTCCCTGTATTTCCTCCCTTTCCCTAGATACAGGAAGGAAAAAAAGACAGCGAGAAAAAAATCGAATACTTCTCTCTACTTCTTGCAAAATGCAGAAGCAGAGGAAGTGCCAGCTCCATCCACAGAGCCAATGTTACTGACAAACTCACAGTAAGAAAGCTGCAGATGAACACAGATGCAAATATCCTCAACAAATGCTACCAGGCCAGGTTCATGGTAACAGTGCCTAGCAAGCTAAAGTTCTGTGGCAGGCATCTTAACTTGATCAAGAACTTACACCAAAAGCTTATGACTAACATTATACAGGAGGCTGGCGCTCATGGTAAGCAAGAAAATGGGGAAAATGATGTACGGACTGGGAAAGAGGAAATGAAAGTGACGAGAGATACCAAGGAAGACAAAGACAGTCATCTCCACAGCACTGGAACAGCCGGATATCCACACTTGAAAAATACAATCACGACGTCGGTCTCCCACCATTCAGAAAATTACCTCAAAATGAAGTATGGCCCTGAATGTAAATCACAAAGCTATGAAACTCCTAGAATGCAACACAGGAGCAGACCTACGAGTATACTGATGGCATTTTAGATAGAATACCAAAGGTGCGAGCCACGGAAGAAAGCATAATGGATAAGCTGGATTCTATTCATTTTTAAAAATTCCTTCTTGTGAAAGACAATGTTAAGAGAATGTGAAGAGAGGTCATGATGAAGAGAAAATGTTTAGAAAGACATCTGCGATAAAGAACAGCTTGTCGGCAACGCCCTTGTCACCACGTACCCCGAGTCGAGCGGAGGGACTAGGGTTACAAAATAGGCAACAGGCAGTGGGTCACTCTTGTAAAGAGAATGCCATTTATTTGAACTTAGCCTGCCTTTTTATACTCTGCCTAGTTCCTCCCAGTATTTTTCCAATGCTCAAGCAACTCCTAAGATCCCCCCGGGGGCATCTTGATAACCAGGAAGCAGGGAAGCAGGAACTTGAGGTCAAGCCAGGGGCTACATGTATCAGGCCAAGACTGCACGTCCTGTCACCCTTGAGAAACAAGCTAGGCTGTGGAGTTAACCCTTGGGAGACCGGGCCCTACACTGCTAGCCAAAACTTGTAAAGAACTTATAATAAGAAAACAATCAGATCAACAGCTGAGCAAAGGATCTGACAGACGCCTTAGCAAAGGAGAAACAGAGAGCAAGCGAGCGCAGTGAAGCAGTGAGATGGTACACGTGTCTGTTCAGGTAGCTGAGCACCCACAACACGGCAGGCTGCTAACATGTGGGGAATAAGGACTGTTGTTTCCTGCTGGTGGAGATACAAAATCAACCCTACCCATTAGTCCTACCCATTTAGCCCATCAGCCAAGCTGAAGACTTTTATTCACACAAAAATATGCTCATGGATGTGTCCGGAAGATTTCTTCATAGTTGCCAAAACATGGAAGCAGCCAAGACATGCTTTGGTATAAATACTTTTGAATAATCCTCGGTACATCCATGCAAGGGACTACTATGTAGTCATAAAGAGAAAGTCCTGACCTCGCATGCACTAGGATTCCATGTGGGCGCTGATTCTAATCCTGGCAGCCCCGCTTCCCATCCAGATCCCTGCTTGTGGCTTGGAAAAGTAGTCGAGGACAGCCCAAAGCCTCGGAACCCTGCACCCATGTGGAGAACCTGAAGAAGTTCCTGGCTCCTGGCTTCAGATTGGCACAGCTCTAGCCATTGTGGCCACTTGGGGAGTGAATCATTGGACAGAAGATCTTCCTCTCTGTCTCTCCTTCTCTCTGTATATCTGACTGTCCAATAAAAATAAATCTTTAAAAAAGAAGAAGAAGAAACTGGTGATAAGACTGCACAGTATATGATTTCAATTCTGTAATGTTCTGACAAGGAAAAAACATGCGTGAGAGAGTAAAATAAGTGATTGATTGCCAAGAGTTGGGAGGTGGGAGTTAGGAACAGGGAGGCACAGGGGATTTGGGAGCCGTGAGACTGCTCTGTGAGGCCCTCCAACCATGCTCAGACATCGGAGTACGTTTGTCACAGGCCAAGAAGGGGGAGCACTAACAGGGATGAGGATGGTGGGGGTGTCTCAGTGCAGCATCCTAGACAGCAGTAAATGCACTGGCCTGGGGCAGGCTCAGCAGCCAGGAAGGCTGATTGGACAGGCTGCGTGGGGACCCTCTGTGCCTCCCACTCAGGCTTGCTGAAAACTGAAGCTACTCTTAAGAACACACCGCATCAACTTTAAAAAAATAACAAGTTGGATAAGTGAAATACAGTGATTCCATGACTAGGGGGCTCCTAAAAGGAAAGGAGGTTGATTGGATCAGTAGGTGAATGAGAAATTCATCTGCTTGACTCAACACAGGCAAGGAATCATTGGACAAACCCAACGGGCATTTAGGACAAACCCAACGGGCATTTAGGATCAACCTAGTAGCACAGGGGGCCCTTCTCAACTTGGTGAGTGACATCCAGCAAAAAATGGGTCATTGAAATACATTTAGAAACATACGAAGACTTGAACACTGAGAATTACAAAATATTGCTGAAAGAACCTGAAGATTACCCAAGAGACGGAGGAGATGTAGGTTCATGGATTGGAAAACTTGACACTGAACCAATATAAATCCCAGCACGTGTGTTTAAAAGCAATAGCTGCACTGATTCTAAAGTTAGCATGAATGCACAAAGGACTAAGAGACCGCGACTTTCAGGAAGAACAGAGCTGAAGATTTCATGATATCTGATTTAGAAAATTAGACTGCAATAAACAAAATGATGAGATGCTTTCACAAAAGCGGGAATATAAATCAAAGGAACAGAATCAAGAACTCACGATTTTGATAAAAAATTCCAAGATATGAGAGAACGTAATATGCAACATAAAGTCTTTCAATATATGATGGCAAATTGGAGTGAATCTATTTGTGGAAAAATAAATTGTTGTATCACACAGAGAAGTGAGTTGTGGATTAATCATTGAGCTAAATATAAGACCTAAACTAAAAGACACCTAGAAGAAGAGAATATACTCATACGCACATAGAATATACTCAGAAGCTTAGGAAGAGCAATTCCTCCAAGACAGAGAAGTCCAAGCCACAGGAGAAAACATTGATAATTGGATTTTAGCAAAATTAATCTTTTTTCTTTCATGTAACACCACTAAGAAATGAAAACAGAAACCAAAGATTGGGAAAATGCTTGAAAAATTAAATCTGACAAAGTAGACAATTTTTAATTGATTTTATAGATATAACTTTCACAACTAAGTAATAAGAAGTCAAATAACTGAGATAAAAACACGGGTAATAGAGGCGGGGCAAGTTTGGGAGGGATCGGAACCTTGGAACCTGGACCAGAAGCCGCTGGGCTGCCCCCCAGGACTCTGCGCGGTCCTGGGGGGCGGCCCAGCCAGGCTGGATCCGAGAACGAGGACTCAGCATGCCAGGACCACCGCCACAAGGCAGTGAGGGGGTCGCTGGCTATGGGCGGCCAGTGCACCAAATGGTGCCAGACTCTGCCTGCTGGCCGCCCGGCCACGAGCTTTGGAGTTTTTATTATCAGAAATCGCTGCTTAGGGCCACCCTTAAATAAGGCCAGCCTTTGTGTAGGTGAGAGATAATTTTCTGTGTATTCCCCGTAATAGTAACCATAAACACTAGGGCAAGAGTGGGCCAGAGACCTGAAGGTTTGAATGAGAGCACCCATAAGAACTATTAGAGTCAGACTGATCCACCAAACAAACCAGGACCCAGAAGCTCGAGAGGACTAGTAGGGAGATAGTGGGCACCTCCTTCGAGGTTTCTTTTAGGATCCCCGCAATCGAGCTTTCGGTCTCTGGAAGATAAACATCAAATGACAGAGGACAGAACAAGTCAATCGACCACCTCAGCTGTGTGTTGACAATGAAAAAATCGGGCAACTGGAGACTATATGATGGACAATGTCAATCAGTGGATTCTCCAACGACCGCATCGTGCCTGGAGTGGTGAGACTGGCAACAATACAGTTCTGTAGAACTATCAAAACCACTTTGCCGGCTCTGCCTTTGGACCAGAGATGGTCTCCCCAATAAACTGATGGACATTTTTTGGACAATGGGATGCGGGTCTTCTTGCCTGGTGGATGCGCGCAGCCACGGACGTACACAGACACGGGTCAGTTGCAAAAGCAGCTTCCAGGCTGAGCCCCACAAGCACAGCAATCTAAGACCTGAGATCTCCTAAAAGAAAAATTCTTCAGGCACCACAAAGAATAGTGTCTATGTAATTAAGTTTACTTGAAATACAGAAGAAGAAACTGCTTCTGAGGTTCCACACTAGCCAGCACCTGGGCGGGGGCCATGGGCTAACACTGGGCTCCTTGCCAACACAGGCTGACTCCTCCGGGGTTCATGAATAAACGTTAAAAATGGACAGACTCGGGCCCGGCGGCGTGGCCTAGCGGCTAAAGTCCTCGCCTTGAACGCCCCGGGATCCCATGTGGGCGCCGGTTCTAATCCCGGCAGCTTCCCATCCAGCTCCCTGCTTGTGGCCTGGGAAAGCAGTCGAGGACGGCCCAATGCATTGGGACCCTGCACCCGCGTGGAAGACCCGGAAGAAGTTCCTGGTTCCTGGCTTCGGACCGACGCACACCGACCGTTGCAGCTCACTTGGGGAGTGAATCATCGGACGGAAGATCTTCCTCTCTGTCTCTCCTCCTCTCTCTATATCTAACTTTGTAATAAAAAAATAAAATAATAAATCTTAAAAAAAAAACAACAACAATGGACAGACTCCAGAGGAGGCCCAGTGCAGGCGTGTGTGTGTGTGTGACTGGGAGCAGGAGTGGGCGGGGTGTGTGTGTGTGTGGCAGGGAGCAGGAGTGAGCAGGGGTGTGTGTGGCTGCAAGCAGGAGTGGGCGGGGTGTGTGTGTGTGTGGCTGGGAGCAGGAGTGAGCAGGGGTGTGTGTGGCTGCAAGCAGGAGTGGGCAGGGGTTGGGAGTGCTGGGAGCAGGAGTGGGCAGGTGTGTGTGTGTGTGTGTGTGTGTGTGTGTGACTGGGAGCAGGAGTGGGCGGGGTGTGTGTGTGTGTGGCTGGGAGCAGGAGTGAGCAGGGGTGTGTGTGTGGCTGGGAGCAGGAGTGAGCAGGGGTGTGTGTGGCTGCAAGCAGGAGTGGGCGGGGTGTGTGTGTGTGTGGCTGGGAGCAGGAGTGAGCAGGGGTGTGTGTGTGTGGCTGGGAGCAGGAGTGAGCAGGGGTGTGTGTGTGGCTGCAAGCAGGAGTGGGCAGGTGTGTGTGTGTGTGTGTGTGTGTGTGTGGCTGGGAGCAGGAGGGGGCAGGGGTGTGTGTATGTGTGGTTGCAAGCAGGAGCGGGCAGGGGCTGGGGTGCTGGGAGCAGGAGCGGGCAGGGGCTGGGGTGCTGGGAGCAGCAGTGGGGCAGGGGCTGGGGTGCTGGGAGCAGGAGCGGGCAGGGGCTGGGGTGCTGGGAGCAGCAGTGGGGCAGGGGCTGGGGTGCTGGGAGCAGCAGTGGGGCAGGGGCTGGGGTGCTGGGAGCAGCAGTGGGGCAGGGGCTGGGGTGCTGGGAGCAGGAGCGGGCAGGGGCTGGGGTGCTGGGAGCAGCAGTGGGGCAGAGGAGAGTAGAATAAGGCATGATGTCAGCCTCCCCTCTCAGGTGGGCAGAAGGCTGAGAGCTCCCTGCCAGCCAGGGCCACTGTGCCCCAGGGTGCAACTTGGAGTCATTCCCGTGACCACTGGTTGGAACCTCTGACTGTGCAAAGGGGACCCAGCCACCTGCAATTCTGGCCCCCCGGGAGTGCAGGTCTAAGGATCATGCTATGAGCAGAGCTGACTCCCTCACTGGTCTTACACGGTTACAACACCAAGCGCCCGCCTGCACCGTCATGCATCACCACCCCCGAGACAAACACAACTTCCAGAAGCTTCCCAGAGAGACTGACAAGTCGGCAGCCTAGTTTGGGACACCCTGGATTGCCTCTGCGCCTTCATCGCTTAAGTGCTTCCTGCCATGATGTCTGCAGGGTGCCCAGGAATGCTGGGGTTCACTGTGACCAGGAGACTATGGGCTCACAGATCCTTCTGGAAGGTTGTTCACAGTTTATGCCTGATCCTATACTCCTCAGCAGAGGACGAAGCTGAAACTGCTCAGGCCCTAGAGAGTGTGACAGCAAGAGTTACCAGCTGTCGACAGAGCACCAGCTATCTATAAGATATGGGCAGACACACTCACTCCACGATGCTGCTCTGAGCAGCCCCCACTGCTCCTTGCCCCTCAGCCCAATAAGCTCCTGAGGTCACCTCCTGCAGTCCCCCCACTCCACTGTCCACGAGAAAGCCAGACAACTGGGCCAGGGAGCGGCTAAGGGGAAGCCCAACCTTCCACTACCACCTCCCCATCCACGCACCACCTCTATGCTTTTCACCAGGAAAAGCCACTTCCACTCACATCCAGGACTCACCGTGGTGGCTTTGGAGTGTGTGTGTGTGTGTGCACCTGCCTGCACCACCTTTCTCCATGACAGCTTCCTACACCCTCCAAACTGTCCGTGATGAAAGAACAGAGCTTCCAGCTAGCCCGTGTTGTGAGCCCCAAACTCATACAGGCATTGAAACTCCAAAGTTTTCTGCTTGTGCCTATTGGGTTAATGATAGATTAGCGAGGATGGAGACCTGATCCCATTACAGCGTCTGAAGGCGGATTGGATTAGGCGGATGGGATGGGCCAGTGATTGAATCACAGAGTCAGGAGAGGCCACTGAGGAGGCTGCCAGCATACTCCCTGTCTCTTGGCTTCCCAGTCTGCCCTCTGATTGCCTCTCCATGCACTCTGCTGTGGCCAGCCGCCACTGATACAGACCCATGGGGCCACCGGATCTGCTACTGCAAACCTCCAGACAGACCGGAAATGAGCCTCTGCCCTGAAAGACTCGGTTATGGTCACACTAGCGTCGCAGCAAGCTAAGGCAGCTTGCAGCCACCAGCTGGATGGGAAAGGTGGACGCCAGTGCTTACTCACCTTCGGAGTCGCAGCATGAGGGGAGGGCAGGAGTCGGGTCTGGCGAACGAGCTGGCTGGAAAGCCTTTCCGTTTGTGAACGGCAAATTAAGAGCCTAAGTAACAGGCAGCCTTGGGAAAATACTTTTCCGCCTTCAGCCCGCTCTGAAAAAGCGTGGAATAATGAGGATGTTCTGGCTTCAGGGGGGCTGTCAGAACATTCTAATTTGCAATTGACACCCAAACACGGAATTGCTGGACTATCATTCTGCTGGATTCTCCAGCCACTAGATGCCTGGGGTGGGGGGCAGGAATCATTCACACCAAATGCACGGGCTGTGTCTGCTACTGTTTCCTCACACAAGGCAAGTCTGCAGGCCCGTCTCAACAAACAGGGTGAGCAGCACTGACGCGACCCTGGCATATTCATCCATCGGAATAGCCCTGAGCTGGCTGCTCAGTGCGAAAAGTCTGGTGTCTCGTAGGTAGCAACGGCCAGCCACGAGCAGCCCAGAGAGCAGCAGGCCAGCATGAGAGCAAGCAGTCTGACTGGCAGAGTGACCACTGGGCTGGTCTCCCTGCCTTCCTCACCAGCTGTGTGCACAGCACATCACCCTGGAAGTCATGGGTCCCAGCCAGCTCAGAATCCCTGGTCTGCTTCTAAAACCCGATGACTCTCCTGCCTGGAGAATCCAAGCTCAAGGTGGGTGTAAAACGACATCAACTCAGAAGGACAGAGGTGTGCGGCAATGAGCAAAGGAACAAACTTAGCATTGCAAGCCGATCCCCACTGCTGCTCTGGACCCTTTCTACAAGACCGCTTTTATTTTAAAGTTTCATTTTATTTTATTTGAAAAGAAGAGTTACAGAGAGAGTAGGAGGGATGGAGAGATTTTCCATCCACTGTTTCATTCCCCAAATGGCCACAATGGCCAGAGCTGGGCTGTCCGAAGCCAGGAGTCAGGAACTTCCTCTGGGTCTCTCCTGCAGGTACACCGGCCCAAGGACTTGAGCCGTCCTCCCCTGCTTTCCCAAGCCATAAGCAGGCAGCTAGATCAGAAGTAGAACAGCTCAGATTTGAACCAGCGCCCATAGGGGACTCCAGTACCACAGGCAGATGTTTAACTTACTATACCTAATTGCCAACTCTTCTTCACAACGCTTAAGGCCTAATCAGATGTTGAACCAAATAAAATGAAATTTGGAGTCAGTAAAAGATAAAAATCTGTGAATCCACTGGTTGTTTGGAAACTGAACCACACTCTTCTAAAACAACAGCAGAAGGGAAACTGGGGAAAATTTTTATTTGGAGAAAAATGTAAACACCATATCAAAGTGTGTGGTGCAACTAGAGCAGTTGTTAGAGGAAAGCCTATAGCTTCCACCTTAAGAAAACTAGCAAGGGGCAGGCTCTACTGGGACAGGGCATCAACAAGTCCTCTCTCCTGTAGGAAGCCGGAACCCTGGACTGGGCACAGTTCCAAGAATCCTAACTTCATGGATCCGGACATGGGCCAAAGGCACACAACTGCTCAGAACAGCGGGGGCTGTGGGGTTCTCGCCGTCAGCCCATCCTCATCTTCTCCAGCTCCAGGAGAGAGGAGGCGTTCTGGGTTTCTGGCCAGTCATGGGAACTGGCACCTCTGCTGCCCTCGAGGGTAATGTCATCAGGAGTGGAATGTGAGAGGGGCAGACGGCAAACCCCACCTGCGGGTGCACGACCAGTAAGAGCCGTAATCTCAGGGAAGAGAACACTGAGCTGGCCTGGCTGGCACACACAGTGGGGCAGCAGGCAAGCCCGAGAACCCACAGGGTGATGCAGGGAGGGAGCCAGCTTAGCTCCATGGTCGCCTGGAGGGACTGGGCCATGCGGGCCGGGAGCTCTCAGGCCAACCAAGGAAATGCAAGCAGACCTGGCTGAAGGTCAAAGAGCACATTCCTCAACTGCTTCTACTGCCCAGGCACCCCGCAGATGACCGGGGCCCTAGGAGAAGAGGTCGGGAACTGGGGCCCTGCTAGCAGATACTGGGGGGTCTTGCCGCTCAGTGTCTGCACACAGCCTCCGGGGAGTCACCAGCAGACCCTCCAGCTATGCGTACATGGGGGTGATCCCAAGGAAGTCGGATGTGAAACGTCAGTAAGAAGACCAGCAGACATCAGCCGACATCAGTGCAGACATACTGCTAAATAAAGCAGTAAAAATCCCTCCAGGTGCAAGAGTCAGAGTTCATTTTTTTGTTAAATCATGTATGATGTTATCTAAAGATTGACTAATATTTAATACATCATTTAAGTTGCTTGTTTTTCAATGAACACCTATAAGCCAAGCAAAAACACAGTAAAGTAAGATCTACAAAAATATGAATACAGGACAGTGCTAGGAACACTGCCTCCCATGTAAGCACCAGTGTGTGTCCCAGAGACTCCACTTCCAAACCAGTTAGTGTGCCTGGAGAAGCCACAGAACACGGCCCAAGTGCGTGAGCCACTGCCCCCTCCTCCCCCTACATAGGAGACCTGGATGAAGCTCCTGGCTCCCAGCTTCAGCCTGGCCCAGCCCATCATTGTGGCCATTTGGGGAGTGAACCAGCAGATGGGAGAACCCAGTTTCTCTCCCTCTGTGTGTGTTTGACTCTGAGTTGCTGTTTGCTAATTCTAACACCTCACCCGAGCAATTCCGTCAGGTGTCCCCAAGAGGCCATACAAACAGGTCCCTTCTGTTTGTGCAACTGCAGCTCACCTCTGACCGAAGCCACTTCAGGCCATTCTTAGTGAGCCTGTGTAGCTGTCCTCCCTCCTGGAAAGCAGCAGAGGGCTGGTCACATGCCTGCAGTGAGCAGCAGAGGGCTGGACACATGGCAGCAGTGGGCAGCAGAGGGCTGGGCACATGGCAACAGTGGGCAGCAGAGGGCTGGGCACATGGCAGCAGTGGGCAGCAGAGGGCTGGGCACATGGCAGCTGTGGGCAGCAGAGGACAGGGTACATGCCTGCAGTGCAGTAGGCAGCAGAGGGCTGGGCACATGGCAACAGTGGGCAGCAGAGGGCTGGGCACATGGCAGCAGTGGGCAGCAGAGGGCTGGGCACATGGCAGCTGTGGGCAGCAGAGGACAGGGTACATGCCTGCAGTGCAGTAGGCAGCAGAGGGCTGGGCACATGGCAACAGTGGGCAGCAGAGGGCTGGGCACATGGCAGCAGTGGGCAGCAGAGGGCTGGGCACATGGCAGCAGTGGGCAGCAGAGGGCTGGGCACATGGCAGCTGCAGTCAAGAACAGGGACTTCTGGCTCCCATGGTCAGCCCTGGTTGGAGCAATGCTCCATCACTTTCTGAAGGAGGCGCTGTGGAGTGTTCTTCCTGAAGCGCGTGTAGAAGCACACAGCCCTTGGATGGCTCTAGAAGTGAAGGTCCACTGAAGGTCCAGGTGCGTCTCAGAGGTCATTATCTCTGTCCAAAGTTGGTAAACAGAGGACCGGAAGCTTATCACCACCCTGGCCAGTGGCTCGCCTCAGAGGACAAACCAAGGACAGCCAGAGTCCAGATCAATTACGATAATACATCCAGGGGGAAGAAAGGAAAAGATGAGGGCGGTCACTTGGGTACAGAAGAGGCCGTTGAGCATGCTGCTTTAGCAATGCCAGGGCAGATGCCCACACATCGCAGAAGGGCAGCGAGAGGGGTGAGCCAAGCCAACTACCACAAACTCAAACCATGTGCTTTGCCCACATGTGCTGCCTGCAGTGCAGGTGGATCCACCCGGAAGGGAAAGACATGTAAGTGAGGAGTGGAAGAGACAGGGACATCCAAGAGTGGCAGAGGTGGGGGTTGACAGGGAGATGAGAGCAGGGGGAGGACGGGAAGAGGGGAGGGGAGGGAGAGGGAGGGGAGGAGTGAGGCAGGGAAGAGGGGAGGGGAGGGGGGAAAGAGGGGAGGAGTTGTAATGGGGCACTGCCATTGGTGGTACTCATCCGCCTGTCAAGTTAATTGACAGCAGACAGGGCACAGAAACGAAGAAGTTTCTACACCAAGCCCTTCCTACCTCCTCTCGCACCATGCACGTTATTGAAGGCGCCTGCTCCTCCTGCCTTCCGCTCCACTCAGAACAACTGACACCATGGAGAATACTGCAGAGGCTCCGGGCAGCTGGCTGCTCCTGCTTCCTGTTGTGCTACCTTGGCTTAGTTAACTATGGGAAAACTTTGGGCTTTGGTAACTCCCTTCCAGTCTAACTCTTTGTAATGCATGGTTTGTTCGAGTGTGGGCAAAATGCTATTGTTGGGCAGTGTGAGATTCCTTTGTACTGAACAACTGCTACTTTGCTAGGTCAGGAGGTGCCTGGACTTTGGGAGGATTCCGCTTTAGCGATAAATCTGTTCTTTGCTGCCTTGCAACTTTGTGAAGGCAAGGGTACAATTCTTCTCCGGTCCCAGGAACAAGAGGAAGATAAGAGTGTGAGAATAGGATGAGCCATAAAGATAGTGGGTATGGGAACGGAACAGGCTCCCTGTGCCTGAAGGCCCTAAAACAATGAACATGTCTAAGGTTGTTACTTTAGATGTATTTCCCAGCCCCAAAGGGCCTATATAAGCTACTGCCTTGGGCTGTCCGGGGTCCAACCGCCCTGCTTGGCTGGCCTGCGTGCCCCAAGTGCGGTCTGACCCCAGCATGCTGGTGCAATAAACTCTGTTTGCTGTTTGCATTACCAGTGAGACTCTTTGTCATTCTCTGGGGGTTGACTAACTCGCACCCTGATGTCCCCTCTCACATTCTGCAACACTAACCAGCCCAACGCAATGTGTGTGGGGTCATGATCCGGACCCAGCAAGGGATCCTGATAACGCAGGTGCTGGGGTATCCTCTGTTCTCACAGGTCCTCGAGGTGCAAGCCCAGACACTACATACCGGGGACTCCAAGTGCACGTGAGGTCGTTAGCTGGGTGGAGAAGCAATTCTGTCCCACAGAATTCAGATAGAGAAAACCATGCCCCACGGGCTTCCACGTGCGCCAGCTCCGTCCATAAGATACAGATGAATGCCGCGGTAAGCACACGTCATTGTTACGCACACTCCAAGGCTGCGAGTGTGGATCGCTGGTGCTTTCATGACATGTGTATTCTGAAATGTGGATGTTTTACTGAAAATGTAAAGTAAGTAGCAAAATCTCTGAGAGTGGGGAGAAACACCACATTTGCAGTTGCACCTGAGAGGCCTCTAACCTCTGACCTCCAGGAAATCGACCTCCTTCCCCAAGCTGCCCTCAGCGGCAGCTTCTTGTGGTGCCCATGTGGAGGCCAGGTCCAAAGAGAAGAGACACGTTGCCAAGCGGTGCCAATTCCATCTTGTCAATCAGATGACCTCCAGAACCTCTGAGGGGACTACACAGGGAAGAAAGCGCCAGAGGTCGGTCCCTTGCTCTCCTGGCAGCACACATGCCTTCAGGAAATGTGGACGGGCCTGGCGGCGTGGCCTAGCGGCTGAAGTCCTCTCCCTGAACGCCCCGGGATCCCATATGGGCGCCGGTTCTAATCCCGGCAGCTCCACTTCCCATCCAGCTCCCTGCTTGTGGCCTGGGAAAGCAGTTGAGGACGACCCAAACCTTTGGGACCCTGCACCTGCGTGGGAGACCTGGAAGAGGTTCCTGGTCCCGGCATCGGATCGGCGCGCACCGGCCCGTTGTGGCTCACTTGGGGAGTGAAACATCGGACGGAAGATCTTCCTCTCTGTCTCTCCTCCTCTCTGTATATACGGCTTTCCAATAATAACAAAATCTTTCAAAAAAATGTGGACACTGTGCTTACAGCAGTGCCAAAAGCAAAAGAAAAAACCTACCTCCAGGGAGGCAGGCAGGAAGAGCTGGGGCATGTGCTGTTAGAAGAGTGTGCCTTTTCTCAGAGATTTCTGTGGCTGTACGCATGAACCTTACCGAGAATTCCCAAGTGCGCGGCCAAGGTGTGTGTGTGTGTGTGTGCACGCGCGTCAGCTTCCTCTGGGTTCCGTTCACGTAACAAACCACTTCCAAATGCAAGGGCATGGCAGCATTCTTTCACGTTCGCGGTGAGCAGGCAGGAGGTCTTCATCCGTTTGCTCACTTAAGAACAGGCTGACCGAGATCCGCCTGGATGAAGCCACAAACGTAGCCACAGGAGGTGCCTCTTGTCAAAGCAGGTGTTGGAGTCGGCTGACTCCACGAGGGTGAAGGTGATGCAGGGACTGCGACCCCAGAGCAAACCTCCGAGCAAACAAGATACAAGCTCTGGCTTTGGCGGGGCTTCCTGAGTATCATCAATGTCCAAGATGAAGTTTCACTTTTATTCTTCTTTTTAAACGCTTTATTTTATTTATTTCAAAGGCAGAGTGGCAGAGACAGAAAGAGGTCTTCCATCTGTTGGTTCACTCCGCCAAATGACCGTGACGGTTGGGTCTATGCCAGGTCAGCCGAGCCAGGAACTTCATCTGAGCCTCCAGCCTTCTCTGCTGCTTTCCCAAGTGCCTTAGCAGGGAGCTGGATCCAAAGCGGAGTGGAGGATGTGACACGTGGTTGTGCCGCTGATTCATTCTTTGTGCCCCATGTGTTGGCTGGGATCCAGGAAAGAAACAGAAATTGCCCCATGGGTTTTGAATCATGTAGGAAATGGATGTGTCACACAGTTTTGTTCAAGAGCTGCAAGAGGAAAAGGAGGGGAGAGTTGGAGACTCACGGAGGAAGAGTGGTTCCCCAGAAGCCAGAGGCGCTGTGGCAGTAAGGCTGGGGTTCCTGCACCTGCTCCTCCTAGGTGGCTCTGGCTGTGCCACTGACACTGTGCCCCCCTGAGGGCTGTAACAGCCACCAGCGGCCTCAGACTGCACTGGGAGGATGAAACAATAGCAACATTGTCCGTGTCTCTGTATTGATTGTGGCTTTGTGGTACGTAGGAAAGCATCTTTATACGTATACAGAACCACTCTGAAGTGATCCTGGGTGATTAGCAAACTATTCTCAAAAAATTTGGTGAAGTGTGTCTTGTGTCTTCTGAGTCACAACTTTCTGTACATTTCAGATTAAAATTTTAAGTCAGTTCATTGTAGTTTAAAATATTTTGAATTCCATGCACAGTTTTTCCATGATACATAGTTTCCAGGAACTTTTTTTTTTATTTGTTTCACAGATGATAAGAAATTTGAGCTTAGTTATTCTTGCGTTTTTGCTGTTTTATTTGCATAAAGGGAACACATTTCATACATTGTATACATACAGGTTGAAGAGCATAGTGATGCGTCTCAGGGCTAGCCCCCTCTCCCCGCTTCTATCCTCCTCCCACTGTTTTTTAACTTTTGCAATGACACACCTTCAATTTACTTTATAATCACAGGTTTAGCTCTCCACTAAATAATTTGACAAGCAGCAACTAGAAAAAGCATCATTCCTTAAGAGCACAGAGAAGAGCTATAAACAAAAATCTTGACATTTTGAGATTAATTTTTAATTCAAAAACAGTACGGGAACATTAGCAGATCACGGGAACAAGCCACATCCTCTCTCTTCCCCAACGAGGTGCAGCAGCCCAGGTCTTCCTGCAAAAGCGGTCCCCTGCCATCACCAACAAGACCCCCTTCCCCACCTGGGGGAACCTGAGGTGACTGGGGCGCATCTGGCTTGGCCTGCAATGGGCTTCCTGCTGTGTCCTGAGGTGGAAGTGGGGAATAATTGCCCTGGCCTGAAGAACTTTGGGTGACCCCTGCAACGACTCAGGCAGGGCCATCTTCTTCCACCCTGTGTCCCCGATGCTGTGACACCCTGTGTCCCCGATGCCTGTTGGGGACACAGCACCATGTGGCGCTTGCTAGTTAAGACAGAAACTCAATAGTGCCTGTGTCCCTCTCACAGTCACCCCCCTGGTGTCTAGCTTCATAATCAATTTCTTTTTAAAAAATGATTCATTTAGTTTCATTGAAAGACGGATCAGATTTACAGAGAGAGGACAGACAGAAGATCTTCCAGCTGCTGCTTCACTACCCAAGTGAATGTAAGGGCCTGAGCTGAGCCGATCCAAAGGCAGGAGCCAAGAGCTTCTTCCTGTTCTCTCACATGGGAAAAGGGTCTCAAAGCTTTGAGCTGCTCTCTGCTGCTTTGCCAGGCCACAAGCAGGGAGCTGGATGGGAAGTGGAGCTGCTGGGACACAGAGCAACACCCATGTAGAATCCTTGCACTTACAAGGTGAGGTTTTAGCTATTGAGTCTTCATGCCAGGCCTTATATTCAATTACATGTCATAAAATTAATCAGTTTTAATTTCATCAACACACGGAAATTTTGTTTTGCTTTGTGTGTGTGTGTGTGTGTGTGTTGTGATTCCCACAGCTCTGTAAGTATCGGCTCTGCTGCACACATTTTAGTTGTTGGTTTTTTTTTAATTTTATTTGGGATTCCTCAGCCAAACTCCCCCCCCGACAGATTTTCCTCATGTTACTACAATAGTAAAGTCCTTTGTAAGGAGTCGTAATTCCATCAGTCTCTTATTGCAGTGGGCCCCGGCAGTGCTGGTACAGACAGTGTCAGTCCGGCATCCCATTGTCTACACACATCCAGCAGTTTCATAGGGAGTCCACCTTTCGTCCAGAAGCAGGAGTGCATGTTGCATTGTACCCCACATCTGGATATGGTAGACCCCAGTACTCCATCGCTATACATTTCCATAAATGAGAAGCCATGAAACAAGGTCAACAACTGGGCTGAACTAGAACAACAGCCACAACAACAACAGTAAATCACAGCGCCATGAAAAAACACGCCACTGAGTAACCAACACATGGGTGACAAAAAGGAAACACAAAAGTCTCTTGGGAAAAATGATGCCACCGTGTAATCCATGAGCCAGTGATGAATTAGACAAGAGAAAAGAAAGTATTTGGAATAAATGAAACAGAAGTAAAAAATCATCAAAGCACATGGGATGCAGCCAAAAAAAAAAAGCATGGATTGGATTACTGAAGTTACACTTTCCATGATGATTTCCTTATATTAGAGAACATATGGTATTTGTTCTTTTGTGATTGACTCATTTCACTGAGCAATATAGTCTCTAGTTGGGACCACCTGGTTGTAAATGGCATAATTTCATTCTTAACAGCTGAATAATAGTCCATGGAGTAGATGTACCACAGTTTCCTTAACCACTCTTTTTTGGACGCACATCTACATTGTCTCCATGTCTTTGCTATTATAGATTGTGCTGCTGCAAACATAGGATTACAGATCCCCTTCTCACATGCAGATTTCATTTCTATTGGGTGTATTTCTAGCAGCGGGATAGCTGGGTTGCAGGGCCCAGTCTCTCAAGGGTTAACTCCACAGCTTAGCTTATCTCTCAAGGGGTAACAGGATGCATGTGCAATTGGCCTGATACATTTAGCCCCTGGCTTAACCACAAGTTCCTGCTCTCCTGTTTCCCAAGTTTGTCAAGATGCCCGCCCCCAGGGGGGTGGTCTTAGGAGCTGCTTAAGCATTGGAAAAATACTGGGAGGAACCAGAGAGTATAAAAGGCAGGCTAGACTTCAATAAAGCGGCATTCTCTTTACAAGAATGACCCAGTGTGTGCTGTCTTCTTTGTAACCCTAGTCCCTCCACTCGGCTCGGGTACACAGTGACCTGGGCGTTGCCAACACTGGGTCATAAGGCAGATTGATTTGCAATTCTCCAAGCACTCTCCATACTGATTTCCACAGTGGTTGTACTAACCTACACTCCCACCAGCAGTGAAGGAGGGCGCCTATCTCCCCACATCCACACCAGCAGGTGTGGTTAGTTGAGTTGTGAACGTAGGCCAGTCTCACTGGAGTTAGATGGTACCTCAACGTGGTTTTCATTTGTATCTCTCTGATAGCTTGTCCCCAACCAGCAGTGACACTAATGACAAGGCACACTCTTGAGGGTCTGGGAAAAGCCAGAACCGCAACCGGACCCCTTACTGCCAAAAGCGGCTGCTTTTATACTCCTTCTCTGCTGCTTTTTCCCCGTTCTTCTCCTCGTAGGCCTTATTGCTTTTTTACCCCTCTCTGCTGCTTTTTCCCCCATTCTTGTCCCCGTACTTTTCTCTCCGTAGGTCTTATGCTTTTGTACCCCTCTCTGCTCTTTCTCCCTGTACGCCTTAGCTTTTCCACCTGAAGATCTTAGCTTTCCTACCCTGCTCTGCTGCCCCGTTCTTCTCGTTCTGTCCGTCATTCTCCCCGTCTTTCTCCTCCTCATCCGTCTTAGAGCTTTTAGCCACTGCTTTTATACCACTCTCCACCAATCACTTCTCCCCGTGGGTCCACTTGGTGGTACCTGATAGGCCAGTAGCAATGACATAATCGCAGTGAGGGCATCAGCCTATCCCTGTGACTTCCTGCAACCGCCTTTCCCACTCCTGGGAGCGGCTCGAGCACCCAGCTCCCCACAATGGCTAGAGAGCCTGAGCATCTTTTCATATGTCTGTTAGCCATTTGCATCTGTTCTTTTGAAAATTGTCTGTCAAATTCCTTTGCCCATTTTTTCACAGGGGTTTTTTTTTTTTTTTGGCTTTGTTTTGTTTTGTTTTTTTACTGTCCCTGGGTTTCTGAAACTCTTTATAAATCCTAGATATTAGTCCCCTATCGCTTGTGTAGTGTGCAAAAGTTTTCTCCCATTCTTTTGGTTGCTTCTTCACTTTGTTAATTGTTTCCTTTGCTGTACAGAAGCTTTTTAGTTTGATGTAGTCCCATTTGTTCATTTTGGCTTTGACTGCCTTTGCTTTTGGTGTCTTTTCTAAGAAGTCTTTTCCTCTTTCCTATATCTAGGAGAGTGCTTTCTATGCCTTCCTTTAATAATTTGATGGTTTCTGTGTGTAGATTTAGGTCCTTGATCCATTTAGAGCTGATTTTTGTATACTGTGACAGGTGCAGGTTTTGCTTCTTAATTCTGCAAGCTGCTATCCAGTTGTCCCAACAGCAGTTATTGAATAGACCAGGTTTTATACCTGGATTGTTTTCAGTTTTCTTGTCAAAGATTAGTTGACTATACATGTGTGGATTCCCTTCTGGTGTTTCTATTCTGTTCCACTGATCTTCTTCTCTGTTTCTGTACCAGTACCAGACTGTTTTGATAACCACTGCTCTATAGTATATGTTGAGGTCTGGAATTGTGATTCCTCCAGCTTGATTTTTATTCTTTGGGATAGCTTTGGTTATTCGTGGTCTTCTGTGATTCCAGATGAACTTTTGTGTCCTCTTTTCTATTTCTGAGAAGAATGTTGCTGGGATTTTGATTGGGATTGCGTTGAATCTGTATATAACTTTTGGTAATATGGCCATTTTGATAATGTTGATCCTGCCAGTCGAGGAACATGGTAAATTTCTCCATTTTTCATTATTTTCTTCTATTTCCTTTTTTAATGTTTTATGGTTTTCATCCACATATCTACTTAGCTTAATTCCTAGCTATTTAAGATTCCTCTCCTCTATTTTAAAGGGAACTGTACTTACAATTTCTTTCTCAGCCGTGGAATTATTTGTATACACTAGTGCCATCGATTTGTGTTCATTAATTTTGCATCCTGCTACTCTGCCAAAGTCTCTTATGAGTTCCAATAGTCTCTTGACTGAATCTTTTGGTTCTCCTATGTAGAGAATCATGTCATCTGCAAATAGCGATAATTTCAATTCCTCATTTCCAATTTGGATTCTTTTAATTCTTTTTTCTTGCCTTGTAACTCTGGCGAGGATTTCCAATACTGTATTGAAGAGTAGTAGTGAGAGTGGACATCCCTGTCTAGTTACAGATTTTAGCGGAAAGGCTTCCAATCTTTCTCCATTTTGTATGATGTTAGCATTGGGGTTTTCGTAAATTGCTTTGATTGTGTTGTAGAATGTTCCTTCTATGTCTATCTTGCTTAGGGTATTCAGCAAGAAGTGATGTTGGATTTTATCAAATGCCTTCTCTGCATCTATTGAGAGGATCCTACGGTTTTTATTTTTTAATTTGTTGATGGGATGTATCACGTTTATTGATTTGTGGATGTTGAACCATCCCTGCATGCCTGGGATGAATCCCACCTGGTCCGGGTGAACGATCTGCCTGATGTGTTGTTGGATCCTGTTGGCTAGTGTTTTATTGAGGATCTTTGTATCTATGTTCATCAAGGATATCGGTCTGTAGATCTCTTTTTCTGTTGTTTCCCTATCTGACTTTGGTATAAAGGTGGTATTAGGTTCATAGAACGAGTTTGGAAGGATTGCGTCTGCTTTTATTGTTTGAAAAAGCTTGTGTAAGATTGAGGTAAGTTCCTCTTGAAACATTTGGTAGAATTCACAGTGAAACCATCTGGTCCTGGACTTTTGTAGGCCGGGAGGGCTTTGATTACTGATTCCATCTCAGTGCACGTTATAAGTCTATTTAGATTGTTAATTGTTTCTTGATTCAATTTTGGTGGATTGCATGTGTCCAAAAGTCTGTCCATCTCTTCTGGGTCTTCTGATTTGTTTGCATATAGTTGCTTGCAATAGTTCCTGATGATTCTTTGTATTTCTGAGGTATCTGTTGTTATATCCCCTTTTGCGTCTCTGATGCTATTGATGTGTATTCTCTCCCTCCTTTTTTTTTTTTTTTTTTTGATTAGTTGGGCTAGTGTGGAGTCTACTTTGTTGATTTTCTCAAAGAACCAGCTCTTTGATTCATTGATCTTATGTATAGTTCTTGGTCTCTATTTGGTTTATTTCCTCCTTTATTTTTGATTATTTCTTTTTCCTACTAGTCTTGGGATTGCTTTGCTGTTGTTTTTCTAGTTCCTTCAGCTGTAAGGTTAGCTGATTTACTTGATGCTTTTCTAGTTTCTTGACATAAGCACTGATTGAAATGAACTTTCCTCTTAGCACTGCCTTGATTGTGTTCCATAAGTTTTGATATGTTGTGTTGATGCCTTCATTTGTTTCAAGCAATTTTTTTAATTTCCCCTTTGATTTACTCTCTAACCCATTGCTCATTTAGTAACATATCAGTCTCCATGTATTTGCAAGCCTTCCTGGGTATTTTGAGATCTTGGTCTCTAGCTTAACTCCATGATGGTCTCAGATACATGGTATAATTTCGACTTTTTTAAATTTGCTGAGGCTTGTTTTATGGCCTATGACATGGTCAATTCTGGAGAAGGTTCCATGTACTGATGGAAAAAAAAAGTGTATTCTCACTGGACAATAAGATGCTGGACTCTATGTTTGGTATATGCTTGCAATGGGGGAATCTCAACTGAACTTGAACTGTGGTTATGCAACAAGGTGGAGGAATCCACCATGGTGGGAGGGTTTGGGGAGGGGTGGGGAGAATCCAAGTACCTATGAAACTGTGTTACATAATACAATTTAATGAATTAAAAATAATAAATAAATTTTTAAAAATAAAACAAATTTAAAAATATATATATTCTCTGTCTGTAGGATGAAAGGTTCGATAGATGTCAACTAAGTCCACTTGCTCTAGAGTTGGGTAACTTCTGTTGTTTCTTTGCTGTTTTTGCCACTTTGACCTGTCCATTGATGTTAATGGGGTATTAAGGTCTGCCACTATGATCGTATTAGAGTCTATTTCTCCAGGACGCTGAACCTCTTGAATGCCTCTGTCATGTCAGGGCCTCCAGATCCCCTGCAGGGCCATGTCTCCCTGAGCTCACTGTGACAGCCACACCCGCCCTTTACCATTGTTGCATAAAGAGAAGGTGACTTTGTGCTGGGGTCTAGGAGCCATGCCCCATGCCCCCAAATCTCCTCCTTCAAGTCATCACCCAAATGACTCCATCCCCTAAGACCTAGGTGGGGAGCACACATTTGTCCACCACCCTCAAAGCCTGCCCTGAAGCCCCCCATTCTGTTTCCCTTCCTACTGATGTTTACAACACTATAACGCAGGCTGTAAGACAACCACTACATACCTGGTTTTTCTTTTCTCTCCCCTGGGAGGGCCCAACAAGGACAGTGAGTTGGCTGTGTGGCAGTGACTTTACTCAAACCCCTCAGACATGATCTGCCTGCCCACAGCAGGTCCCAGGATTCAACTGCTGGGTGCACCTGTTAGTAACACTTTCCATACTCTAGGGGCTGAGACCTGAGCTACTTTTTCTGCAAAACACTCCCTCCAACCCGCCCCATTAAAGAAAACCCCAAGTCTTATCCACAGGAGGCCACACGCCAGAGTCCCAGCACAGGAACTTGCAGGATCCTTGGCTTCCGAAAACTGGGGACCCACCCATCTAGTTACCAAGTGCCAATCTGGATCTACAGTTGGGAATGTTTCTGATTTCCTCAACTGATGAAACCTGACTTTGGGAGAAGACCCCTTTTTCACACCCCTTTTGTCCCCATGAGTTCTGTCAACACTGAAGAAGGCGCTGAGAACCTAGCAGTCCCCCACAACCCACACTCAACAGGCTGCACAGTTGGCGGGCCCAGCTGGTGTGCAGTGTCCGGGGGAGGCTCCAGGCAGGCTTTGCATCGATTGGCAAAGCCCGGCTGGAAGGAGTCATACGCAGCCTGCCTCCCACACACCTCTCTTTTCCACTCACTCCTGCTTTGCAGTAGTCAGATCCATGGGCTCTTTTTGGGTTTTTTTTTGTTTTGTTTTGTTTTTTCCTAAAAGAAAATTCCTGGCCTTCATACTCTCTTCAATCATGTTTTTCTTGCCTAAAGACTGCCAATGAGAAACACGGGAATTGAGCAAGAGTTGTTCCAATTAATGATGCTCTTAGTTGCATATGAATTTCTGAACGTTAGTGTTCATTTAGTCCCACTCCACTGGCCTGTGGCTTTGCGTTTGCCTGGGAAAGGGATGAAGACATTGCACAGAGAAGCTGTGGAACAGGACAACACAGCTGTAGACACAGGGCAGCAGGAGCTGCTGTCCCTGTGGCCTCTTCCAAGTCTCCCATGCAGGTGCAGGTTCTTAAGGTCTTGGGCCATTCTTGACTGCTTTGCCAGGCCACAAGCAGGGAACTTGATGGGAAGTGAGGATGCTGGAATTAGAACTGGAGCTCATATGTGATCCCAGTTCTTGAAAGGCAAGGATTTTAGCCACTAGGCTACTACGCTGGGCCCAAAACAGCATGTTGCTAACTTCGTAAAAGGCATGGACTATTCATCTCCAATGTCAGTGCTACATGATCAGACCCTCAGCCGACGAGGACCCAAAGCTCCCCACTCCCACTGCTAATCAGTAAAGCTCTAGTGGTGCATTTCCACTCTGCAGCAGCGGCATTGTATCTACTTATCACATTAAGCTCTCTATAGATCAGTGATCAGTGGGGAAATGTTGGACAGGAAGGGGTATTTCTCACTTGTGTGGGATGACTGCGGGCATGTGCACCTGTGCCCCCCAAACAAGACACTGACATGCCCACCAACCAGTGGCATCACCCCCGGAAGCCAGGGATTTCTTTTCTAAGCTTCATTCAATTCAGGGATAGAGATGCGGCACAGAAGGTTCGGCCACCACTTGCTGTGCCAGCATCCCACAGCAGAGAGCTGCTTCTGGTCCTGGCTGCTCAGTTTCCAGTTCAGCTCCCTGCTAATTCACCTGGGAAAGCAACCAGAACCCAGCTACTTGGACCCCTGCCACTCATTGTGAGACAAGGATGGAGTTCTTGGCTCCTGGCTTCTGCCTGACCCATTCCAGGTAGCCATTTGTGGAGTGAATTAGAAGATGGTGCGTGCTCTCTCTCTATGCCTCCAGGGTTTTCTGTCCAGCAGGCCCAAGTCCACCACCAGAGACAAACTGGTGAGGGATGTCTGTTTATTTGGAAGAAATTACAATCTTCTATAGGGTAGGAGAGGGGTTTTTCCGGGCAGTACTCCCACCCAGCAACGACACAGTGACTGACTGGTAGCATGTCTATCCCTCCGAACCCTACAATTAAGTTATAGGTCACATTTTGTTTGAGGGGCAGGAAGCTATGTCTCAGGGCAAATGCGTTACATGTGACTAAAAACCAAGATGAGTGTAACATTTGACTTCCTAGAGTTTTTATCAGGGAAGGCTAAGCACAGCTCATCCAAGGAAAGAGGAGACGGTGCAGTCCACTGCCCTCACTGCATGCCCAGTGAACAGGCCTGGCTGAGGTCTCCCTTAGCTGAGCCTCTGGTTGCGGATTCCCCAGGGACACGGTGTGCCTACGGCCTCCCACCTGGGCTAAGCAGGCAGAGATCCGGGGCGATCTCCCACACATCTCGTTTTCTCTCTCTCTTAATTCTGCCTTTCAAGTAAGTATATACATTTTTTCAGATTTATTTTTTTATTGGAAAGTCAGATATACAGAGAGGAGGAGAGACAGAGGAAGATGTTCCATCCAATAATTCACTCCTCGAGCGAATGCATCTGCTGGAGCTGAGCCAATCCAAAACCAGGAGCCAGGAGCCTCTTCTGGGTCTCCCACACAAATGTCCCAAGGTCTTAGGCCATCCTCTACTGCTTTCCCAGGCCACAAGTAGGGAGCTGGATTGGAAGAGAAGCTGGTAGGCCTAGAACTGGCACCCTTATGGAATCCCGGTGCATTCCAGGCAAGGACTTTAGCTGCTAGGCTACCACACCTGGCCCATTCCTTACTTTTTAAGACCAGCTTGCTCCATCTTGCAGCTTTTTGGATGAGTCACATACTACACATACTATTGAACGGAACTACAATTTGTTTAGCCATTCACCTATAGGTAGCTACTTTTTCCACCCAGGTTTTGGCAATTTGGGGCTCTGTCCGTTCCTGTGAAATCGTTGTTCACGGGATTGGGAAGGGGGAAGAAGTCAGAGTTCCCACGTGCTGGCCTACTCCCCTACTGCCCAGCGCCCAGGACGGCCCCAGGTGCTCCCGGCCAAAGCTGAGGCCAAGGACTCACCCCAGGTCCCCAAAGCAGATGGCGAGAACCCTCACTTCAACAGCCATTGCTTCCCCAGGGATCCCACACTGCAGGGCGCTCCAATCAAGACTCAGGCAAGGCCAGTGTGCTGCTGTGGGCCATGGACATCTCAACTGGCCGCCCAGCCACGGGGCCACACGCACACTCTCCCATGGAGCCTGCAGGTGCAGCTGGACAGCCATGTCTTTGACTGTAATTCTGGGAGTCAGGGCAAACTTTTTCAAAATGATTCTGTTTGAAGACTCAGTCATAAAAGCTCAAGTTAATAGCATTCCTGAGGTCTGAACTCTGTTATTGCTGCCCGTGGAAAGCCCTGCCCTCATTTTATTTTATTTGTCTACGTCTGTGTTTCTGTTTACTCCCTTTCCTCTCGGTTGCCCACCTCCCTGGGTGCTCTGGATCGAGCACTCATTGGAATGCTCTGGTGTGGTTCTATGCCCCTTACTACAGAATGGAATAGTACGCTAGTGTAACGTAGTAATACAACAAACATGTTATACCGAAGCTACTCGGTGTGAAAGTCAATTTTCCATCAGTTTAGTTCTGCTAATCCAGCTGTTGCTGACGATACCCGTGGATGGGCTGCCTTGCACACTCGGCTGACGAAGAGGCAGATGGCCAGGATTAGGTAAACAGGACACATCCAATCAGCTGAAGGCTGGAAGGGGAAAGCCCGCGGTTCCCTGGGAAAGAAGCATTCTGCCTTGAGACAACGGCGCAAATTCTTCCTGAGTTTCCAGCCTATCAGCTTGCGATGCAGATTCTAGGCTTACATCCCCCAGAGTTGTTTGATTTACTCCACAAAGCCTCGCATGGGTTTGTCTCCGCTGACATGTGAGTTCTGCAATCTGATAGACAGGCAGACGGAGGGAAGCACCGAGTCTCTGCCACTCCCATCTCAGCAGGGCACAGGGTCCGCGGACTGCTGGGAACCCCCACTAGCAAGTGCCCGGCGCCTAGAGCAGTGTCCAACGTGCTGGGCAGAAACCTTATGGCCACACAGCTGAGCTGAAGAGGGTTTCTTCTGGAAGTTTCCATGAGACAAATGCAACCCTGCCCAAGAAGAGTTGAATACACTCAGAGGAGCAGCTGAGGCATCTGCTGGTGAAGTGGCCGTGAGGGAACGCCAGTGCGTGGACAGGGCACCTGCTCCCACTGGGTGGTGACCACCACTGCAGGTGGATTTCAGCAACTGGCATTCTTCTGACAAGCTGCTTCCCAGGAGGGCACAGCTGTGCTTGTGGTCTAAACTGAGGTGCCTGACTCACCCCAGGGGAGACACAGGGACACCCTGGACTCCTGATGTCCACCTGTCCCCTCCCCTCCGCCCCAGCTCCCTGAGGTGAGGCCTCAGCAGGAGATCCCGTCCCTGGGCAAGAACTTGTCCAGCAGCTCTGTCCTCCCCCGCTATTCCTCCTTCTCCTGCGTTTGCCTTGTCAGTATCTGGGCCTCTGCTTGTGGAGCTGCATTCCGTTCCCTTGTGCGGCAAGGATGTGGCCCCCAATTCAGTTCTGAGAACAGAAGGGGAAAGGATCGGTCAGTATTCACTGCCCTTGGCCTCCACCCTTCTCCTTGGCTCAGGCTCCCACCTGCTCAAGCTGTGCAGGTGCCAAATCAACTCTTAGTGCCATCTGGAATAGTGGTGAGAAGATGGCAGAGGAGTGCAGGAGAGGAGAGCCAGCCGCAGCAGGCTTGTGCCAAGGGCCTGATGGTATCTGGTCAACTCCCAGCAGTCACTTCGGTGGATGGTTCCCCCGAGCCTGGAGCAGCCTCTGTGCTGCACTGCCGCTCAGACAGGGAGGGCCTTTGGCCAACGAGGTCCTCCAACAGAAAGGAGTACACCAAGTTCTACCAAATCCACAAACCAATAGAAAACTATTACAATGATGTGCAAACAGTAAATACTCAGCATCACAATATATCACTTGATAAGCAATTTAGTAAGAGGCATAGTTTAAAGATGCAAGCAAAATACATTCCTAACTCTTGATTCACATACGGATTTACATTGAGTAATTAACTATTGTTCAACATTTATTTGTTTACATTTTCATTTGAAGTCAGAGAGAAAGAAACACACGATCTTGAATCCACTTCTTCAGTCCCAAAAGGCCTGCCAGAGCCAAGGCTGGGTAAAGCCAAAGCCAGGAGCCCAGGACTCCCCCAGGTCTGCAACATGGGTGGCAGGGACCCAAGACTGGGGCAACCACCTCCTGCTTCCCAAGAGGCTGGCTTAGAAGCAGAGCTAACACTCAAAGCAGGTGCTCACATATGGAACTCAAACATCCCAACCAGGGAACCAGCCAGTGGGCCAAATGCAGGCCACACCAGGTATCTGCAATAGGACCCATAGGTGTACTCTTCCACTGGCTATGTAGCTTCATAAAATGTGAATCATTTGAGGAGTGAATGTTTTGACTTACACGTATGAGACTTGCATAGTTTCTTTCTGCTTATCCTTGTTTTTATTTAACATTCTTTTAGGTCCTTTCATTTTTCTTTTTTTTCTTTTTTTTATTATTATTATCATTTTATAATACAGTTCCATATGCTCTGGAATTTCCCTAACCCCCTACCCAAATCCTTTCCTTCCCACTGAGTTCCCCTATATTATTACCATAGTACAGTCCTTCATAAACACCATCATTGTGGGCATTGACAATAGCAGAGAGTCCAGGATCCTATTATCAAGATATATTCAGGGCCCAGCGGCGTGGCCTAGCGCGATAGCCTAGCAGCTAAAGCCTTCGCCTTGAATGCGCCGGGAACCCATATGGGCACTGGTTCTAATCCCAGCAGCTCCACTTCCCATCCAGCTCCCTGCTTGTGGCCTGGGAAAGCAGTAGAGGACGGCCCAAAGCTTTGGGACCCTGCACCCGCGTGGGAGACCAGGAAGAGGTTCCTGGTTCCCAGCTTCGGCTTGGCACAGCACCTGCCGTTGTGGTCACTTGGAGAGTGAATCATCAGAGAGCAGATCTTCCTCTCTGTCTCTCCTCCTCTCTGTATATCTGACTTTGTAGTAAAAATAAAATAATAAATCTTTAAAAAAAAGATATATTCAACAGTTTCATTGGGAGTCCATCTTTGTCTGGAAGTAGAGATGCATACTGCATTGTATCCTCACATCTGGATATGATAGTCTCCATTTCGCAGTTGCTGTACATCCCTTAAATGAAAAGTCATAATGCAAAATCAACAACAGGAAGAAAGAAAAAGAAATTTACAATGCCACGAAGTTAAATAACATGATATTGAATGACTAATGAGTCGTTGAGGAAATGAAAAAGAAAAGCAGGTTCCCAGAGAAAATGACCCTACTGTGTGATCTACGAGTCAGTGAAGAATCTAATGAGGAAAAAAGTGTTTCAAAGAAATGAAACTAAAGACAAAAACACCAAAATCCATGAGTTACAGTTTTCACTGATCTTTGTTGGTGAGGTGTGTCCTGTAGGGAACAGAGGGGTGGGTTTTGTTTTTAATCCAGTCTACAAATTCATGACATTTGATTAATCAGTTTAAGCCATTTACATTCAGAGGTAGTATGAATAGGTGGTACTTTGATCCTGTTATTTTTGCAATGGGTTGTTCACTGATTCAGTCTTCTGTTATTTAACAGGGATGTTCTTCACATTTGCCTTTGGGTTTGGTGGGTGCTGTTCCTCCTCTGTTAGCAGAACATCTTGAAGGATCATTTGTAAGGCAGGTCTGAAAGAGGTGTGTTCTTCCAGCTTTTCCTGACTGTGGAAGAATTTTCTTTCATTTTCAAAGACAAAGGAAAACTTTGCGGGGTATGTTATCCTGGGCCAACAAATTTTTGCATTTAGAATCTGGAATATGTCGCTCCCTTCTCTTCTGGCCTGTAGTGTTTCTCGTGAGAGATCTCCTGTGAATTTATTTGGCATTTCTTTATATGTCAGTTGATCTTTTTCATGTGCACTTTTTTTTTTTATTTAACTTCAGTAATTACATTGTATTATGTGACACAGTTACATAGGTACTTGGGTTCTCCCCACCCCTCCCCAAACCCTCCCACCATGGTGGATTCCTCCACCTTGTTGCATAACCACAGCTCAAGTTCAGTTGAGATTCCCCCATTGCAAGCGTATACCAAACATAGAGTCCAGCATCTTATTGTCCCGTCAAGTTCAACGGCTTCTTAGGTATACCCTCTCTGGTCTGAAGACAGAGCTAGCAGAGTATTATCCCGATCAATTGAAAGCTCCATCATACCATCAGCAAAAATTTACATCATTATGGAATTAATTGACATAGTAATGAGTAACCAACATGTTGAAAGTAAATACGAGTTCCCAGCCACCTTCTGTGACCACCTCACCTATACTTCAATTTAGTTTATACACAACACTTTTAAGGATCTTTTCTTATGCTTGATTGAAGAGAGCTTGATGATCATGTGTCGTGGTAAAGATTGTTTTGGGGGGTTCTGTGCCCCTCCTGGATGTTGTTTCCCAATTCTTTCTCTAGATAAGGGAAATTTTCCCTAATTACTTCATTAAATACATTTGTAAACCCAGCTTCTCTTTCTGCACCTTCTGGAACTCCCACAATTCTTATATTTGGCTTTTTAATAATGTCTCTTCATCCTTGAATATTTTGTTTAGCTTGACACAGCTCTGCTTCCAGCTTTTTGATTGCTTCCCCATTGTGACAAGAAATAAATACCGGTTCTGAGATTCTTCCGCCTCTTCATTCTATTATGGAGACTTTCCACTCAACTTTTAATTTGTTGTATTGTGTTCTTCATTTCCAATAATTTGGCTTGGCTTTTTCAGTGCTGCTCTTTCCTGTGTGACATAATCCTTAATTCCTTGAACTCCTGTATGTGCTTCTCATTGTTGATGCGAGGCTTTATATGACATTTCTGAATCTGTGTCCCTCAGAATGTCTTCCTCAATTAGCTCTGAGGTTGGCAAAGGATTTTGCTCCTTTGCAGGAGAGTTTTCAGTAATACATATTGTGCTTTTGTCTCTTGCTCTTCATCATTGTATTTCTGGTTATCAGATTCTTCACCTTAGGGCAGGTTTCTAAGCTGCGTCACGCACCCGTCTGCAGTTCGACTTTATTTGTTACATTTGGTACATGGCTCTTGGCAGCCACTGTGCCGTTCTCTCCAGTGAGTTTCAGATCTGCGTTCTAATGTTAGACTTCCACCACAGTCTCTCTGTAGCCCAGCTCCTGGCTCTCCACACTCCGCCTCCTATGATCCCATGCTGAGGCTGCACCGTTACCTACACAAACTTTCTCCCACTTCCGGTTAGAGCAGGTCCCAGGGTTAGGGAAACACTAGGTGTCCTACATAGCTAGGTTGTTGGTGGTGCTGATCTTGCCGGAACCTGCTAGTCATTAGGTCTGAGGGCCACCTAGACCTATTTTGAGTCATAAGATGCCAAAGTAGGTATTATTTTTGATGTGGGACCAATGCAATGCACTAAGCTGGAAGTGAGTTCACTCCCAGCTCGGCACATATGCAGCTCACTGTTGTCCCTGCAGTCTCAAAGCCTTTGCCACAGTGTACAAAATGAAGCCTGATGTGACACTCATGGAATTCCTGATCTGCTGGCTTTTAGGCCTGGGAGCTACACAGACCTATTTTGAGTGAACCTGTAGGATGCCACTTCACCACAATGCACTGAGCCAGAAATTAGTTCGCTCCCAGCCCAGTGCATACGCAGTCCTGCCCCATAGCCTTTGCCTCCCTACACAAAATGGTGCCCGATATGACTCTAATGGGAGTCTGGGCTGTGAAATCCACCCTGTTCCCACACTGCTCTTTTGGGACCTGCCACTCTGGTCAAATCAACAAACTAGCAGGAAAAATAATGCTTTGCCTGGGTTCACCTCTTGTGCTCCCAGTGAACTCCCCTTCCCATCTGACTGCTAGTACAGTTCCAGCAGCCGCTGGAGTTGAGATCACCACTCTCTGACTGCCACTTGCTGACTGTCGCTGGGGTATCAGTCACTGCAACCCCACACCATTGTCTGCTCTGCTGTGTCTGTCTGTCTCCAGGTGCCACTCTGCCCTTGGTCTGTCTTCTGTTTCCTGGAATGTGCCCTCTCTGCTTCACCTTGGCTAATTTTTCTCCATCTCTTTAAACATGTTCTTACCATAGTCCGCCATCTTGTTTCTCAGAACTCATTCGTTTTGTTTCTAACTGCTGCCTCACACAGCATGGTGTGCAAGCAGCACAGCTTACCCACCGCTCTCCCCAACTTCTTGTCTCGATGAACAACAGTGCCAGGCGCAGCCTCCAGGACATTCCCACCGCTCTCCCCAACTGCTTGTCTCGATGAACAACAGTGCCAGGCACAGTCTCCAGGACATTCCCTGGTAAACGTGCATGTTACTGGACATTGAGGGAACTCTCTGTAGTGGCTGCACCAGTCTACTCATGAGGTTCTTTTCAATCCCATTATCCAAGCTTGTCATTATTCAGCACATTTACTAGACGGTTCATGTCCCAGCTGCTCCACTTCCCACCCAGCTCCCTGCCTGTGGACTGGGGAAGCAGTCGAGACGGCCCGAAGCCTTGGGACCCTGCACCTGTGTCAAAGACTGGAAGAAGCTCCCGGCTGCTGCCGTCAGATTACCTTGTCTCTGGCCATTAAAGCCAGTTAGGGAGTGAATCACTGGAGAGCTCTCTCTGTCTCTCCTTCTCTCTATAAATCTGCGAAGAAAAATAAATTGTAAAAACAATTATGTCTCTGTTTAGAATGGGCTATGACTGATTTTCTTTCCTTGAATTGTACTAATTCTTAAATGGAAGGAAATCTATAGTTTGGAGTCACTTTCACATTTGAGGAAAAATAGCTTGTATAAAATAGGAATTAATTATCAATAAAACCATTTGGCTTTCAGCCAAGGTGAAGATTTTTAGTGTTATGTATTTTTAAAAGAAAGATTTATTTATTTTTTGTTGAAAAGGCAGATTTACAGAAAGAAGCAGAGACAAAGAGAAAGATCTTCCATTCACTGGTTCACTCCCCAAGTGGTCACAACAGCCAGAGCTGAGCTGATCCAAAGCCAGGGACCAGGAACTTCTTCCAGATCTCCCACACCGGCTCAGGTTCCCAAGGCTTTGGGCCATCCTCTGCTGTCTTCCCAGGCCACAGACAGGAAGCTGGATGGGAAAGGAAGCAGCCTGGACATGAACTAGCACCCACACAGGCGCTTGGAGGTGGAAGACTGGCCAGTAGGGTCATCATGCCAGCCCCATTTTCTTATACTTATATGCATGTATCAGATGCCAATTAAAGCAGTCCCAGAGACCCTTACTGAGGCATTCATCATGGGCAGCACTGCCCCAGGACTCCAGCCCTCTTCCCACTGAATACCATCTGCTTCCCACCCTCTCGTTACGATTGCTGCTGCAGTCACAGCACCTGGTCAATGCTGACAGTTTCAGGTTAATCTGACCAAGCCTGGATGCCTGCTAGCTCTCATCCGCTGCCTTCCTGACCCAGAGGCCCCACGGGAAAACATGCCCACCACATCTTACCCACAAATAGGTGCCCATTCTCCCTCGAAATGTGAGCAGTCCTCAAAGACACTCAACTTCACGAATTACAAATCAATTACAGTGGTGCATCCGCTGTGTCAGACCGCTTTAGAGTTTCTAACCTGTTCTGTTCTATTCCAGCCCTGAGATAGTATTATTCCTTCATATTTCCATAGTCCCACAAGCCAGGAAGTTCCCAAGGCTCTGACTTCCTTGTGTCCTGGTGTCCTGGCTGTGGACACCACACGTGCTGAGAGGGCAGGTAGTCCACTCTGGAGGCACCTGAGCACTCTGCGGTCTCTGGGTGCAGAAAATCCCGTAGGCTGGAACAGTGTGCCTTCCCAGCGCTTCGCCTCTACTGTTCACACACGGGCCCTCTGCTTCAATCTCATTTTTACAGCAAAATTTGCCAGCTCGCTGATCACAGCTCTGAATCTCCTCCATGTCTCATGTTCTCTGGCATCTGCTACTGCTTGGAGCGAGGTAGAGGTGCCCAACACGTGGCAACAAAGCAAGAAGAGGCCCACGCGCACGGATTCTGGAGACCCCTGGATTCCCACCAGGCCAAGTCGATAACGGGACAGCAGCCCCCTAGGATCACCTTCATTAAAACAAGAGGAAGAGGAGACAAATCAAGAGAAAACACACTCTTGGCTCAGCTTCTGCTTTGAATTTGAGCTTCTTGGCCTAACCTGACTCTCCCCAAAGGTATGGAAAATGTTTGTCTAAGAAATGGATGGCAAGCTGCTGTTATCAGAGGAACGTTAGCCATCAAGAAGGAAAAGTATCCATCAGCTTTCTGTTTCAAAATGGACAAAGGAGGAGGCAGAGCCGCGTCGACCTGTGTCCAGGCCCTCACACCTGTGTGTCAGAATGGCGCGCGCCCGCCTGTGCGCTGACTCAGCCAGCTCCAGCAGGTAGCCACCACCATTCAGCTTTCTTCCTCCTTGGATGGGGCTGGTATCTGGTAGGGGACTCTAATGGTGAGACTGGTTTTTGCACACAAGCCCCAGACAATGCTGATGTCAAATAGTTACCGTTGGCGGCCACAACGAAGACACGTCACGGCCCCAACAGCGGCCAGCCCAGAGTGATGGTGTCCATGACAAAAGCATGTCACGGCCCCAACAGCGGCCAGCCCAGAGTGATGGTGTCCATGACGAAAGCATGTCACGGCACCAACAGCGGCCAGCCCAGAGTGATGGTGTCCATGACGAAGACACGTCACGGCCCCAACAGCGGCCAGCCCAGTTTTTACTACAGAACACATAATTATCATTTTGTTACCCTTTTCTCTGCCCTGATTAGGCAGTAACCAACATGGATGCCATCATGTTTTTGAGACTTTCCTCTTGTTTCCCTGCTCATGCTTGACTTTAGAAGGATACCAGCACATGGATACATGTAACAGCAAAGTTACTATTGCTTCACCCAGAAGTACTTCGGCCTGTACTTCCTACCCACTTGAGTGTTTTCAACCGTACTCAGAGTCAGTACTGATACCCAGTCGACAGGGCTTTTCACACTTGGTCAGCTGTCCCAGCCAGCAGGCAGGATCGGGTCTAGGCTGCGGTCTGCGTCCAGTGCCACAGTGTTCACTCCAGCCTGCTTTACTCAGGATCATGTGCTTGGCTTTCCGAGGTGTGTGGCCAGGACAGTTTTCCAAACAGGCATTTCCAAAAGAATAACCTTGACTGGAGGGTGAATCTCTGAGGATCCAGCTGGTTGAAATAATTTACTATGAATGACAGGTGTAGATTTTAAAAAAAATGATAAATGCAAAGTTTTCTTTGCATAATCAAAGAACACAGGCAATGTTTATTTTTTCCTTTATTTATTGTTAAAACATCAAGATCAAAATAACACACTGAAATATCAACAATTCGAATAAATATGTCATTATGAGGAAAACAGTATATTTTCTAAGAACAATTTCTCTTCTCACTTTCTTTTCATGTTGATCAATATGTACACTTAGTGATCTTGCGGACAAAACGAGAGCTTTGTGCTTGGACACACGGCAGGCCTTGACACATACGGTCCGCTGCCTGGACACATGGCAGGCCTTGACGCACGGTCCGCTGCCTGGACACACGGCAGGCCTTGACGCACGGTCCGCTGCCTGGACACACGGCAGGCCTTGACGCACGGTCCGCTGCCTGGACACACGGCAGGGCTTGACGCACGGTCCGCTGCCTGGACACACGGCAGGCCTTGACGCACGGTCCGCTGCCTGGACACACGGCAGGCCTTGACGCACGGTCCGCTGCCTGGACACACGGCAGGCCTTGACGCACGGTCCGCTGCCTGGACACACGGCAGGCCTTGACGCACGGTCCGCTGCCTGGACACACGGCAGGCCTTGACGCACACGGTCCACTGCCTGGACACACGGCAGGCCTTGACGCACGGTCCGCTGCCTGGACACACAGCAGGGCTTGACGCACACGGTCCACTGCTTGGACACACGGCAGGCCTTGACGCACGGTCCGCTGCCTGGACACACGGCAGGGCTTGACGCACGGTCCACTGCTTTGCTTCCCGCACCAGGTGCCTTTGTCTGGAATGGAGTCACCTCATCTGCCACTTTCTCTAAGCACATGTGCTGTTTCTCTGGTGGGCTGGTTTGATGCAACTGACATTGGATCTTTGAGGCCTGTGACCTGCTTAGGCAGGTCCAGCATGCTTCCTGTCCTTCCGCTTCAGGTCACGGAGCTCACAGCCTCTGTGAATCTCCCGGTCGTGGGACTCCCCAGGGATGCCCAAAGCAGCAGGCCCCTCCATGCACAGTGTAGGGAGACAGAAAGCAGGCAAGGGACTTACCAATTTATTTACAGACTTACCAAGCTTTTCCTTCTAGTAGAACGGGTGCTAAAATGCCCACTGTCCACTGCAGGAGGAAGTGCCTCCGTGGGTGTGTGACCATTTGGGGTGCATTGTTGCCCTCTGACCCCAGAGGTGGGAAGGACCACAAACGCACCTCTGACGGCTGTTTGCCTTCTCCACTTGTCTGCCTGAGCAAGTTTTCCAACTTGCACTCAGTTCCTGCTCCATGCGGGACATCTTTGCTGATCTCCTTGGTTTTGCCCACGTTGTCAGGAACATGATGAGTTGGCACATGAGCTGGTTCTGCTCTGCTTCCAACATTCACTGTGATGGGGTGGCAGCCATTGACGGGTCCCACCTGACAGCGGACAGGGCACAGAAACAGTTTCCCCCCAGCCCTTCCTACCTCCTCTTGTGCCATTCAAAGTGCAGCCCGCCCCTCCTGCCTTCCGCTCCGTTCAAAATAACCTACAGCGCAGAATCACTCCCTCCTGCCTCCTGTTGTACTAGATCAGGTGAACTACAAGCAAACTTTGGGCTCTGGAAACACCCTTCCTGCCTCCAGTACATGGAAACTTGGTACTGCATGGCTTTCAGTCTGATTGGAGGATGAGAGCCTAACAACCCCTGACTTTGGCAGCTCTGCACAGTGGCTCCTGGAGGGTAGTGGGAGCTGCTGTCACCAAACTTGGAAAATCAAGACTCCTCCTAACACTCTACACGTGGGTCCAGTATGATCTCTTTCGCACTTGGTAATATCATGAGGCAGCCTCAGCTCAGGCCATCGCGCTCCCGCCTGTTGGGGGCACCGCTTGAATGTGTTCAGCCCCTGCCCACATCCCACTGTCATGCATGGGCTTTTTCATGCTCCACAAATCCTCACAGGTTCAGTTCTGTTCCCATGCCTTTAACTCTGGAACCCTTTCTCAGTCGCCTACCTCAGTTTGCAAAATACCATGGTGGTTTATTTACTATCTTTATTATTTTCTTTTGTTACAAAACAGAAGGAGAGGAGGCTGGCACCTTGGCATAGAAGACTATGCCACACCCCGTGGCACCAGCATCCAATATAGGTGCCCATTATATTCCAGTTGTACCCACATGGGAGACCCGGAAGGAGCTGTTGGCTCCCAATTTCAGGCAGAACCAACTCCATCCTTGTGGGCAGCAAACCAGTGGATGGGTGATCTCTCTCTGTGTTTCCACTCTTTGTAACTCTGCCTTTCAAGTAAAAATAAGTAAGTTTAAAAAGAGAGGGGAGGGGAGGAACAGAGATCTTCCATCCATTGGTTCACTCTCCAAATGGCCTCAACAGCCAGAGTTGGTCCAAAGCCAGGAGCTTCTTCCAGGTTTCCCACATGGATGCAGGAACCCAAGTTTTCGGATCTTCTGCTGCTTTCCCAGGGCCACTAGCAGGGCGCTACATCAGAACTGGAGCAGCTGTAATCCGAGCTGGTTCCCACTGGGACGCTGGTGCCCACTGGAGTGCTGGTGCCCACTGGGATGCTGGTGCCCACTGGGATGCTGGTGCCCACTGGGGTGCTGGTGCCCACTGGAGTGCTGCTGCCCACTGGGGTGCTGGTGCCCACTGGAGTGCTGCTGCCCACTGGGGTGCTGGTGCCCACTGGGATGCTGGTGCCCACTGGGATGCTGGTGCCCACTGGGGTGCTGCTGCCCACTGGGGTGCTGCTGCCCACTGGGGTGCTGGTGCCCACTGGGATGCTGGTGCCCACTGGGGTGCTGCTGCCCACTGGAGTGCTGCTGCCCACTGGGGTGCTGGTGCCCACTGGGATGCTGGTGCCCACTGGGATGCTGGTGCCCACTGGGGTGCTGCTGCCCACTGGAGTGCTGCTGCCCACTGGGGTGCTGGTGCCCACTGGGATGCTGGTGCCCACTGGGATGCTGATGCCAACTGGGGTGCTGCTGTCCACTGGAGTGCTGGTGCCCACTGGAGTGCTGCTGCCCACTGGGATGCTGGTGCCCACTGGGATGCTGGTGCCCACTGGGGTGCTGATGCCCACTGGGATGCTGGTGCCCACTGGGACGCTGGTGCCCACTGGGATGCTGGTGCCCACTGGGGTGCTGGTGCCCCTGGGTTGCTGGTGCCCACTGGGATGCTGCTGTCCACTGGAGTGCTGGTGCCCACTGGAGTGCTGGTGCCCACTGGAGTGCTGCTGCCCACTGGGATGCTGGTGCCCACTGGGACGCTGATGCCCACTGGGATGCTGCTGCCCACTGGGATGCTGGTGCCCACTGGGACGCTGGTGCCCACTGGGATGCTGGTGCCCACTGGGATGCTGGTGCTCACTGGGATGCTTGTACTCCAGGCAGAGGCTGAACTTGCTAAGACCCTGGTCTTGGTTCATACGGTGTTGTCCTTTGCACATACTCAGAAGAAAAGTTTGAAATTTTTCCTTTAGAATTTTGGACTAGACCGTGTTAGATTCAACTAGATTTTATATTTAGTCACAAAAGCCAACCAGGCATCTGTTGTCAGAGGGACTCCCAAGGAGGTACTGGTGGCAGGCCTCCCGCGCCCATCTCTGCCACAGTCACCTGGGCCACCTTGCTCCTCCCCCAGGGCCACCTGGCTTCCCTCCATCCCCTCCTGCATGGTGCTGAGTGTCCACAGTGGGGTGACACATGGGTGGGGGTCGCTCTTACCTGAATCAGAGTTACCGGTGGTTAACAGGATCACGCGTCTTCACTGCATTTCAAGACAAAGAATTCCTAATCCAGTTCTATGACCTTCCCAGTTGTCCTGATCCACTTCCTGCTGCCATCGCCAACTGCCTGGCCCTGGGAATGCCTGACCCTGGGAATGCCTGACCCTGGGAATGCCTGACCCTGGGTACTTTCTCGGTCAAAGGAAGCAGCCTCCAGTTGGAGCACCCGACCTCCTCCCCACCACCCTTTCTTTCCTGATTTTTCTTTTAATTTTTATGATGACATACTTTCCATTTTCTTTATGATCACGAACTTTCCCCTCTGATTTATTTATTTAATTATAGAGATAGAGAAGAAGAGACAGAGAGGTTTTCTACCTCCTGGTTCACTCCCCAAATGATCTCAACAGCCAGAGCTGGTGGGTCCAAAGCCAGGAGCCCCTTCCAGGTCTCCCACAGGGTGCAGAAGCACAAACATTTGGGCCGTCCTCTGATGCTTTCCCAGGCCAGCAGCAGGCAGCCGGATGGGAAGTGGAGCAGCTGGGACTCCTGATGCATGAGAGTTGCCTGACAGCCACAGAAGTAACACTACACAGGTGAGCAGAACTGTGCAGCCGACCCCAGTCCAGGCTGCAGAACAGTGAGCAAACCAGTGGTTCCTGGGAAGATGTTAAAGATAACATGTTTGCGAACATCTGCTAAGGGACTTCTTCAACTAAAAGCAAGTTTGGGAGAATCAAGATGGTGGAATAGAGTAAGGACACGTTTAAACAGATGGAGAAACATTAGCCAGTGTGAAGCAGAGAGGGCACATTCCAGGAAATAGGAGAGGACAGAACAACAGCAGAGAGGTACCTGGAGACTGACAGACACAGGAAAGCAGCGGACACAACGGGGTGGTGTTGCAGTGACTGATACTCCAGCGGCATTCAGCTAACAGCAATCTGAACTCCACCAGCAGCCGAAACTCCACCAGCAACCAGGTGGGAAGGGACTTTCACTGGGAGCTTGGGAGGTGAACCCAGACAAAGAACTGTCCGTCCTGCTGGTCCGTTTGATTTGACCAGGAGCTGAGACAGAGTGGCAGGTCCCTGACAGGGAGCGCGAGAACAGGGTGGATTTCACAGCCCCGTCAGGTGCCTAGAGCCCTATCGGGTGCTGTTTTGTTTAAGGAGGCAAGGGCTGTGGGACAGGACTGCACATGCACTGAGCTGGAAGTGAACTCATGTCTGACTCAGTGAATTGCAACAACGTGGCATCCTACAGGTTCCACCCAAGACAGGTCCAGGTAACTCTCAGACCTGACGGCCAGCAGATCAAGAACTCTAGTAGTGGCACATCAGGCACCATTTTGTACAGTGTGGCAAAGAAGTTAAGACTGCAGGGACAACAGTGAGCTGCGCATGCACTGAGCTTGTCGAGAACTCACCGAACACAGTGCATTCTACTGGCCCCACAAGAAAATAATACCAACTATGGCATCCTAGGGGTCAAAATAGGACTGGGTGGCCCCAGACCTAACAGCCAACAGGTTCTGGTAAGATTAGCACCGCCAACAACCTAGCTATATAGGACACCTGGTGTCTCCCTAATCCTGGGACCTGCTCCAACCGGAAGTGGGAGAAAGGTTGTACAGACAACAGTGCAGCCTCAGTATGGTGTCATAGGAGGTGGAGACTGGTGAGCTAAGACTGGAGCTACAGAGACTGTGGTGGAAATCTAACATAAGATCTCAGACCTGGAACTCACTGGAGGGAGTGGCCCAAGTGACTGCAAACAAAGAACCGTGGACCAACTGCAATAAGTAAAATCGAACGGTAGACCTGTGGGTGACACAGCTCAAAACATCTGCCCCAAGGAGAAGAATCTGCTAACCAGAAGCACAATGACCAAGAGCAAAAGAAGAGACAGAGGCACAGTGAATATTACCAAAGACTCCCCTGCAAAGGAGCGAAAACCTTTGCCAACTCCAGAGTTAACTAAGGAAGACATTTTTTAAAAATGGGAGATACAGAATTCAAAATACTTGTTATAAAACTTCTCAACAACGAGAAGCACGTAAAGCAGGCATTCAAGGAATTCAAGGAAAATGTCACACTGGAAACGAATCAAATGAAAGCTGATATATCAGAAATGAAGAATACAGTGGGGCAAATTAAAAGTACAGTGGAGAGTCTCAAAAACAGAATGGAGGAGATAGAAGAAAAAATCTCAGAACTGGAAGATATTTCCTGTCACCAGAGGAAAACAAACAAAAAGCTGGAAGCAGAGCTGGATCCGGCCAAAAAAGTATTCAAGAATTGAAAGACACTATTAAAAAGCCAAACATAAGAATTGTGGGAGTCCCAGAAGGTGCAGAAAGAGAAGCTGAGTTTGCAAATGTATTTAATGAAATAATAAAGGAAAATTCCCTAATCTAGAGAAAGAATTGGGAAACAAGATCCAGCAGGGGCACAGAACTCCCGACAGGCTTGATCAAAAGCGATCTTCACCAAGACACATGATCATCAAACTCTCTTCAATCGAAAATAAGGAAAAGATCCTGAAATGTGCACATGAAAAAATCAATTGACATATAAAGGAATGCCAACTAAACTCACAGGAGATCTCTCACAGGAAACTCTACAGGCAAGAAGAGAATTGAGCAACATATTCCAGATACTGAAGGAAAAAAATGAAAATGAAAGAAAATTCTTCCATAATAAAGAAAAGTTAAGAGAATGAATAAAAATGATTATCTTTGCTAATAAAGTGTTCGCCACATACTACATGAATGGAAAATTAAATGGTATGGCAAGTTAAATAAAATTAAACAACATTATTAGAAACTGCTCTGTCATGGCAAAATAATTACACTCAAGAGGCCTTGGACCTACAATGCCTACACTCGGGAGTCTTCAAGAAGTCCCAAGAAAGTGAGAATTAGGGGTCCGGCACGATAGCTTAGTGGTTTAAGTCCTCGCCTTGCATGTGCCAGGATCCCATATGGTCGCTGATTCTAATCCCGGTGGCCCTGCTTCTCATCCAGCTCCCTGCTTGTGGCCTGGGAAAGCAGTCGAGGATGGCCCAAAGCCTTGGGACCCTGCACCCGCTTGGGAGACCCAGAAGAGCTCCAGGTTCCTGGCTTCAGATCGGCTCAGCTTCAGCCATTGTGGTCACCTGGGGAGTGAACCATCGGGCAGAAGATCTTCCTCTCTGTTTCTCCTCTCTGTATATCCGCCTTTCCAATAAAAATAAATAAATCTTTAAAAAAAAAAAACAGTGAGAGGAAAAAAGGCAAGATTGTCCCTGAAAGAAACTCAGATGAGCTTGCTAGAATGCGTCTGGACAAGATCTGGTTCAGACACTAAGAGGGCCTTAGCAGCAGCCTGAAGAGCCAAGGAACCTGGCCAGGGCAAAGCCAGGACAGCAGCAAACCCACACCAGAGCTCTGGTGGGAGAATGGTGACATTGCCAATGCCTTACAAGACGTGTAGTGGGTGGGTGGCAGGAGAGAGAGCAGTGCGGTGGGTAGCAAGTTAATCTCCCTGCACGCCAAGCATTCTATACGCACAATGGGTTGAGCCCCAGCTGCTCCACTTCCCATCCAGCTCCCTGCTAACGGCCTGGGAAAGCGGTGGAGGACGACCCACATGGGAGGCCTGGAAGAGGCTCCTGGCTCCTGCCTTCAGGTCAGACCAGCTCTAGCCATTGTGGCCATGTGGGAAGCGAACCAGCAACTGGAAGACTTCTCTCTGTGTGTTTCTCTGTACCTCAGCCATTCAAATTGACAAAAATAAATCTTTTTTTAAGGACAGTGGTTGGGGCAGCACCCTAAGGAAAGCACCGTGTGCGGACGGGTGGCTCCTTCAAGGAAGGATGAGCTGATGGTGGAGATGGTGCTGAAGATGAAGCCACAGCAGTGGTCCAGCCCACTCACCTTGTCCGGTGACCTAGAGCAGGACCATAACCGGCGCCACAGGTGCCCCGGCTCATTCACAGGGCAGTTCTGGCTGAGAAACCGAAGCGGAGCCTAAACTCTGATGGCGCAAAAGACTGTTGCCCCGCGACCAGCTGCATACCAGAGCAGAGCTTGGAATGGGATTCGCCTGGCGAGGACTCCAGGCCTCCCTGCTGAGCGGTATCAGCGGATGGAGCACAGCTTTCCCAGCCTGAGTACAATCCAAGCAGAGGCTACCGGGACCGGGAGAGGGCGCTGCACGGCGCCCTCGGACGCTCAAGGCACTGTGCTAGCTGGCTCCTGGAGGCCCGAGGAGCGGTCTTCCTGCTTGGGGGAAGTCGGCCAAGGCTGAGAAACTCCAGAGCGTGGCACCAGAAGGTCCTGTGCACCTGCAGCCAGCATGCCCCTGCTCACTCTTCTCATCAGACCCCAGAGGATTCTGAGAATTTGAATCCACCGCACAGGGCTGATTTGGCTTCTCGGCCCTTCTTTTCATATCCTAAACACTCTTTGAAGGGCACCTACTTTTTCTTCCGTTGCTCAAGGGTGAAACACATCAGTGGTGGAGTCAGAGTTCTGAGACTCTCCGCTGTTTCTGGAGGGACTAACTGACCAGTACCGTTACCCTCCGGGGTAGCTCGATCTTGGAGGACTTAAATTGAGGAACAGGGTTTGCATTTTCTTTTATCTCTGTCTTCCAATGTCAGTTTTCCACGAACATTCTGAAGTCCCTTTGATACTGAAGTTTCAGATATCTAATTGCTACAAATGAATGATACGGAGAAGACAGGAGTTCGATACAGCGGTGGACATGTCTCACGGGACACGCACGGCCCATGACGCACTGCCTGGATTTGCATCCCACTTTTGGATCCAAGAAAAAGAAAAGAGGGCAGGCCTGCACCCCCACTTCGGAGTTGCTCTGAGGTGCAGCAGCATTCCCCTTCCAGTCCAGCTGCTGCCAGTGTGTGCCCTGAGGGCAGGAGGGCAGGTGGCTCCGTGCTTGAGTCCCGTCCCTCACGTGGGCTCCTGCTTCGACCTGGCCCGGCCCAGCCAGCCAGCCAGCCAGCCAGCCACGGGGCCCATTTGGGCGCACGTCTCTCTCCATCTCTTCCTCATTCACTATCCATTCAAACAGAGAGTTGGCGCACCAAAAAGTATGTTTTTTTTAATTAAGCGTGTTAACAGGAATACTGTGACATCCCACGCCCGGGAAGTCTTCCCTGACCCGCACACGAGGCCACGCGTGACCTTGCCCTCTGGTCCTGGGTTGCTCTGGGCATGCGTCAGAGCTCTCCACCTGGCTCTTGGCGGGGACACACATTCCCCTCCCACAGAGACTGGTTCTAAGTCTGCATCCCCCTTCACAGGGAACCGACAGGTGGAAAAAACATCTCTGCCATTCGGGACTGCCACCCAGGCCAGCTGTTTTCCATCTGCCAGGGGACTCGGCCGCAGCCCAGTTCCAGAACACAGAACAGGCCAACGCAGTCAGATGGCCCACCTCCGTGGGCTGCAGCCAGCGCCTTCTGAGCAAGCCAGGGCTTCTGGAGCAGGCCGGCGCGCCCTCTGGCGGCTGCAGGTCCGGTTGCGTCAGATGAGCCAGGAAAGCAGGTGCGTGTGCAGTCGGTGGGGACCACGGATGGCGTTGGGTGCTGGAGAGCGAGCCCATCCAGTTCCGATGGACCGAGGCCGCGCCATGCCAATTGGCAGCAGGCAGTGCTAGGACAAGAGCGCTGTGTCTACTGGGAGACTGCACGGCAGCCAGAGAGAGGTGCCCAGTTGGTTCACACCCCTCCTGCGCAGCAGACAAATCCCACCACCTGGGGCTGAGTGTCCACAGAGGACAGTGGAGCCTTGTGGGACCCCGGGACCTGGGAGGACAGCACAGAGCCGGGAAGAAAGCGAGCCTGACCCAGTGACAAGGCAGGTGGCTCAGCACAGCAGACCCAGGACCCTGGGGCTTGGATCCCAATGCTTCCTCCACAACCACGCAGGGGACCCACCTCAAGTCCCTGTGGGCACAGCAGCACCCCCAACAACCAACTCCTCAGCAAAGACTGGAACGTGTCTGGACGGAATTCATAAGAACGCTTGACAGGGAGCTTGATGAGACACAGGAAAATACGGACGGACAACTCATGGAAAGTGTGAAAACAATGCAAGACAAAAACAAGCAATCCAGTCGGGAGGAGCGGGCTCACAGAAGGACCAAGCCAACTTTGGGAGTGAAGAACTCGACAAAGCCAGTGACCGGGCAGCTCATTAGCAGCACACCAGGTTACGTTCAGCAGATGGAAGAACATCTAAACTCAAGACAGGGCCTGTGAAATATCCCACACAGACCAAAGAGAGAGAGACGCCTCAAACGAACAGCTCTTCAAAGCTAGAGGTATCCTAACGCCGAACTTCCAAAAACTCCGCAGAGTTACAGCAGCCAAAAGAGCATGGCACTGGCGTAAAGGGAGAGTCAGGGGACAGAGTCCAGAAACACACCCATCCACTACCGATACGCCAGGTGATTCTCACCGCAAGTGCCCGAGCACACGCTGAGGACGCGGCCTCGGAAGAGAGGTGGAGAAAGAGGCTGGAGGAAGGTGACACAGGCTGTCGGTTCCCACGCTCTGCTCCGCAGTGCTGCCAGGAGCTCACAACACAGCCCTTGGAGCAGGTGCAGCTGCTGTGGGCTGGCAGAGCACTAACGAAGCGTTGAGTCTGGCCATCCCTGTAGCATTTCTTGTACCTTTGAAACTAATAAGAGATCACTGAAATACATACAAAATTGAAGACCTAGAATTTTATGGACTCAATAAACTTAAAATGTTGAATGATATGGAAATACTATCTTAACATGATTTAATTGTTGCACACTGAATGCATGAGTTGGTATACACAAGTAAAATAATGGTAACTCTTAAAAATACACAGTAAGGGCCTGGTGTGATAGCCTAGTGGCTTAAGTCCTCACCTTGCACATACCAGGATCCCATATGGACACCGGTTTGTATCCCAGCAGCTGCACTTCCCATCCAGCAGTCGAGGATGGCCCAAAGCCTTGGAACCCTGTACCAACATAGGAGACCCGGAAGAGGCTCCAGGCTCCTGGCTTTGGATCGGCATAGTTCAGGCCATTGCAGTCACTTGGGAAGTGAATCAACAGACAGAAGATCTTCCTCTCTGTCTCTCCTCCTCTCTGTATATCTGACTTTCAAATCGAAATAAAATAAATCTTTAAAAAGATACACAGTAAAACAAAAATAATGATGATATAGAGAAATCGATGATATAGAGAAATCTCATGATGATGTAGAGAAATCGAACCCCTTGTACACCCTGGATAGGGTGAGAAAGTGGCTCAATCACTGTAGAAAATGTTATGGAAACGTTTCAGGAAACCAGAAACAGAACCGTCAGATACTAAACCGGTAACCAGTTTCAGAATATGGATCCGGAGAACCGAATCTGAAGGTAGATGCCGGAATGCTTGCACCCCGTGTGCCCTGCAGCGGTGACAGTGCAATCCTGAACGGAGACTGTCCGGAGACCGCCAGTGTGTGGACAGTAAACGCAGTGCATGTGTGACGGGGCAGCATTGAACCCTGTAAAAGAAAGCGGTGTGTCCCCTGACAATGCTGGGGGAGGCGGTGTGTCCCCTGACGATGCTGGGGGAGGCACTGTGTCCCCTGACACGCTGGGGGAGGCGGTGTGTCCCCTGACAATGCTGGGGGAGGCGGTGTGTCCCCTGACACGCTGGGGGAGGCGGTGTGTCCCCTGACACACTGGGGGAGGCGGTGTGTCCCCTGACGATGCTGGGGGAGGCGGTGTGTCCCCTGACACACTGGGGGAGGCGGTGTGTCCCCTGACGATGCTGGGGGAGGCACTGTGTCCCCTGACACACTGGGGGAGGCGGTGTGTCCCCTGACGATGCTGGGGGAGGCACTGTGTCCCCTGACACACTGGGGGAGGCGGTGTGTCCCCTGACACGCTGGGGGAGGCAGTGTGTCCCATGACGACGCTGGGGGAGGCAGTGTGTCCCATGACGACGCTGGGGAGCATACCGCCTAGTGAAAGAGGCCAGGCCCCGGAGAACACAATTATGGTTCGGCTCACCTGTGCTCACGTCCTCAGAAGCAGAAGGTGGGGCTGTGGTCAGCGAGGCTGGGGAGAGCTGGGGAGCGGGCCTGGCCCTGGGCTCTCAGCACACATTTATAAAGGGTGTTGCCCTATGGCCCTGGCCCTACACCAGCCACATAATGCCATCCTTTCTTCTTAAAAAAAAAAATAAATAAAAGGATTTTTATTTGAAAGGCAGAGTTACCTAGAAAGACAGAAAGAGAGATCTTCCACCTACTGGTTCACTCCCCAAATGGCCACAACAGTTGTCTGAAGCCAGGAGCCAGGAGCTCCCTCTGGGTCTCCCATGTGGGTGTAGGGCCCCAAGCACTTAGGTCCTCTTCTGCTGCCTTCCGGGTACATCACAGGGGACTGGGTCGAAGTGGAGCAGACTCCACAGGTGGAAGGTCATCCTACTGCACTGTGGCAGTAGCTTCACTCTGCGCCCCTTCTAGCCTGGCTCTAGCGCTGCAGCTCTGCCCAGTGCGGTCCACAGCCGGTGCCCGGCCATCTTCTCTCCCCTCACCTGAGCGGCCCCAGGAAGCACCTCAGAGCAGCCCTGCACCAGCCTCCTCTCCACTCATTCTATAGTTTCCATCCATACTTCAACGTCACCAGTTCCTCCGGGTTCTTTGCTGTCCCTTTCTCCTCTCTTCCTCCTTCCCATGATGCGCCACTGTAAATGTGGGCGGTGGTGCAGCCACCATTCCCCGCTGGAACGCAGCAGCCCCTCCGGCAGCTGGCTGGTCGCGGTCCCAGGGCAGTGCCAGGATTGCCCCTGAGTCGGGGCAGGGCCATGGGCCTTGGCCAGGCTGGCCATGTGGACAACAGTCGATTCGGCGCCTCACGCGGGTTCCTGCAGCCTCCAGAGGTGGCCGAGAGCGGGATCGCCCGCTCCCCGACACACGCTCCTGAATACCTGGGGGCTCATCATCTTCCCCTAACCCCAGATCGCCTTTCTCTGCACAACAGCCAAGTTGCTTTCTCTGTGTAGTGCCAGCTTGGGTGGGTGGATGGGTGAAAGGATGCGCGGATGGAAGGATGCATGGATGTATGGGTGGGTGGATGTGTGGGTGAACATTTGAATGAATGGGTGGGCTTCCGGGTCCTGCCGTCGCCTGCCCGTGGAGCTGTGCCACGGTCCGGCCAGAACACGGCTCCACCAGCACCTCGCCGTCCAGAAGGGCTGGCTCTGGTTCTCAAAGCCCTGCCACACTCACGCCACCGCCGTTAAGTCGCGCGGCTTGAGCCACCAGGCACTGGCGCGCACCGCCCGCCGCCGTGCGTCCTGCGGAGGTATTGCGGCGGTGCGCTCTGGCCCAGAAGGGCGCAGGTGTCGGCCTCGCCAAGGCGGGAGCTGAGAGCATCTCGCACCTGCTGCACTCACCTACCGGCTCCTCCAGCGTTTCCGTCCGTGTCTTCCCTCGCCCCGGCGGTCCCTGGCGCCCTCACTGCCCCACGCCCCTAGCCTTGGCCGGAGAGCTGCGGCGCCTCTGTGCCAACTGCAGATAACAGAGCGAAAGACTTCGTAATTCCCCTGAGTTTCTTGTTGGACTCAGGAACGACTTAGAGCTGCACTGTTTTTTTATTGCCGGATTTTCGGGGGGGGGGGGGTGTTCCTGGATGTCTTGTTCCTGTGACATTCTAATGGAATTCTGGTACATCCAGACTACCCCACACTTTGACTGTCTTGGGCCCTGGGCCCCCCAGCGCCCTGTCAGACTGGGCAGGTGTGCCAGGTGCACCTGTGTGCAGCACCAGCCACGAAGAAGGCGTGGAACTTTGTTCAGCTCGCCCCTTCCCCACTGATCTTCGTCAGTACATATGTTCTATCTGCTGCGGAAAGAGGCGTATGCATATCAAAACTGGTAGCTCTAATGGTGGCATCGTTGCGCTTCGTCGCTACGTCTTCCTGATGAAGTGTCTCATCGTAAGAACTTTCCAGCAGCCCCCTGCTGCTGTCATAATCAGCGCAGCCTTATGGGCGTGGCGTTATTCCTGGCTCATGTCTGTTTGATCCACTTCGCTCGGCGCATGTTTTTATAGGTCACGTGTGTCTCTCGCAGCCAACACACACGTCCCTGCTTTCCCGGGAGTGCGCAGGAGGCATGCTAAGCGAGGGTGCATGTTGCTGGGTCTCAGACTTGGCTTTTGCGACTTTGTTTTCTGTTTGTTGCTCCTTTCTTTTGGATAATGTGCCTTTGGGGGGGATGGGAGGCTTATTCCATGTTAATGTACTGCTGTGTTTTCCAGCGCCATCCTGTGACACACACACCTGACAGTTCACACCTGGCCAGTCACCACCACTCCTCTCCAAGTGGCAGGCAGGGAGAGCTGGACCGTCCACCATCCCCGCCGGCCTGCAGGCTGCCGTGACCACTATGTCACATCCACACACATGGAAACCCTCCTGGCAAGGCTGTAACTGTTTTTAAATGATTTATTTTATTTATCTGCAAGAGAGAGAGAGAGATCTTCCGGTATTACTTTAGCTCCTGGATGGCCACAGTGGTTCGGCTGGGCCAGGCTAACGTCAGGGACCAGGAACTCCAGCCAAGTGTCCCTGTGGGTGGCAGGGCCCAAGCCTTTGGGCTGTCACACTGCTTTCCCCAGGGTCCTAGCGAGTGGTTCCAAAGTAGGGCGACGGGAACCTGAACCAGCACTCATGTCATGCTGGCAGCTTAACCCTCAGCACACCAATGTGGGATTCTTTTTTTTTCTTAAGATTTATTTATTTTTATTGGAAAGTCAGGTATACAGAGAGGAGGAGAGACAGAGGGGAAGATCTTCTGTCCAATGATTCACTCCCCAAGCAGCTGCCACGGTTGGAGCTGTGCCAATCCGAAGCCAGGAGCCAGGAGCTTCTTCTGGGTCTCCCACACAGGTGCAGGGTCCCAAGGCTTTGGGCCGTCCTTGACTGCTTTCCCAGGCGACAAGCAGGGAGCTGGATGGGAAGCGGGGCTGCCGGGATTAGAACTGACTTCCATATGGGATCCTGGCATGTGCACGGCGAGGACCTTAACCACTGCGCCACTGCGCTGGTCCCCAATGCTGTAATTCTTACTTCCAATAATCATAAGAACTTTAAAGAAGTAGGAAAAATTAGACTTTTCTGTCATTCAAACTATCATGTCCTTTCCTCTGCTAGTGCAAATGCCAGCTCTCGCAGAGCGCTGTTTCCTTGGGGCCCAGACACTTCCCGCTCCTCGCAGAGCAGGCCTGGGACACTCACTTCCCTTCATCTGAGAGCATCATTTCTGAGGGCGGGTCGTTCCAGGGTTCTTTCACAGACACTGGTGGGCTCCTCCATCATTCTGCCTGTGTGCTTTGTGCTTTGCTGGCGTCTGGGTCTCCCGGTTTCCAATCTGCGGGAATTCCATGTGAAGTGTTGGTGCTCTGGGCATGTCAAGCATCTTCCTCCAAGTCCCTTGCAAGGTCTTCCATCTCTTTGGCTTCACAGCTGGCTGCGATGTGTCGAGGCAAGCCCTTCTTCCAGTGTACCCGTCACCACATTTGGGGCAGTTCATCATTTCTTCAAATGTTTTTTCTGCAAGAATCTCTTTTTGTGCTCAGGAACAACATTTCAGCCCTTCCGGCAGCTCCCTGAGCTCCTCTGCTGTCTGTGGTTGAGCGTGGTGTTTCTGTGCGTCTGCTGAAGGCTTTCAGAGCCCCATCTCTCAAGTCACTAACATTCATTCTCTCCCTCATTCGGTCAAGTCTGTCAGTTTTTCAGACTGAAGTTATTTCCACTGTTGAAGAATTCCCACTTCTTTGCCGTCAGGTTCTTTCGTTCTGTCGGCCTCTGGTGTGTTCGCCAGCACGGCCTGCAGGGCGATGACATCTGTCTTAAAGTCGCAGGCCAGTGATGCTGTGTGTGGTTTGAGGGCCAGCCACATCTCCCTGGTTCTTTATCCATGAAGTTCCTTTGTACTATGAAGTGTTCCGGACAAGTAAGCGTCATCCTGATGGGCGGTCCCAGGATAATCCTCTGAGGGGTGCTCTCCCTTGCCATCCGCCCGGTTAGCTCTGACCCGCGTGTGGCCTGGTTCTCTTGTGGGCCGACTTGCTGACCTCCTCAGGGCTTTATTCTGCTTCTCTAGGCCTGCTCAATCACGGGAGAGAGGCAGTACCAAGACTACCAGCCCACAAGCAGAGGCAGAGAGTCCCTTCTCTGGCTTGTTTGTCGAAGGGAGTATTGAGGGTGCAGGTGGTTGTGTTGTTAAACAGTTATAGTTCACTGCTTTTGACAAATGCTACAAGGACAGGACTGCCGCTGCTGAGCAAACGCGGAAGCAGATGAAGTAATGACAAGCCCTGAGACGCCCTGCCTCCAGGATGGAGGGGGGCTCTGTGGGCCTTGCTGGATCTTTGGGTGTGGTGTGGGGATTCTTCATGGACACTGAGTGCCCATGACTGTCCACTCTCCAACTGACAAAAAGGAAAATCTAGGGAAGAGACCAAAGGATCGAAAGGTAGCAAAAGCAGGTGGCTTGTGAGGCGAAAAACAGGTTAGAGGAACTATGCACAACTGAGTGACTTTTCCGCTGACGTTCATCAAAGATACCAGGACACCTAATTAAGGAAGGATCATCTTGACAAACAGAACTGGGACAACCGATACCCTCATCTGTTACAAATGGAGGTTGCCGCGGTCCACACACGATAAACAGAAGTTCAAGCAAAGTGCACCTAGGCTCCGACTGTGAGGGCTACGGGGCTGTGAGACTCAGAAAAACATGAGTAAATATTCATGACTTTGGGTATGACACTAACAGTACAAACAGAAAAACAGGATGAACTGGAGCATGCTAAATTAAAGACCTTATGCATCCAAAGACAAGTCCAAGAAAGTGAAAAAATAGCAAATGAGAGAAGTATCTTCAGATGCTACGATGATAAGAAATTTTATTCAGGATATACAAAGAACACAGACCGTGCCTTAGTAAGACGATAACACAGTTTTTGAAAAAGTGGGCAAAGAATTTGAACAGGTAATTCTCCAAAAAGGATGTCAAAATGATCCAGTGCTGAGGAGATACCCGCCTTGTTGGTCCGTAGGGGACTGTAAACCGACACTGCGTGCCACAGCGCTTCACACCCACGGGGATGACCGAGAGCAACAAGAACGCACCAGTCGGAACGTTCCCACAGTGCTGACGGCGTTGCGCGGCGATGTGGCAGCTTGGTGACACGTTGGCAGTTCTTCAGAACAGCAGAGTTACCTTATGGCCAGGAATTCCACTCCTAAAAACATAGCAAGGAAGAATGGAAATACGTGCCCGCGGGAGAGCTTGCATGGGGATGTCGGGAGCAGTGTTAGTCACACCAGCCATGGAGGAGGAAGACCCGGCGTGTTAACACCGCAATGGACGGGAAGGCAGCGCTCACACAGGCTGCGAGCCGTGGGGCGCGTCAAGGAGAAGGCGCCACCGCAGGGCCTCGGCTCGCTGATCCGGCTCGCTGATCCGTCAATGCGGAATGCCGAGCCGGCAGAGTCCTACCAAGAGAGGCAGGCCGGCTGCTTCCCGGTCGGAGGACTCGGGGTACCCAGCACCAGGAATCACAGACCCTCGTGTCCGTCGGTAGGGCTGCTCCCACAGCCGCAAATGTGCTAAAATGAGTCATACATTTAAAAGCGTAAACTTTGATACATGACTATTATGCAGTAAAGGGATCATTTATGAACCAGGACATTTTTACCTACCAGAAGAGTTATGTCTGAACGTCTGAGCTGCAGTGACAAGGGAGGTTTGGGAGAGCAGGCTCCCCCGCGCTGAGGGTGCTCAGGCACAGGTGTGACCCCCTCAGGGGAAGTTCTATGGTTCCCATAACAATCGTGAGTACTCCTTCTGTGGCCTCTGTATGAGTGTTTTCCACATGTAATGTGAGTATACACTCTGGGTTTAAATTCAATATGAATATACCCTCTGTGGCTTCCATATTTAATATGGCCATATCCTTTAGCTCAGAATTCTGAACTCGAGGAAGATGTTCTACCAGTAGAATCCGTGCACACACCCAGAAACTCTGTGCTCATCGATACAGAGTGGGCTGCAAGGTACATTATTAGAAGGACGAATTAGACTAAGAGCCCCAGCTCACTCAGTGCGCTCTGCCATGGTCCTCATTTTCCGAGGGCCTGCTGGCTGACAACCACATGAGAATTTAGTGCTACTTTGCAACATTTTTGTGAGTCTAGCTGATCACAAACTAAAATGTTACTCTTGGTAACAACTGTGGAATAAATACATCTGTTGCCAACACAGCTAGGCATGCATGACCCCCTTCGCTTGGCAAGGTATAATCAGGGAACCAGCATGCAGCAGCGAGTCCCCTGCCCTGGTGGCGTCCCCTTGACACTGGCACAAGTCACCTGTTCCTTGACATTGTCACCGTAAGGTCTGCCTGGAAGGTGCACTGAGAACAACCCTGCCATGACCATCGTCGTTACGAGCCCAGGAAGCTCCCTGACTCCATCTCTGGGTCTCAGATCAGAGTCCCTGGGCAGCAGCACCCGGCCATGACACTGGACCCACCTTAGCTCAGCCTCCAGACACGTCCATCCCTTCCCTCGCTCCATGGCTGAGCTGACACTTGTTCCCTAAGACTCCTTGTGCCCAGTCCGGGAACAGAAGGTGAGTCGGGTGGAGCTCGCACTGGGACCTGCCAGCCTGCATGGACACTCTGCCACACCGTGTGACCCATGGCTCCAAACTGGTGGCACCAGCCTGACCCTGGTAGTCCCCAGACCTGGCCAGGCTCTTCATGCCCCTGGAGAAGCCACATCTTCCTTTTGATGCGATCCTGTGTGCTGAGAGCTGTAGAGGAAGGCTCGGCAGAGTCCCAGCTGCTGTCCCCTCTCAGGAGCGGGCTCCCCAGAAGCTGGGCCCAGGCTACGTAGGGCACACACCCTCCTGGCTCCTGGAGCTGGCCTTGGCCAACCAGACGGCAAGGCCAGCGGAACGGCCGGCGGGCATCTGAGTGGAGAGCCGGAAACACGGAGCCCGCGAGCCCGTCCTCGCCAGTCCCCCTGGAAGCAGAGTTCCTACTGATTGCCTGCCACGTTGGGCTTTTGTCTCAGGGGAACGTGCTATTCCCTGCATTCTTTCCCTGCCCCGCACACCCACACCGGCTCAGCAACGCTACGGCTTCCTTTCCACGTGGTCATTTATTTGCTTTTTTTTACCTTCAGACTTACTTATTTTTATTTGAAGGTCGGAGTGACACAGAGAGAACGAGAGAGCTCTTCTGTCCTCTGATTTCCTCTCCAGTTTCCACAATGACCAGAGCTGAGCCAGCCTGAAACCAGGAGCCAGGAGCTTCTTCAGGGTCTCCCTGAGCAGGGCAGGGGTCCCAGCACTTGAGCCATCCCTGCCTGTCAACAGGAAGCTGGATGGAAAGTGGAACAGCCAGGACTCAAACCAGGGCCCACATGTATGACTGTGGTTCACAGGAACCTATGACACCATGCCTTTTATGAACGAGCAGCAGAGGGGAAAGTGAAGCTCCCATACAAGGAAGTGATGAGGAGGTAGAAGCACCTGCTGTGACTTGACCAGAACAAGCGTGTGCACTGTACGAAATGGCACCTCAACCTCTTTCAGTGGGAACCAACAAGGGCACTGGGCACTGGCTGGCACAGGTGTTCTGCGCCAGCACGCTCCCCTCCGGCATTTTCGTCCCACAGGTTGCACCTGCATCTCCTTCCCAGCTCTTGGCCTGCCTAGGTGATGTTCAGTGCCAGCTGTCGCTCCCACCTCTCCGCCACATCTTGTCCACTCTGCACCAGTGTCCCTGTGGGCAGGTGCACAGCCGGCAGAAGCCAGCGCTTCCTCCCAGGCAGCCCACAGGGAGTTCACAGGGAGCTGGGGCCTTGCGGGTACTCTACCAACAGGGCTACCTTCCATTGGACGAGGACAGGCATGGTGGCAAAGTTAGGATGGAGCTGGGCAGGAGTGACCACCTGCAGGTCTCAGCTGTGTGGGCTCCGGCCCAGAAGAAAGGCAGGAACGGCCACTTCCAGTGTAAGTAAACCCAGGAGAGTGCGGGTGACGGAGCGGGCCTCACTGCCCTTTCCCCGGCTGGGCTGGGATGCCCACTTCCAGTGTAAGTGGAGGGGGCTGTGTAAGTAAACCCAGGAGAGTGCGGGTGACGGAGCGGGCCTCACTGCCCTTTCCCCGGCTGGGCTGGGATGCCCACTTGCTGTTCCCCAAGAAATGACACTGTGGGAAAATGCATGCATTTCTGGAACAGCTGAGTCCCCAGTGTTCTCCCAGCTCGGCCTGCTGGCTGCCAGGTCCCTCTGGAATGAAGTACACAAGTCAGCATGCATGCTAGCTGGGCCAGGCACATCTGCTCTCAACACCAGAGCCCCCAGGACTGTCCAGCACAGGAGATGCTGCTGCAGGGAGACCGACCAGGTTGTACCCCAGGTCGCTAGGGGACTGTGGAGTGTGGACTCGGAGCTGGGATGCTGAGCCACAGCTCCAAAGACAGTAGGACATGACACAGCCCACGCCTGCTGGGAGAGCGGGTAGGCACTGGCAGAGGCCTGGGTGGGGTGAGAGAGGCTTGGATTGGGATGGGGTGGCATGAGCCAGGCTTGCACTCCTGCAACACATGGACAGTTCACGTGGGGCCAGAACCTTCAGCATGTCTGCTGCCCAGGCGTCTGCTCTGCATATACTCCATGGGAGACCAGAGCTCCACAGGCAAACCCGAACCTGGCACCATTAAGGAACCAACCATCGTCTCTGAAACGTGCTTGCTTCACTGGCACAGTGGCACTGGAGGGGCCTGGCAGGGTGATAGCTGACCAGCAGGTGTGTGTCTGTGTGTGCATGTGGGCATTCTACATGAGAAGAGTAAACATGGACGTGAATCCTGAGGCTACAGCCCATGGATGGGGTGTGTGCGTGGTGTGTACGCCTGTCGGTACACAGGCTCACGCTGTGTGTGTACTTACCTTACTATGTTAACTGCTGTGTGTATAATTCTCCACACATGTTACATGTGCATATGCATGGGTGTGTGCTTTCACATGCATGTGAGGAAAAGTGACTTCTGTGCCTCACCCTCGACCCCTGTTTCAGCCTGGCTGTCTCCCCCACCGTCCACGTGTTTCCCCCAGAAGCTTTGGTTCTGTGCTGTGCTGTTTCACTGGCACCAGCTGGCAACGCAGCTTCATTGGACAAACACCTGTATGACACAATGCCTGGCAACACCATCATGCCATCACATCTCCTGGTGAGGAGAAGCCCCAGCTCTGCTGTAAGCTGACGGGACCACGGCTTTGCTCATGCACACAGCCGACCGTGGTACCCTGCCCAGAGGTAGTTAAGCAGGCAGCACCCAGAAACACTACGGCAGTGACTGCCTGGGGAAGGCATCTGAATTTAAATGATTCCAAAACATCATGGGAATGAGCCAAATACACCTGCACATCAGATACACAGGTCAAGTTCCAAAGCTTCCAACTGTACCACCAACGCCCCATGCGGAAGCAGGTTCAAGTCCCGGCTGCTCCACTTCCCATCCAGCTCCCTGCTGATGGCCCTGGGAAAGCAGGAGAAGGTGGTCTAAGTGCCAGGGCCCCTGCACATGAGGGAGAGACCCTGAAGAAACTCCCAGCTTTGGACCGGCACAGCCCTGGCTAGAGCAGCAGGGCTGGGGTAAATTCCACCTGGGGACACTGGGAGCCCACCTGTCTCTTGCCTTCGGGTGAATGTAAGCTCATTTCCACAGTTCATGCTGTGGAGAATGAGGACTCAAACCCAAATCCCCCACCATGGGCTACAGGTGTCCTGGGGGGCTTGATTAGCTCACCCCGATATGTGCGTCCCGATGCTTGTCCCTGAGACTTGTGTCTTCCACGGACACCTGCCATAGAGTTGAGACCAGGAAAGGGGCTTAGGGGGATGGCAGGCCCAGCCCACTCTGCCTCCCAGCAGCTCTGAGTGTAAGCTAGGAAAGCAGCCAGGGCATGGGGAGTGGAACAGGAGGGCCACTGTCAGCTTGTGTGGGCAGCCGTGCAAGCCGCAGCACCTCTGTTTGCCTTCAGAGCCCTGGGGGTCAGGCTGCATAACCGCGGAGGCCACCACGTGGCCCAGGACACACAGGCTCTCTGTTTGCCTTCCCTGAGGGTGTGAGCACGCTCAGTACCCACCGTCAGCAGAAGTCATCCATCAGCCTCCTCCCCGACACTGTCCATCCCAGGCCACCCTACCACTGGCGGAGATGTGTCCCGACTGCCCACTGTGCCTCATTAACAGCCCAAGTCCTGGAAGCTGCTCTGCAAACACAGAAGGGGGAGGGGAGGGGAATCTTCTAACCAGCTGCGTTTTCTTTCCAGAACTTCCCTCCTACTTTCTGTGCAGCTCAGCACAGAACCTTCTACACAGACAGGTGTGAAGTTCCGAGCCTGTGACTCAGGCTTCCCCCGTGTTAAAAACAAAAATAGGGGTGCTGTTTTGGTTTTAAAAGATTTATTTGTTTTTATTTTAAAGGTAGATTTATGGAGAGAAGCAGAGAGAGAGAGAGAGAGAGAGAGAAAGATCTCCCATCCACTGGTTTATTTTCCAAATATCCCTTCAGTGGCCAGAGTTGAGCTGGTCAGAAGCTGGGAGCTAGGAGCTTCTTTTGCGTCTTCCACATGGATGCAGGGGTCCAAGCCTTTTTCCACTGCTTTCCCGGGCCACAAGCAAAGAGCTGGCTCAAAAGTGGAGTAGCCAGGCTATGAACCAGTGCCCACATGGGATGCTGGTGCCACAAGGTGTAGAATGAGCCTATTGAGCTACCATGTCTGCCTCAGGGAAGGGGTGCTATTTTATGAAAGGAGAAATGACTCTAATACAGACCAACCTCCCATTTCGTTGAGTCATCATGGCGGCGAGGGCTCACCTCTGGGTATCACGCTCCCTGGCCAAGGAATGCCGGACAAACCAGAGCCTTTCTACCCCAAATACCTGGGTTTGACCTTCTGCATTGCACTCGGCACATAAGCCTGGGAGAGCTCCAGTTGAACCACAAAGTAACGCTCCCTGACACCTGTCCCACCAAGGTGGCTGTGGGAAGATGTCTCTGCCATGCAGCCAAGCAGTGAGGCCCTTCCCGCCTCTCCATTCACCTGGCTTCCCATCTGGAGTCAGGAACAAGCCGTTTCCCAGGAGCCTCACCCCTGCCCAGAAGCAGCATGTGCCCCCGGGGCTGTGCAGCTCAGACAGGTGCGTATTGCTGCCTCTGAGAGCGCCTTGGCCCTTAGCCGGGCCCAAATGCTCTCGCAAGAAACTCCAAGGAGCGTGAAGCCTGGGAGGGGGGCAGTCTGAAAGGAATGGAGGTGATGGGATATGAGATACGCGCGAGGCAAATAAACTAGGCCAGAGCCGGGTGAGGCAGGAAGGTGCAATGGAGAATTTGTGGGGTGCACGGAGTCCAGGGCGCCACAGGAGGCTGAAGCAGAGGCAAACCAACCACCAGGGGCACGTCACTACGCTGAAATGTCTTGTAAAATCAAGCACATTGCTGTCACACATCAAAACCTCACAAGCATACAAACGGGTGATTTTCAAGGGGCCAGCGTGACAGCTCAGGTGGCTGATCCTCTGTCTGCAAGACCTGGTAACCCAGCTGCGCACCTCTGTGTCCCAGCGCTCCGTCTTCCAAGCAGCCCCCTGGGAATGCCACAGAGAATGACCCAAGTCCTTGGCACCCTGCATCCGCGTGGGAGACCCCAAAGAGGCTCCTGGATTCTCATCAGCTCAGCTCTGGCCATAGCGACCATTTGGGGATAAACCAGTGGATGGAAGATCTCTTTGTCTCTTCTCTCTGTAAATCTGCCTTTCTAATAAACATAGGTAAATGTTCTGAAAAAAAAAAAAAACACGAATAATTTTCAAAACATTTTCTTTCCAATGGAATAGTAAAACTAAAAATCATACATAATATTTAATAAATTCTTTTTAAATATTTATTTTTATATGAGAGGCAAAGTTACAGAGAGGGGCAAGGCAGGGATTAGGGGTGGTATGAGAAAGTTTCTTGACACTGGTTCACTCCTTAAATGGCTGCAACAGCCAGAGCTGGGCCACCCCAAGCCAGGAGCCGGGCGCGTCTTCCAGATCTGCCACATGGGCTCAGGGACCCGAACACCTGGGCCACCCTGTCCTGCTTCTCCAGGCATCGGCAGGGAGCTGGATGGAAGTGGAGCAGCCAGGACTAGAACCAGCGCCCATACAAGTCTCTGGCAACGCAGGTTTAACTCATGATGCCCCGGATGAGCCCTTGCAATACTCTTGATACAAGATTTTTAAAAGCCAATTCCTTTTATGCTTGAACAATTTTTTGAAAGACATAGCTGCTTTATGTCCAATTCCAAAACAAGCTAACTGCTTTTCTTCCTTACGCTCGTTTCAACGTACTGACTAGCACCGCACCTGTTACAAGACATCCTGTTCACAAGATGTGGCTCTTTGGGTCTGTTCTCGGGCACACCCAAGCTCTCCCAACATGAAAGTAAAAGGCACACACGTCACACAATTTCGTTGTCAACTGGAGTTTCATTCTACGAAGAAATGGAAGAGGAGGATACGTCAGACGTCAGCAACTTCTTGCCACAAGGAAGCCCCAAGTCGGGTTCAGAACCCTAACCCTAACCCTCAGCCGGCAGCACGCACCCGCCGTCTCGGGAGTGGCCTGTTCCCCAGCCCACCCCAGGGCCACTCAGGCCCTAGGAATGTCCCTGGGCCCCGCCTGGGCCTTGTTTGTCCTGCCCAGAGCATTCTCCTACCTAGGTGAGGAATGGCTTGCATTCCCAACACTTGGGCTCTAACTGCACAGCACACAGAAATAACCTTGGCCAGGGCCCGCCCTCCTCCAAGGCCTGCGAGCCCCCCACCCCCAGAAAGCAGTGAGGGCAAAGCAAGGTGCCCGTGGGGAGCACCAATCGCAGGGTCAGTGTTGGGGGTGCTTCTGCCTGCAGGAACTGACAGAAAGGGAGTCTTGGCCAACTCATGGCTTGCAGCGAAGCAGTGAGTTACAGGAACACAGGCGAGCCAGGAGCAGCAGGGAAGCAGGAGCCCGAGCTGCAGAAACCGTGTGCTGACAAGTCTCCCAGGCCAGTGCTTGACTGGTCCAGCATAGCCTGAAGCGCTGAAAGTAGGAAGATCAGGCCCAACATCTGACTGCGAGGCTGTGAGAGGAGCCCGAGATTGGAGCCCCAGCACCCAGCCCCACGGCAGAGCAGCGGGGGAGGCCCCGCTCCTGCTTCTGACCCTGTTGCTCCCCAGGGGAAGGTGGGGTCAGAGAGAGGCCTGCTGGGGCCCCACCGCTTCCCCCACACTCCCACTACTGCCTCCGTCCAAGCGCCTTAGCCACACATCGGTGAGGCGCGGGGTGGCTCACTCTGCCTGTCCCTCCTGCTGGGAGTGACTCCAGGATGGGGCCCAGGAGGGCCCCCCCCAGAGCACAATGGGGTAGGAAGTGCCCCTTGCTGTGTGCCCCAAAGCAGGTCGTGAAGATGGCCCCTCAGCCCCTGTGTGTAGAACATCCTCATCCCAGAAGGCCCAAGCATACGGAGGAGACCCTGAGCACACAGCTGTGCTGGGGACCCCCAACGCACGATCCTTGGGCCACACAAGCCTCTGTCACCCGCACTTCTCCGTGACCGACGCTTCTTGGCCTCCTGCTTGCATTCCCAGGGCTCCTGGATCTTGCCAGCCTGCAGCAGATTCAGAACAGCTTTTCCCCTGCCACGCCGCCTGCCGGTCCAGGGGCCTCCGCCGGGCCCTGAAGGAGATGGCGAAGGCGCGTCCTGCTCCCCCGCATGTTCTCAGGCGCTACTGTCACACAAGGACACTGCCGGAAGCGCTCAGAGAAGGACACACCTTTTTATCACAAGCTTCCTCACAGAGGTGCTAAGAAGCTGATTCCGGACACCTAGCAGTGCTAGCAGCCCTCAGACCAGGAGCAAATCAAAGAATTCAAGCCAGAAGGTCAAGGATCATGGCACAGGGGGACGCACGAAGCAGCACTGTGAATCCTGGACCACCTCCCCCCGTCCTCTCATCCCAAAAGGCAAAGAAAAGTCCAATGCAACCCAGTAAGGTCTGAGAAAACTGAAACCACTCCTGAGCACAAAGATCATTCTGATCAGAGTCTCAGTTCCCTGTCGAGCTCCCGGGACCCCTGGGACCCACACACGGCCGTTCCTGGAGCAGCCAGGACCTGCAACTCCGGGTGGCAACGCAGGGCACCCCCAGAGACAATGTATCCTCTTTGATCTCGCAGCCAGCTTCCAGCAGGTGTCAGAGCTGACAGGAACCTGGATCTGCCTGCATCAACCCTTCAGCACCTGTCCACCGGGGACCTAGGAAAAGTTGGAACTATTGGTGCCAGAGGACCAGGGTGGGTGGCCTTGACCCGGAATGAGGCACTGAACCCCCAGGGACGCAGGGAGGCAGTCGTTTTTATTTGCTGGAGTGGATACGTCTCCTGCTGCCATCCCATCACCCCAGTGTTCGCAACGAAAGAAGAAAGCATCTGTAACCGCTTTTCAATTTAGAAAGGGACAAGGATGTTTCACTACAAAAGGTGCAAGTCCCATCAGTGGCCAAAAAACCACTCGGCATGCCTGGCTCCGGGGTCAGCCAAGCACCCTCACCCAGGCCAGACAGGCAGCGGGATTGGCCATTCCCCAGTCTCAGGCAGGCTGTGTTCTGTGGGTGAGCTCGCAGGTGAGCCCGAGGGAAGAGGAGAGGCCTGCACGCCCCGCTCCCTGTCCGCGTGGCTGCCCCTCTCCAGAGGAGTGTCCCACACACATACAGATGGCCGCAGTGACATGCACTGTCCTGAGTTCTTGCAAACAGACAGTAGGGCAACTGAGCCTTCGGGAACCATGTGCAGCCTGCGTGAGGAGGGGGAGTGCGTCCACTCGCTGTGGACTCCCATGAGGCCCCCCCGGGAGTTCCAGCTGCAGGCCACACAGGTGGCAGAGCTGGGCTCCTCCACCATTCTAGAGAGCTCCCAAGTAAGTCCCCTGTCTCAGGACGAAGTCCTCGCTGCGGCGTTGAAGGAGGAAGACACAAGAGTGACTGTCAGGCAGAGCTGACACCTGCTCAGTCGTGGCAGGAAGCTTCCTGCAACCCAGCAACTCTACTTTAGAATTTTATTTACTTATTTGAAAGGCAGAGTTACAGAGATCTGTCTTCTGGTTCACTCCGCATATGACCCCAATGACTGCAGCTGGACCAGGTCAGACAGGAGTGGGATCCCACTGGGGTCTGCCACATGGGGGCAGCGGTCCAAGGCTTGGGCCACACTCCGCTGCTTGTCCTCAGGCACATTAGCAGGGAGCTGGAACAGACGTGTAACAGCCATGATGTGAAGCGGCGCCCATGTTGCAAGCAGCAGCTGAGCTCCTTTTGCCATGGCACAGGCCCATTTCAAGCTGGGCTGCAAACCAGTGTGTTCTTGTGACTAAGGGGTGTGGGTGCTGCGACACAGTACATTCTCCTGTGAAAGCTTACTGAGATTTATTGGGGAGGAGTACTGAGGTCTTTACAACGCCTTGAATTGTCCAATTGTCTTTTCGTTTGATGTCCGGAGGTTTCACTTGTGGGCGGGGCCACACGGTGAGTCAGTAGCCAGGCCTTGCCTGGAGAGCGAGAGAGGCGGGCACCAGGAATCCCGTAGGGCAGCACTAAGGAATGGGGTGCATGGAGGCCAAACACTGGAGAAGCATTTCTGCGGAAGTGCCTGCTGCAGAGCAAGCCCTGCTGAAGGTCAGGGGAGTGGGCCAGACGCCCGCCCGGCCTGCCTGATCTCTATACTGCCCCTCGACACTGCCCCTGGCCACTGCCCCTCGACACTGCCCCTCGACACTGCCCCTGGCCACTGCCCCTCGACACTGCCCCTCGACACTGCCCCTGGCCACTGCCCCTGGCCACTGCCCCTCGACACTGTCCCTCGACACTGCCCCTGGCCACTGCCCCTCGCCACTGCCCCTCGCCACTGCCCCTGGCCACTGCCCCTCGCCACTGCCCCTCGACACTGCCCCTGGCCACTGCCCCTCGACACTGTCCCTCGACACTGCCCCTGGCCACTGCCCCTGGCCACTGCCCCTCGACACTGCCCCTGGCCACTGCCCCTCGCCACTGCCCCTGGCCACTGCCCCTGGCCACTGCCCCTCGACACTGCCCCTCACCACTGCCCCTGGCCACTGCCCCTCGACACTGCCCCTCGCCACTGCCCCTCGACACTGTCCCTCGACACTGCCCCTGGCCACTGCCCCTCGACACTGCCCCTCGACACTGCCCCTCGCCACTGCCCCTCGACACTGCCCCTCACCACTGCCCCTGGCCACTGCCCCTCGCCACTGCCCCTCGACACTGCCCCTCGACACTGCCCCTGGCCACTGCCCCTCGACACTGCCCCTGGCCACTGCCCCTCGCCACTGCCCCTGGCCACTGCCCCTCGACACTGCCCCTCGACACTGCCCCTCGCCACTGCCCCTGGCCACTGCCCCTCGACACTGCCCCTGGCCACTGTCCCTGGCCTTGCTTGTTTCCTGGGGATTCTACATTGTCTTTGTCAGCAATGTTTCCTGTTTCCAGAACCAACTTTTATCTTAAGAAGAGCGTTAAGAGGAGTCCTCTGCACCCCTGGAGCACGCAGGAATCTCAGGGTTAACTGGGAAAGGGAGGAGCGGGTGCCCTGGGAGCGGTGACAGTACTGGTGGGACAGCCACATCCCCGAGTTGGAGTCCCGACTGCTGCGATTCCAGCCCAGCTTCCTGGGAGGCACTTGGGCCCCCACCACCCACGCGAGAGGCCCCTGGGTGTTCCTGGCTCCTGGCCTCCGTGTGGCCCTGCCCTGGCTGTTACTGCACCTGTAGGTGCAAACTTTCTCTATGTCTGCCTCTCTAGTTTTCAAATGCAACAGAAATAAATAACGAAAGAACAAAGGATGAAATGCCTTTTCCTCTTCTGGGGGTTTCTATAAAAGATTTTTTGAGGGGCCCAACTTGATGTCTCAATGACTAAATCCTCACCATAGCACGCTGGGATCCCATATAGGCGCTGGCTCCCAACCTGCTGTTCCACTTCCCATCCAGCTCCCTGCCTGTGGCCTGGGAAAGCATTGAGGACGGCCCAAAGCCTTGAGACCCTGCACCCGCGTGGGAGACACAGAAGAAGCTCCTGGCTTCTGAGTGACTCAGCTCCAGCCATAGTGGCCATTTGGGGAGTGAACCAGCGAATGGTGGATCTTTCTTTCTGTCTCTCTCCAATAAAACTACTCTGCCTTTCCAATTTAAAAAAAAAAAAAAAGCGCTCGGTGAGTTTTGATACAGGCTGCACCCAGGGTCATCAGCACCACTATCGGGTGGATTCTAGTCGTTTCCATCGGTTCCTGACACTCGTGCCATGGTTTGCATGAGCTCCAGATTGGCTCCTCCCAGCCTCCGTACCCTAAGACCACCCGGCGCTCATTCCCTGCTCCACCACAGCCCGTGTGTTCTGGTCAGGCAGATCCACTCGTGTGACCCCACGCAGCTCCTCGCTTGGAACGGAGCTTCTCCCATCTGCTACGGCCAGGGCTCTTCCTACGGTGCCGGACACCTGCCCACCTCTCCCGCTGTGCCATTCCTGTTGGCAGAGACCATGCTGACATCCTAGACTCTGCAATAGTTGGGTGCCAGCTGCTTCACCCCACACCTGCCTGCTTCTATCAGCACAAGCGGCGCTGGGGGGAATCACCAAGAAGTGAGACCCCCACGTGCATGGCTGACCGCTGCGGCTCTGCATGCCCCCCTTGACGGCCAAGCAGGACAGGAAACGACCACTCAGGTGGAGCTTCACCCCGCCCGTCCTGAGGGCTGTGCTCTCAGCTGGATCTTGGAACCAACTGGAAATGTGTTTCCTTTTGCTAGCAAGTTCTAGAATCTCTATATGCCTCCTTAAAGGCTGTGTGCAAAGCAACTACTTCCTTTCTGAATTCATGTCAGCCCTTGACCACCTGCGTGAAGAAGCCAGAGCCGATGCCCACTGCTCTGCTGGACGCCAGCTTCTCGGCTAGCGTGTCCTTGCCACCTCCCCACCCGCCACATGTGTCAGGGAGGGAACAGGGCAGCCCAGGCCCGCGCTGTCCAGGAAAGGTGCTATGTCAGCGCATCTGCTGGTTAGCAGGCACCACCCCTGCCCTGGGAATTAAGGGCAGGAGCCCCAGGGCAGTTCCCCAGAGCACTGCTGGTGCATGCAAAGGCAGGCCCTGCACAGGAGGCCCTGGAAGCCTCATCTCAGGATTAGCACCTCACTGCTGCCCACCACGCACCGCAGCTGGGCAGGTGGCTGACCTGCACAAGGGGGTGGGGGGACAGCAGGCCCTGTCCTCAGAGGGAGCACATGGAGGGGGCAGGACAATCCACATCTGGGAAACAACTGTGCCTTTCAGACTCTGGCCCAGCTCCTGGGGCAGAAGGCTGTGAGATCAAACAAAGGCTTCTCCCCAAGATGAGACTCCCCTGGGGGCAGTGTGGCCAGGCCCTCCACACTGCCCTGGCCTCCTAAGCCCCCATTACTGCTGCTGAGCTCCGCGCACTAAAGAGCCTGCCTTGACTGCTACTCATGGCTATCTTTTCCCACCACTTCACTCTTTTGGTTTTTATGTAAATTGCACTCCCGGCAGGGAACACAGAGCTGGGTGGTGCCTTTTTTAAACTTCAGATGTGACAAGGCCAGGTGCTAGACCATCTACATCTGCTGGGATGGCCAGAGCCACCTTGCTTTGTCCCCCTTTCCCTGCTGGTCTCCGCTTTTCTGACTGAGTATCCTACGGTCCCATCTTCTCTCTCGTTGGTTGTTAGCTGTGTGCAGCAGAGTCTAACTAACCACATTCTATCATCTTCATATAAGAACCTTATAATACAAGAGGCCTTCCAGCAGTTCACAGGCACTGTATCATAAAGCAGTCACGGACGGGTTTAGAAGAACCCTGCACCAAAATATGCTTTTCCACTTCTTCATCAACTTTTTGAAGTGGCCTCACACCACAATTTCTTCTCCACCAACTCTAAAGCTATTTTGTCTTACCTGCTTAACCACACACATTAGCCGCACAACAAAGTTACAATCTTTGTTTACCAGTTATCGTTAGAATGATTGAAACAACAGTTACCAATCCCCTTCTCCGGCGCTTGTCATAAGCCTTGTTAGATTCTGAATGTCCCGCATAGCTTACCTTGCTGTTTTGCCCTCTTACATGCACGCTGTGTATGGTTTTCTCAATATTGTTGCTTCATGCCCTTTATTTTTTAAGGTTTGTGTTTTTACGGGAAAAGCCAAGTGGCGAGGTTGGGTGGACAGGGAATGAACCCACCCTGCACTAACAAACGTGCCGGTTCGCCCTTCCGGCTCAGACAAAAGCAAAGCCCGTGCAACAGCGCAGCACACCCTCGTGGCACTCGGCTTGGCAGGAATTCGCTCTCAGGTATTGCCTGGGTTGGCGTTAAGCTACAGTGGTCCTCATGGGACAGTATTAGTGCATGAAAGATTACGGTTATTTTCGGCCAACGCTCGGGCAAAAACAAGGAGAAACAGCAATGAAACCACCAGACGAATCTCAATGTCGCACAACAGTTCCCTTCTGAGCCCATCTGTGAGATTAGCTTTTGTCCTGTAACTACATAATAGTAAAGTTCACAGCTGCTTCCCCCTCTTCTTAAAAAAAATTATTTATTGTTATTGGAAAGGCACATATACAGAGGAGGAGAAACAGAGAGGAAGATCTTCTGTCTGTTGATTCACTCCCTAAGTGGCCGCAACAGCCGGAGCTGCGCCAATCTGAAGCCAGGAGCCAGGAGTTTCTTCCAGGTCTCCCATGTGGGTATAGGGTCCCAAGGGTTTGGGCCATCCTCCACTGCTTTCCCAGGCCACAGGCAGGGAGCTGAAAGGGAAACAGATCCTCTAGGGTTATCAGAGCCCACATGGGAGGGGTTCACTAGACAGGATTGAGATGATGAACTGTAATCACCCTTGGACCAAATGACCTCTTATCAAGACCCACTCCAGGGCTCCCCTTGCAGTATTCCCAAGCCCTGCCAAGTCCCACCCATGGTCCCACCTTGCAACCAACACCTTGAAGTAAACCACCCAGGTGCTCAACCTGTTAAACCTTGGTCCCATTTCCCATGCATCCAAAGCAAAGCACTGCAGTGCCTCCCGAGCCCCAATACCCCGCGTGTAAAGAGTAGGTCACATGTGTTGTTTTGTCCATGAGTGACTACAGCCCACTTGAGCCTTGGAGAGAGTTCCCGGCATGCTTGAAGATGGTTGTTGTGACGCAGCAGGGCTGGGATCTGCCCGCGTCCTCACACGCACGTAGATCCGGCTCCATGACAGCTGGGCTCATGGCCTGTTTCCTGTCTCAGCAGCACAGCCACAGCTCCATGGTGTGTGCGACTGTCTGCTCACGAGGCCCTAACTGCTCACACGCACACTTGTCACATTCTCTTTCCGCATATGTACAGCTTAGGGACCTGGACTTTGGGGCAGGCAGGAGACCTTACAAGCGGGGCGGGTGACTGTTCAGCCCTCATCTTTACCAGCGACCAGGCTCTTCCCATGCGTGCCCCACTGTCCCCACTGCATGACCAGCAGAGTGGGCATTGGCAGAGTATCAGCCCTCAGTGGTAAGAGGGCCAGCTCCTCTTATTCCTTGACGGTCTGTGAAGGCAGGCTCTGGCAGAGCAGCCAGGGCGAGAGAGGACCACCTGGCCGCACCTCCCAATTCTACTCAGTGAGTCACTCGGAAATATTTCCCCAGCACATATAAGTCAAAAAATCTCTTCAATCAAAAAAGCAAGAGTTTAAAAAATATTTTATTTAAAAGGCAGGTTTACAAAGAAAAGGGAGAAAGAGATCTCCCATCTGCTGGTTAGCTCCCCCAAACGGCTACAAGAGCTGCAGCAGGGCTAACTTGAAGCCAGGAGCAGGGAGCCTCATCCTGGTCTCCCACGTGGGTGCAGGGGTCCAAGCACTTGGGCGATCCTCTGCTGTTCCCCAGGCCACAGGCAGGGAGCTTGGTGGGAAGAGGAACAGCAGGGACACTAACCGGCGCCCACATGGCATGTCAGCACTGCAGCTGGAAGCTTAACCCAGCACACCATGGCATTGGTCCCCCCGCCAAAAAAAAAAAAATAAATAGTGGTTTCCAATATACACATCCCACCCAGAAAGCAAACTAAACTGACACTAAAACTGCAGGGTTTGTACTAGGGCAGGAAGACACTGCTTCAAAACCTAGAAATGTCAGAGCTGGCGTAAGCAGCCAAGTCAGCAGTGCCGACCAGGAGGAAACAGCTTTCCTGAAAGCCTGGGCCCACCTCTTCCCCCACCGGGAGCCTGCAGGGTCCCTGTCCCTCTGTGTGCCTGGCCAAGCCAGGCCGAGGGCAGACTGGGAGGCTGAGTTCACAGTAGGACTGTCCACTAGATGAGGAGATGGCCTGAGCCCTCCCACTGCCAGGAGGCAACGCGGTTCAAACTGTCGGCACACCTGGGACACTTCCCAAGCCAGGTGATCTCCCTGCAGCTGTGGCAACGATGTTGTGGGAATTGGCATTTCATGAGGCTATGCAAACTCATTTCCAGTTCTGCAGCTCATTACATAGAACATTCTATGTTCACAGTAGACATAAAAGGTGTTCCTTTGGGATGACTCCTTTAGCGCCTCCAAAGCTCACCCAGACAGGGCTGAGTAACCACTGCACCAGCCAAATTTGCATATTGCCTTTATTGTGCGAAGCTGCTTTCTGTCGATTGTCTGGCTACTTTGTCAGAAGAAACATACAGATCAAGCAGGTTTTACAATACGGGAGATTAGTACATACACTTTGAATGAACACCTTCTAGTGGGCACAATACTCAAATTTCCAACTCAACTACAACTTGCTGTGCCCAGCCACGATCACCTTCCATCCAGAACAGCTCAGCTTCACTACCCAGCGAGCAACTAGGAGCTGCACGTGGGGGAGCTCACCTCGCTAAGGCAGGGCCAGCGCAAGGGGAGTCGCGCCTAAGCCGTCCGAGAAACTAACCCGAGCCTGGACACGGGCAGGCCAGGTAACACTGTCCATCACGAGGCGCTGGGCCACCGGTCTGCTTTCCAAAGGTGATCCGCCATGGTCCCAGGACGCTTCACTGCCCCTGCAGACCGCAGCAAGGCACAGGGGGGTCTGGGCCAACGGTAGAGGTGATTCCTCAATGCTGACAAGCTGTGTGTCCTTCCCTGACCCATGGGCCTGCATCCTGGCCCTGGGAGCTGGATCCGGCCAGCGATGGCCACCAGAGGCCGCCGTGTCCTCCGCACCAAGGCCTTGGTTCACATGGAAGGGGGTGGCACGGGCGTCCATGAAGCTAGAAGGCGGCCTTGGGCCGAGGCGTCGTACTGGCTCTCAGCAATGTCTGTGACCATGGCAGCTCCTTCATACAGAGGAGACCCCGAGGAGGCAGCCGGGACGCCCTGGGGCAGGGGAGCGTAGTGTGCGGGGGAACCTCGGAAGAACTGGGTTCCCAGGCCGCTGGCTGACTGGGAGCCAGGAGTGATGGTGCCATTGTTCACCGACCACAGGCTGGGGTACTGGCTGGAAGGGAGGAAACACAGGGTCAGGGGCCGGAAGAGGCTCCAGGCGGCTGTAGGAAGGGCAGCAGTGGGCTGGGGTAGGGGCAAGGGGACCAGCTCCCAGGCACCGCCGGGAGGGTATGGAAGGTCCTGTCCGGGAAGTGGGCATGGGCGGACACCGTCACCTGGAGCCAGTGGCCGGACTGCTGTTGTGGAGCATGGTCCCATGAGCAGGCACCCCAAGGCCGGGCCAAGTGTCGGGGGATGGCAGCACGGGCAAGCAGGCTGAGGGGCTGTCGGGGTAGGCTGAGGACAGGAGTGTGGGGTCATAGAGGAGCCTTTCCAGGCTAGGGTCACCCAGAACAGCTCAGCACTGACAACAGACTGTGGACGGTCACCATGGACATGACCCATCAGCCTGTCTGACCACTCTCAAAAATACATCATCAAAGCAGATCGCACAGTCGCTTAGTTGGGGAGCCTTCCCCGTAATAAACATTTGTGAAAAGGTGTAATTGCACCCTTTGTTGAGGATCTCTCTGTAGAGTAGATGGGCTCAGGCAGCCCTGGGAAGTCTCAGGGCCAGCACGGTGAAGCAGCCGGCTGTGTCCCAACTGCCTCACTTCCCACCCAGCTCCTTGCTTAGGGCCTGGATAGCAGCAGGCATGGCCCAAGTGCCTGAGTCCCTACCTCACATGTGGGAGAGACCCCGGAAGAAGCTCCTGGCCCCTGGCTTTGGGCCACTGCAGCCATCTGAGTGAACTAGCCAGCGCAAGATCTGTCTTTCCTTCCCCCTTCTCTGCAGCTCTGACTTGCACAGTTAATAAATACACTTCTTCTCAAAAATAAACAAAACTGTGATCTTGCCAGTCTCCGAGTCCGACCCGGGGCTGACCAAGTCCCAGGGTGTCCTCGCCCAGGGAGTGACTTTCATAGATCACTGCAACAGCTTAATTGTTTTATGGTGTTCTCCAGCAGTTTTCCTTCTGCAGCCAGACAAAGTGAAGTCTGGGAATGGAGGGGTTGATGGAGGACTAGGGAGGGCTCCACACACACACACACACACACACACACACACACACACACACACGTGCGCGCTGCCGGTCAGGGCTTCTGACCCAGCAGTCCGGGATGCCCCAGATCAGGGCGGGGCAGCAGCCCACACCTGGGGTATCCCCAGGGTGCCCAGCTGCTGCAGCCTGACCACTGAAGGCCTCTGGACCTGGTCCCTGGCTGGAGCTGGCAGCAGGGTAGATAGAAAGGATGCCTGGAGGGCATGGGCCTCACTCCCTACTGAGTGCCTCCCCCACCTCCCCAGCCCCCCAGCCCCCACCCCCCACCAGGGCCTTACTGGGAGAGTTGTTCCGATGAACGTAGGGGCTGGGGTAGGGCGCCGAGCGGTTGCTCCTCAGGGCCGGGTACCTTTCGCAGCCATGGGCCGAGGGCAGGGGCAAGGAGCCTCCGAACTGTGGGTGGGGGCTGGCAGGTGCGCACAGGGTGCTGCTTCCTGGGAGGAGCCACCCCCCTGCTGTGGGTAAAGAATGCTGAGGAGCCAGAGGGCCAGGAGGGTGCAGACGGCACCAGCCCAGCTCGAAGCCCACCCCATGGGACACCTGGGGCAGCAGCCAGCCCAGCAACCTGCTCCGTGCTCCCCAGGGCAGGGAGCAATCCAAGCCAGAAGAAATGTGGTTTAAAGGCACAGAGGCAGGGGGCCACACACGCCAGAGTTCCTCCAGTTTACACTCCTTTGCCCCAGCCTGCCACTCAGCCACCCACTGGCCTTGCCTACGGCTTTGGTGTGCTTGGAACTCACCCGGCCAACGTCTAAAACTTGTTGCCACCTATAACTTTTTAAAGATTTTTTTTTTAACTCAGAAAAAAAGTCATCCCTTCAGGGGACAATTCTCTACTCCAATGTCTAAACTACAGACAACACTCAGGACACTATTGGCGGGGGAGAAGGGGGCAGCCATGGCCAGCACGCGCAGCATGGCCCCTGTCCTGCCTCCTCCACTCCTAAGCAGAGGAGAGCCTGTGCCATGTCCCCCTCTGGGGGTGAGCAGCAAACAGGACCCCAGGGGCCACCAGCTGACAGTCTGCAGTGCCCTCCTGGTGTAGGGTAGGGACCACAGCACATCCAGATCACACGGGCGACCAGACCCACAGCCTTTGCTGGGCTTCGGGGGGCTTCAGATCCTCCCCACCCTGCAGCCAAGACCAAGCCCAGAACCAACGTGGGACAAGCCTGGTCCCAAATATGGCCCTCCAGTGCCCCCAACATGAACAAGCAGCCCCCACCCCAAAGAGGACAAGCAGAGGACCTGCCTTGGAAGGTGGTCTAGACTCCCACACCAAGCTCTCATGACCAAACAAGAACCTCGGGAGCTTCTCACCTGGCCTGGGTGAGCAGAGGCCCAAGGGGCCGGCTAGCCTCAGCCCAGGAGGCCCTGTGGGCTGCTCCCACCCACACCTCATCTCCCAACCCCTGGCCACAGAGGGCCATGGAATGCCACGGAACCCACGAAACATACATTGGGAGTACCCCGGCTGCTGGCCGTCTGCTGGCTCCTCCATCATGTCTTTGTGGTCGCTTCTGCTGGGAGGAGGAGCGGGTCACCGAGTGAGCCCACTGGGGCGTGAGCCCAGGACAGCCCGGGCTCAGCTTCCGCTGCCTCCTCGCCCCAGAGTTAGTACTCTCTCACCTTTCCTTGGCATCCAGAAAAGCTTTGGCAAACGGGTTGTATTTGATTTTCAGAGCTGTGATCTGAAAAGCAAAAGATTGTATTCACTCACTCACCTATTAGCCACAAGACATAACTTGGAAAACGCCAGGAACCCCCTTCAGAGAGTCAGCGATAATCTAGCTTTTTCTCTGGTGCATTTTTTTGTTAGGACAGCATGTACATAAAAAGCTTTAGCTGCTGCCAGCTTTCCCAGTGCGAGTCCCGCAGAGCTGAGCCTGCAGCCACTGCCAGTCTTCCACCAGCCACGCTCCTATAGTGGCTCAGCCGACCTGGGGCTGCTTGGGTAGTAGCTGGCTGTTGCGCCGGACTCCGCCACCCTGCGTGGGCCTGGGACTCCTGCCCTTGCATGCTTCGCACGGCACAGCTTTGGGAAGTCTGCCTCTCTCACACTGGCTTTCCCTCTCCTCTGAGTGCCTAACCCCAAATCCTGAGCTTCTTCATTTTGTGCGTTTAGCAGACATTTGTATTACACACACTTTCAGGGAGAACAAGCCGGATTCGCTCGAGGCTTGCTGAACCCATCATTGTGAAGGTCACCAAACCTCAGACCAGGGAGTCAGTCCGGCAGCCCACCATCCCTGCCGGCCAGGCATTGGGTGCACGCTGCCCACGAAGGCTCGGCCCGCACCTCTTCATTCTGGTAGGCTGTCACCGCAATGAACTGGGTCTCAGGGAAGCAGTGGCTGGTGATCATGCGTTGCGGGCCGCCCACTCTCACGATGTGAATCCGAGGCTCGTACTTGTGCAAGGAGTTCAACATGATCTGCCAGAGAGGACCAACCATCACAGCGCCCAACCCCAGGAAACGGGCAGTGGCCTTCTCTGCGCCCCTCGTAGCTCCCCGGGAGGCTCCACGGCGCTTGGGGCTGGCTCCTGCCTCTCTACCGCTCTCAGCCCGAAATCAACAGCAGTGCATCCTGGCAGCGGTCACCTCGGGTCCCCACGGAGTCCCCGCCAAGCCTCCCGCGCTCCGCCCCGCCTCCGTCCATCGCACCTACCTGGCCGCCCCCATTGAGCTTGTTGGTGAGCTTCACTTTGCTGAAAGAGACAGGCGCCTTCATCCAGTGCGCACCGAAGTTGGGCGAGTCCGGGTGGATGTAGACGCAGCTGGGCGCCTGCGGCTCGGGCTTGCCGCCCGGCACCCACTCCCCGTTCACGAACTTCCAGCGGTGGCTGTCGGCCGCCACGAAGTCCAGCAGGAACGAGTACATGGCGTTGGGATCCAGGCCGGACACATTCACCTTCAGCACCGGGAACATCCTCCTGGAAGACACGGGCGCGCAGGAGGACCCTGGCTCTGACCCGCCAGGTCGGACTGGGGCGGATTCGTGGGCACCAACAAGGCCTCCCGCTCCAGTCTCCCAAGCTTCACGTGATCTCTTCGGCCTCCGAGGCAGGGGCGGAGCGCGCCGCCAGGAGCGGTGGCTTGTGGCCCCAAGCAAGACGACCCTAGGGGTGCTCCCCGCCGAGGACGAGGGGCAGCGAGGCCCTCCCTGTCCCCAGGCCCCGGGCCGCCTACCTGCCGTTCTTGGTAACGATCATCTCGTTGGTAAGCTCCTTGAAGCGCAGCCACAGCTCGCTCTCCTCCAGGCCAACGCGCAGCTGGCGCTCCGTGGGGTCACCCTTCTCGCTGCCCGCCTGCAGCTCGCTCTCCACGGCGCTCAGCAGGTGGTCCACGCGGTATTGCAGGCTCTTCCCCGCGCTCTCAGCGCCCGGCGAGCCCATCTCCCTGCCCTGCCCGCCCCGTCGACCCTGCAATCTCAACTTGCTAACTTCAGCCCCTAGGCCGCCCGGATAGAGCCGGCCCCCGCGACGGCGGGTGCCTGGGTCCCAGGGACCGAGTAGAGGGTGAGGGCTGGGATCTGGGGGAGGGGGCGGGGAAGAGGGGTGGGGTGGGGAGAAAGAGGCTGTTCCACTTGAACTCCCCTGAGGCACACCTAGGGTAGGTCTCTGGGAAGAGAAATTGGGTCCCTACCCCATAAATAGAGCCGCGGCGGCCGCAGAGGAGGGCGTGGCGGATTGGGCCGCGCGCCCTTTGATGTGCTGGACAGCCGCTGCCCATTGGCCGTGCGCGGCCATATCAGACCCGGCCGGGCGGGCCGCGGAGGTCGGGGGCCAACAATGGGTTCCCGCGCGCCAGTTTCCTGTAAATCCCAGGCTCCGGCCCAGCCCCTACACCCCCGCCCTCTCCCAAATGTTTGCACCTCCATCAAAGCGGCGGGGCGGGCCCGCGGGTGCGGGAGGAAGGAGGGGAGTGGGCGCTGGAGCCCGCCCCGCCAGCACCTCGGTCAGGGGCTGTATAGCCGGGCGCCCGGTGCGCCCAGGGACCCAACGGCTGCACCGTCCAGGGTGACCCCGCGGCGTTCACCTGAGCCCTGGCAGGACCGGCAGGACGCGTCTGAGTTCCTTCCCGGCCAGGAGCGCTCGGAGCCCCGGCACCCCGCGCCACCCTCGCTCCTCCCAAGGCGGGTCCTGGGACGTCTGTGCCGAAGCGCCCTGGCTCCTTGGCCTTCACCAGGCTGGAGAGGATCAGTCCCGCACGCCAGAAGAAAAATGGACGCAACTAGACCCGGAGCCCGCTTCTGGGGAGTTTGGTGACTCCACAGATGGACTTAGGAGAGGGTGGAGAGGTGTGGCGGGCGCAGCGGCCGTCGCGAGTGGGGCCCGGCGTGCCCCCGGAGAGCCGCGCTCCGGGCGCATTTCCGTGCCCCGCCTGTTGGTTTATGGCCTTTTCGTGAAGACTTTCCCGAGGAGAGTGGAGGAAAGGTGACAAGGAGTGGAAAATGGTTCCATGGGGTCTCTGCACAACTGAGAGGATCCCGCGCGCACCCCGCCTCCACGCGCTAGGGAAGCAGCCGGCTCTGTGATTGCGGCCACGCGGCTGACAGTCTAAGCGCACGCCGGTGCAGCCGTGGGGTCTCTGCCGCACGCGGAACAGACGCCCCGCACGGACCCCTCCCCTACCCGCCACCGGGCGGGGTGGCCCTGGGTTCAGCCACTGTCGGGCAAACTCCCGGAGAGCAGACGCGGCGTCTCCAGAGGGCTCCCCGGAGCCGCGGACCCGGGATGGAAGACCCGGCGCGGGGCGCCACCGCGTTAAGCCCCGCACTCCTCCCTCCCTTTTGTTGTCCAGGAAATTCCCCGGGGCGCCGGCTAGAAGGAGGCATCCCCGGGACAAGAGGCACCAAAAGGAAATCATTTGCCCCTCTCTCCGCTGCCCTCCGGCTGGCCCGGCCCAGGCCTCCGGCGGGGGCGGGCACCGCAGCCGCCTCCGCAGGGAAAGTTAGCTGTTCCCGCAGTCGAGTTCCGGCGGGCAGCCGAGGGGGAGCCTGCACAGGCGGCGGGAGGGGCTCAGGCCGGGGCTGAAGGCCACCACTCACGCCACGCAGGGTCTCGCGCTCCCCCACCGGCCCGAGAGCACTGCTCGGCTGGCGCCCCTCGGGCTGCACAGCTGGTCTGGGGGAGCGGAGGGCAGGCCGGCCGCCAAGCAACCTCCCCAGGCCTCCACCCGGCTTGCTGGCCCCGTTCTCCCAGTGCTGCCGCGGCCCCCAAGTCAGCTCCCACGGCCGGGAATGACCATTTACAACCGAAAGCTTCCTCCAGCCCGCTGTAAAGACCCAGGTCAATAGCCGCGGCTTCCTGGGGCGCCAGCCCAGGTGCTGCCAGAGGGCTGGGTCCCTGGGAAACGCAGCGGTTCAGAGAAAAACGGGGAGACGGCCTCCTCCCCCTAACAACCTAAGAAACGCCCAGTGGGAAAATCAGGCAGAGCCACTCAGAAACACAGATACACACACAGACATTGGAACAAACAGACTCAGGGACACATACACACAACACACATGGCCTTCTGCGATAGCAGACGTTTGTCTCTCCGAGCCGGCTCAAGACCAGCTGGCACAGCCTGCGGGAAAGCCTTGAGTCTACACTCCCATTCCTTCTCTGCACGCAAATAAATCCCTTCCTTAAAAAGATTATTTGCGAGGTAGCTCAACACAACAAGGAGGGAGAGAGCCAGATCTTCCAACAACTGCTTCACTCCCCAAATGGCTCCCACCGCGTCCGCTGCCTTCCCCCCACCCCCAGCTCGGGCTCCACCAGGCTTAGCCAGCCGCAGCTGCAGCCCCAGCCCGGCATGTTTCCTTTCTGCCCACACCTATGTTCTGTGCTCACTGGAGAGGTCTGTCAGCTTGTAGGCTGTGGACCAGTGTCCTAGGCAGAGATGACCGGAAGCCGGATAGAGGCATCCCTGCTCCTGTTTTGGTGTGTTTTCCTCAGGTACTCCTGGGAAGTTCCAGGAAAAGCGTCCCTGGGGGCTGGCACCCCTTGCTCTGCCTCCCCCCAGGTCCCCATCACAACTTCAGTGATGCTGCTGTTTAAACTGGTGGTGTAACCCCTTGGTCTCCTTAGCCCTGACCATTCTTCAGGGTCACTGGGCTGGTTGGGATGGCTGTGGTTTCAGTGACAAGGACAGAGACAACTTGCGAAGCCCTTCCTGGGTGCCACGACCACGCTATGAGCAGCCTACCCATGGCAGCCACTCTGGCATGAGGGCCGCTGGCTGGCACTGTGAGCCTGGTGACATGGTCCCCTGAGCCGCCCACCTGGGCCACAGCCTCCTGGATTGGTCCAGCCCACCCCGCCCTCCCTGTCCAAGCCCCAGAGAGCTGGCACAGGAGACCACGTGGCTGGCTTAGTGGTGGGAGCTCACACACTCAAGACAGACATGGCCGGGCTGAGCTCCATAAGGGCCTGCAGCATCTTACCCTGCACGCGTCTGTAATCAGGCTGGAGGTGTGCATGCCTGCCATGTGGGAGGACACCGTGGCCTCTGCCAGTTCGTCCACATGCCTGCCACAGGGGTGGGCACAGTGGCCTCTGCCAGACCGTCCATGTGCCTGCCACAGGGGAGGATACCATGGCCTCTGCCAGACCATCCACGTGCCTGCCACGAGGGAGGATACAGTGGCTTCTGACAGACTGTCCCCGTGCCTGCCACAGGAGTGGGCACAGTGGCCTCTGCCCTGACCGTCCCCGTGCCTGCCACAGGGGTGGGCACAGTGGCCTCTGCCCTGACCATCCCCGTGCCTGCCACAGGGGAGGACACTGTGGCCTCTGCCAGTTCGTCCCCGTGCCTGCCACAGGGATGGGCACAGTGGCCTGTGACAGACTGTCCCCGTGCCTGCCACAGGGGTGGGCACAGTGGCCTCTGCCCTGACCGTCCCCGTGCCTGCCACAGGGGAGGACACCGTGGCCTCTGCCAGTTCGTCCCCGTGCCTGCCACAGGGATGGGCACAGTGGCCTCTGCCCTGACCGTCCCCGTGCCTGCCACAGGGGTGGGCACAGTGGCCTCTGCCCTGACCGTCCCCGTGCCTGCCACAGGGGTGGGCACAGTGGCCTCTGCCCTGGCCGTCCGGGGCGCTGGGTTCTGGTGGATGCTCAGAAGGAATGGGCCTCTCAGCTCGCTCAGCGGGGACGCCTTGCCACTGCTGAGTCTGCAGTTCAGGGGTTGGTGACGGTTCTGCCAAGGGATTGCCTATCCTGGTCGCCCTGGTCCTGCCTCCATCTTGGGAGTGTTGAACGCCGTTCTGTCAGCAGCCTGTCTGCCTCAATGGCCCTAATTGGCTTGATTTCCTCCGCTGCTGACTGTATGTGTCGTGGCTTTGGCTCTGTGGCCACCCTCATTCCCCTGTCCTTTGCCATGTCACCCTCAGCAACAGTGTTTTAGCCAACCAAGCATCTGTTTCCCTCTCCTAGAGGCCTCTCTCAGGGGGCGGACACATTTATTTATTTACTTATCTGATGGCAGGGTGACTGAGAGGAAGAGACACAGACCGGAGAGGTAGCTGCTGGTCACATGGTGGCCACAGCCAGGCCCGGTCTCTCCCGCTCTCCTGCCTGGGTGGCAGGGGCCCAAGCACTTGGGAGCCGATTCAGAAGCCAAGCAGCTGGGGACGAACCACCCTCAGGTGGAGGACACTGGCGCTGCAGGTGTTCTGGGTTCCTCTCCCTCTACCTGCGGTGTGTCCCAGGCTTACCGCACCCCAGCGCAGACCCCGACGCCTTTCTCCACAGCATTTCCTCCTCCGTGAGCAGCACACTCGCCCAGGCTTTGCTCTTATGTCTGAGAAGCTGGGCGACTCACCGTGGATGCCCCCAGCCCCAGCTAATGACTTGGGATGGAAGTGGTACCATCCTCAGAATCGGCCTCAGAGCAACAGCTGCAGCACTGGACTAAACATCGACCAATACGCAAGATGCACAGGAAGCCCGCAGGCCTTCCTGCCCTAGCCAGCTGCCCGGCCATGGTGAAAGCAGGAGGCCCTAAAGCTGCTCCAGGGCAAGTGTGACGGGGCTGCAAGGCACAGGGTACGCAAGCATGCCACAAGCTTTCAAGGAGCTGCCATTGTGGTGTAGGAGGTTAAGCTGCACCTGCATGCCAGCATCCCATGTGACTGCCAGTTAGAGTCTCAGCTGCTCCACTTCCAATCCAGCTTCCCGTTAACATGCCTAGGAAAGCAGTGAAAGATGGCCCAAGTGCTTGGGCCCCTGAGCCCATGTGGGAGAGCTGGAGGAAGCTCCTGGCTCCTGCCTGTGAGCTGAGCTCTGGACACAGCCACTTGGAGAGTGAACCAGCAGATGGAAGAGATCTCTCTCTCTCCCTCTCTCTCTCTCTCTTTCTCTGCCTTTCAAATGAATCTTTATATATATACATATGTACATATATATACATATGTACATATATATATATCTTGTAACCTAGAACAAACTTGTCTTCTAATTCCATTTCCAGTAACTTGTTGAATAATCCTACCACACACGTTCTTTCTGCTTGCTCTAAACTTCACCTTCCCATGTCCTCCTTCGGTGCTGAGTGGACCCAAGGCCATGATCTGGTCTTTCAGAGTCCGCACCGACAGGAAGCACAAGCCAAGAGCCAGAGTTGGAACTCGAACCCCAGTCCCCAGCTGTGCGATGCTGCGGGGTCCAAAGCCTGCCTGGCCTTAGCTACTTTTGAGACACAAGAAAAGTTTGCTATTCTGTGTGATGGCAATAATAGGGACTGGGGAGGGAGACAACCCCTTACTCAAGTTGCAATCCAATCCGGGATGCTGAGTTGGTACACAGAGCAGCCAAAGAGAAAAGCAAGCGCCAAATAAGATTTACTAATTTTTACTCTAAAGGCAGGTTTACAGAGAGAAGGCTAAAAGGATCTTCCATCTGCTGGTTCATTCCCAAATGGCCGCAACAGCCAGAACTAAGCTTGTCTGGATCCAGGAGCCAGTATCTGAAAGTATAATTGTCAGGCAATTTATCTTCTCAGAAATACCCTTTTTCTTTGACCAAAATGATTTTTCTTTTCTTTTTTGGCCTCAGTTGATTGATTCTAAAAGTGCAGCCCATTATTTGTTAGGAGCCAGTGTCGCATGGTAGACTGCATCCTGTGGTGCGTCGCGCGGTGGCCTCATGCAACCCCACAGCTACGGCAGCTGCATCCCGACAGCCCCAGAGAGCACGCCCGTGCAGGACCTAAACCCTGGTACTGGGCTCCTTTCAGGCACTCCAGAGTGAGCTGGGTCAGAAACAGAGGAACAGGGGCTTGAACCCATACCCACAGGGGAATCCTGTACCTCAGGCAGAGGCCCAACGTGCTATGCCACGGTGAACTGAAGAGCTCAGCTTTAGTGCTGGGCTTGATGGACTCTGGCCTCTTCCCCACAGACCCCTGGGAGGCGACGGCAGGTCCTTTGTCCTGAACTGGCTGGACAGGCTGAGGTTCCCCTGCATTTCCCAGAGACCTCAATTTCTCCATCTCTAAAATGGACCTCATGCCACTTACAGACACAGCTTTGTAAGGACTCCAGGACTAGGGTTGCTTTCAAACATTTGTTTATTTGGAAGACAAAGTCTCTCTCTCTCTGTCTCACACACACACCACACACACCACACACATACTCACACCACACACACACACACACACACACACACACACACTCACCACACATGACAGAGAGAAATCTTGCACCCGCAGCAGCCGCGGCTGGGTAAGCCAATGCCAGGAGCCCAGAGTTCCATCCGGGTTTCCCACATTGCTGCCAAGCGCCCAGACACTTGGGCCGTCTTCTGCTGCCTTTCCAGGCACGTCAGCAGGGAGCTGGATCAGTGGTCTGGCTGTGGCGCTGACCAGAGCACAGGGCTAGCAGCTTGGGTCGTGACACCGGCAAGCCCACCTGCCTGGGGGTCTGTTACTGCCTGCCCCTCCCTCCCCAAGCCAGTGCTGGCTCAGCATGGCCACCAGGGCAGGGAGTATGATCATCTCTTACTGCGCAGTGCTGTCCCCTTCTCCGGTCTTCCTCCAGCCTCTGAGGGTCGTCTTCCTGCACCTGCCAGCGCCTTGCCCTTCCGCGTTCAGGGTGTGAACATTCACCGTTTAGTGAAGGACAGGAAGCAGCTTAACCAACTGAACCACGACACTGGCTCCCCGCGGCCATCCGCTTCAGTGCTATCTGCAGGAATTCAGTGTGTGTTGTGGCTCGAAGCCTGCTGTCAGTTAGCAGTGCTGTGAAGTCTGTCCTGTCTGTGTTGCCTTTCAATGGCTGAAAAGGTGGGTGTGATGTCATGCGACTAACTTCATAGTTTTCTCCAGGATCTTATATTGTCCCTTTTGTGGCAGTTTTCCTGGCTGGGAAGGCTCTAAAGATCTGTCGTATGATGTTGCAGGAACTGTCGCTTCACCTTTAGCCTGTAGCTATAGGAACCACGCAGCACTGTCTGTCTTACCTGATTTTCTCTGCTTGAGCCAGCAGTTCTCAGGGCAGGGTGAGCAGGTCCCTGCAGCCCTTCTTGGATGCTGCCCCTTTCCCGTCCTTCCAGCATCCCTCCAAGACGGACTGGGCGCCTGCGGCATTCGCCCCGCCCTCTCACATCCCTTTTCAGTCTGTCCAGCTCACTGATGCTGAAGGCTTTTCCGCCATCCCACTTCTGACTCTGCTGGGTCCTGCCCTCACTCTGGACCGTTCCGGCGAGCTCCAGGCTCAGGGTGCTGTGGACCTGAGAACCACGCAGGCTCTAGGGAAGCAAATCAGTGGAATTCTTTTACTTTGTACAAATTCTTACGCTGGTGCTAGAATAGTGCACAGTTTTCTTTTTCCATACATATTTTTTACCTCCAAACAACCTTGTGCCTTTACCTTTTCTAGATCACGGAACTAAAGGATTTTAAAAGCCCCTCCAGCTGCCACCTTGGTATAGTACATTAAGCTTCCCCCAGCAGCACCAGCCACCTTGGTGTAGCACATTAAGCTCCCCAGCAGCACCAGCACGCCATCTGGGCATTAATTTGAGTCCTAGCTGCTCCCTCTCTGATCCAGCTCCTTGCTTATGACCTGGAAACGCAGTAGAGGATGGGCCAAGTCCCTGGGCCCCCTACATCCACTTGGGACACCTGGAAGAAGGTCCCTGGCTTTGGACTGCCTCAGCTTCGGTCATTGGTGGTCAGGCAGGACAGGGCCGTGCTGGGAGTGAGGCCTCCGGAGGCCATGACAGGTGGGGCTAGGCACTGCAGGGCTGGTGCTGGCCGCCACATGGGTCCTGCCCCTGGGAAGTCAGGGTGGTCCTTACTATACATGTCCATTGGGGAGCAGGTGATCCTGCTTCCGGCAGCATCGCCACGTGGTGCAGCTCAGGTCCCCAGTCAGGCCCCATGAGCTCAACCCCTGGTGGCCATGCTGAGCCGGCACTGGCTTGGGGCGGGAGGGGCAGGCGGTAACAGATCCCCAGGCAGGTGGGCTTGCCGGTGTCACGACCCAAGCTGCTAGCCCTGTGCTCTGGTCAGCGCCACAGCCAGACCAGAGCTGAGATCCAGTCCCACGCATATGGACACATCGTCCTGCACCTGCGGTGGCAGCTACTGCACAGGGCAGCTTCCCTGCCACTGTGCTGGAGCCTTTGGGGCACACCCAGAGCCCCAGCCTCCACAGCACCCCCTCACCTCCCTCTAGCCAAAGCCAGGACAAGGCTGGTTTATGTTGGGACCCAGCCCTGAAGGAACGCTGACCGGCCTGTGAGTTGGCCGTGGCTCCAGGTGGCACCAAACAGAGAAAACAAACACAGAGCCAAGTGTTGGGCTCAGCACTCCTTGAGTACACAGCAACAGCTTCGCACGTCCTAGGCTGGTCTCGTGGGGTGTCTGGCCGCCATGGTCTGCCTCCTGCATGCAAGGTCTCGCCACTCAGAGCCACCGGGCACACAGCCGTTTCACTTCATTTCGATACAGCATTGAAAAGACCCGCTGGCCTCATGGCATACGACAGCCGTAAGCCCAGCAAGCAGGAGCAGAAGGACCCACTTCCTCCGAGGGCTCAGGGAGCCTGACCCCCAGCCCCCGGAGCACCAGGGTGCCACCCTCTGCTGACCCCTTCCCCGCCGTCTAGGTCCTCATGCGATGGAGGAGGGGCACCACTTCAGGGACTGGACCTGGCCCCTCCCTCCCTCGAGCCGCCCAGCCTGGGCATGCCCCAGGCCACCCAGGGGCGTCAGCTGAGTGGACAGCCAGGCCCTCGGGGACTTGGGGCTGGGCGTGGGGTCCCTTTCATGCTGGAGCAGGACAGGTGCCATTTGTCTCTATACACACTGTTCAGCAAACAGCATGGCGGGAGCAAACACGCAGCCTTTTATCAGCTCCCAGGAACAGCTGCTGGACAAATTGCCCCTCTTGGAGAAGTACTGAGGCCTGAAGGGGACGCACAGTCGGTGGGAGACATGGAGCCTAGCGCCGGCCCTGGCACATCTTCAACACTGACCGAAGAGAAGCTGGGGCAGCTGCAGTTGGACAGCAGTGAGTGGAGGCAGAGCAGGATACAGAGGGCTCCTGGAAGAGGCGGTGCGCAGAGAGGAGGAGGACGCCAAAGGGGACAGATCTGGCCCTCTTTGTATTGGAACAGTGGAGTTAGGGAGAGGGAGAAATGACCCATCCACTGGTTCACTTCCCAAATGGCTGCAACAGCCAGGGCTGGGCCAGCAGAAGCCAGAAGCCAGGCGCCTCCACCTGGGTCTCCTACATGGGTGCAGGGGCCCTACCACTTAGGTCAGCAGGAGCATTGGCAAGGAGCTGGATGGCAAGTGGAGTAGCTGGGACTGCCATGTGGGGTGCTGTTGCTATTGGCCATGGTTCAACCTACTACAAAACCACCCCCAGATAAAACTGTTGTATCAGAGGGGGGTGAACCATCTCAGCCACAGGGGAGAGGGGTGGCCAGGACAAGCTGGCAGGTGTTTAGTTGCAATGGCAGACAGTGTGGTTTGGGATGGTCCGCTTCTGGGTGTCCACATGAGGGGCCAGGAGCTGGCTGGCGTCTGGCCTCCCCCTCTGGGTGCTAAGCAGGAACAAACCATTGGTCACGATCCTTGTGCAAAGCCCACATGTGTGGATGAACCCCGACAGTGTCTGGAGACACTGCTGTTCCCCAAGACTTTTCCCCAAGGCAGTCTTTTTGGAAGGGGTGGGGGTGCCAGGTTGCCACCTCCCTCTCTTAACCCTCCACCACCCCCACCCCCACGAAGCTGCCTCCCACGGGAAACTGGGAAGCAGCCACCGCATTTGCATTTCCAGGGCCAGCAGCCACCTCCGCAGCTTTGCAGCTGATTAAAGGATGCCACAAAGTCGCTGCAGCCCTTGAATTACAGCCACAAAAGCCGCCCCATTCAAATGCTAATGGCCGCAGCTGAATTGGTCTGTAAATGAGAGACACTGCTCACTACAGATGACCAGAAAGTCACGCCTCTGAGACCCACGCTTCTCCCTGTGGGACTGCCTGGAGAGTGTTCCCCAAAGGCTCTAGTCCGTGCTGGAGGAGAGAGCAGAGGAAGTGGGGTGAGGGGTGCAGAGGGGGTCTCTGCTGTGAGCCGGGCTGTGGATCGGAAGGAATCAGTGCCTGGCACGACCATGCATACCCACCCAAGGTTGTGTGCAGGCAAAGCCACGTTTTAGGGTCAGTGCCACTGTGTGAGTCCAGCCTGGCACGGCCTCGCCTGTCCCAGGGCTCTGAGGCAAGGCTGGCTACACTCCCTGCCCCCACCCTGGCTCCCAGCCCCTGCCAAGCTGATGTCACCCACTCCCAGCTCAGATAACCCCAAATCCTGACTGCCCCAACTGCTGATGACCCCGGACCTGGGGACCTGGGTGCTGGGATCCTGCAACCCCGGTTGGTGGGGGCTAGGGGGGACAAAAAGCTAAAACCAGCATCCCTGGCCACAGCCAGAGCCCACATGCCATCTCCGCCGCCAGCTGGAGCCCACCCAGGTGTGGCTGTGCCAGTGAAGTCTTCGCCAACACAGGCCAAGGTCGTAAGGAGGCTCTGCCCCATCACCGAGACTCCTGCGTGCCGTGACACGATGCCCAGTGTCTTCCTGCCTCACCTGCAGGTTGCCCGGCCCAGGCTTCACACGGATGCCCACTGCTGGGGCCACCAGTCAGGAGCAAGGCTGGCTTCTTATGTGTGCCATAGGGTTTCCAGTGCCAGGGACTCAAAATTTATCCTTAAAGATGGCAAAGCTCTTCTCCCGCCTCTGACGTTCTGCTTCCTAAATCCCTGGCAGCCTCCAAGGTCAGGGGCAGCTTGGGGCAGATGGGGCATGTTCTCACTGCTTGGGGGCCGTGGGCATTCACGGGAAAGGACATGTCTCAAGAAGGAACTTAGCTTCTGGAGAGTTCCGTGGCAGGGAGAACAGCCCGCCCACCCGCCCGCCTGCCCAGGTGTTCTACAGACACACCTGCTCTGTGAGAGATCCTTCTCTCTCATCATCCCCGCTGCAGCTAGCAGCCCAGCTCGTCGGGGTGAGAACCCACACCTCAGGCAGCCTGGCCGTTCAGTTCAGCACAGTAGCGGGAGTTGCCACGTTGTTAAAAGACTTCCATGTGACCCTCATCGTCCCTAGTTCTCCTTTGACTGCGGCTGTCATCGGATGCCTGGGAGCAGTTCCAGCTCTGGGCCCTGATTGCAGCTTCCCAGGGTGCAACATGGTTGGCCTAATCCTTCGGGCCTCTGCCACCCACAAGGGAGACCAACCCCAGGCCAACCCCTGGCCAGCGAGGACCCGTGGGGAGGGAGGCAGATGTAAGAGTGTTCGCGCTCTCTCTCTCTCTCTCTCCAAGACATAGAAGTTGTGTTCTGGGTAGGACAGCAGCCCCTCGGCTTCTCTGCTTTGATCCTCCACTGCCAATCCGTCCAGAAGACGAGGTGGTGCTGCTGGCGACTGGCGGAGACGCCAACACCCATACCGAGGAACTAACCAACGCCACCTCAGCACATCAAGACTCGTTTGGAGATTCGATATTTGTTTCAAAGGTCGAGTGACAGAGAGAAGGAGAGGAGCGTCCCATCCTGTGGTCCTCTCCCCGAACGGCTGCAGCGGCGGGGGCTGGGCTGGAGCCACGCACAGCAGCTGGGGCAGAAGCAGAGCAGCGCTGTGGCTCAAAGGGTAAAGCAGCCACCTGCCCAAATGGGTGCCAGTTCGAGTCCCAGCTCCTCCACTTCCCACCCAGCTCCCTGTTAATGTGTCTGAGAAAGCAGCGAAGGGTACTGAAGGCTGATGAAGCTCCTGTCTTCTAACTTCAGCCTGGCTCAGCCTCGGCTGCTGTGCCGCCTGGGATGTAAACCAGCATTCATCCCCTCACTCCCTTCTTCCTCTCTGTAACTCTGCCGTTCCAAAATAAGCATATCGATCTTCTAAAAAAATAAGGAAGAAGGGAATCTCAGACTGAAATGGGTGCTTCAGCAGAAAGCAGGCAGCAGCAGAACCCACCGTGCTACAGTGCAGTCCGGGCACAACATAGCTAAAGGTGGTTTTCACCGAGAGCTTGAGATTGCATTTTAATTTAGTTCCTTTAATTTAGTTAAAAAGCAGGGAGACGGGAAGTAGAGAGAGAGGGAAAGAAAGATCTTTCATTGATTGGTTCACTATCCATGTGCCCATAGTGCCTGGTGCTGGCAGGCAGAAGTCAGGAGCCCGGAGCTCCGGGGGCATCTGCCATCTGGGTGCCCAGGCCCGGTCCTTGGCCATCGTGGCTGCCACTCAGGGTTCACCAGCAGGGAACTGAGGTCAGACGCTGTGACATGGGATGTCACAGGCTTCCCAGCAGCATCCTGCCTGACACCTGTCCCCAGGAGCATGTGTGACGAGGCAGAAACGCCAATGAAAGAACACTCCATGAAAACAAGGAAATGTTCCCTCAAGCTGTAGTAACAGCGGGGAAGCTGATGTAAAGCCAGTCGAATGGCAATGGTGAACAAGCCAGGGAGGGAGGATTTGGGACGGATGAAAAGAAGCCAAGAAACCTTCAGTAACACACATGATGTTGGGGGAGTGGGCAGGCTGAGAATCTACACCCCCAAGCCTATGCCATCAGCCAAGCTCTACCCCCTAGCCTTTAGCTGCCACCTGGGGAGTCAGAACCACGCAGCTCACTCCCCCACTCAGACACAAGAGTGTGGACTTCAGGGACAAAGGCCGGGATTCCAGTCTGCAGTGCAGGCCTGAACACCAGTACCCTGGAGTCCTGACTTCTACCGTTTTACCAAAGATTTGTTTCACTTTGTTTGAAACGGAGTGTCACATGGAGAGATCTTCCTTCTGCTGATTCACTCCCAAAATGCCGGCAGCAGCCAGGGTGGGCCAGGGCAAAGCCGGAGCCGAGAGATTTTTCCAGGTATTCCATATGGGTGCAGGGGCCCAAGCACACGGGCCATCCTCCGCTGCTTTCCCACGTACTGCAGCAGAGCTGAAGTGGAGCTGCTGGGACTTGGACCCGGCCTCTGATATGGACAGTTGGTGTCACGTGCAGTGACCCTGTGCCGTGCCACCATGCCCTGAGTGGGCCTGTCAGGCTTTGTGCTTGGAGGCAAGCTTAGCTTGGGGGTTAGGCCAGCATTTCAGTCCCACGCAGAGCCCTGGACACGGCTGTGTCCTCCATGGTTCAGCCTTGACAAGGCGCTCATAGCCGTGACCAGGCAATGGCCTCCTCTCCTCTGCTTTCTGCCCCTCGGGGACCCTGGCTCCCAGCCTCCGTCCAACTTGCCTGCATGGTTTTGCTGGGGTTGAGGCCATCAGGGGCCTCTCCCATCTGCCCTTGCAGGCTCCCTGGTGCAGGGAAGATGAGGCGTCTTTCTGGGATGAAGTTCATGCACTGGTACTTTCTCCGAGGGGTCTGAACCCAGAGCCTTAGCTGCCTCACTCACCTAGTGAGGATCACACCGCCCAGTCACTGCGAGGCTGAGAAATACAGAAAAACTCAGCATTTAGCACTCAGTGGCTGATGGAGGATGAGCGCCATTCCTGCCCTTAAGCACCCCGGTGACCCCATCCAGGCAGGCCCCTCTGACAGCCCTGCCCACACCCCACGTTCCCAGCCTCTTCTTGTCCTCTGCACATGCTGGGCCGGCTCCCCACCTCCCCCAACCCCACACTACTGCGTCTTCTGCACCGAGCCCAGGCAACCCTTCCACCCAATGGACTTGGACATGGCCTCTGATATGGTCACCCTGAGCCCATCCTGGTCATTGCACTCTACCTCAAGGTTGTCTTCACAGACCCCAGCCAGCAGAGAGCAGGGAGCCGCACCCCTGATAGGAACCAGCAGCAAGAGGCCGTGGGTCAGACACAGGGGTGGGACGCCGTGAGCGAGAACAGGAGGCAAGCACAGGTGGGCTTCGTGCAGGTGTGGATCCTGGAAACGGCTGACAGCTGCTGCCATTGGGGCGGGGCCCGAGGGATGGGCCAGCCAAGAGAAGACTCAGCTGGCCCTGGCCACAACCATTGGAGGCTCCCCCGTATCAGCCCCGAGGGGCCTGTGCCCCGTGCAGCACTCAGGACACACCAGACCCTTTATCCAGGCATGCGGGAGGCACTGTGCTTCCAGTGCCGAGGGTGTTAGAGCATCCTTGTTCAGGATCAGGGAGTGAACCTCACGACGAAACCAGACACAGGGCGTCATCTGTTAAAGAGCACCCAAACACGGGATATCA